>NW_006443124.1:17700465-17749114 GCF_000325575.1 Pteropus alecto
GTGTGCCGCCTGCCGCATGGCCGCGGGGCCCGAACCGCCGGAGTGGGAGCCCCGCTGGAGAAAGGCGCTGCGTGGCAAGGTGTGCGCGGGCGGCGCTTCTGTACGCTGCCTTCCTCTTCCTGACCCGAGTCCCAGTCCCTTTTCGGTGCCCTGAGCCTCCAAATCCCGCTGCCTGTCTTCCCCATCCTCTTCCAGACAGCACCCTATATCTTTCCTCACCCTTCGGACAACACCCGGTTCCCATACCCCTCCCGCCCCGGACTGTGCCCCAATCCCTCATCCCCGGAAGGCGTCTGTGGCCCTCCCCTCATCCCAGCTTTCCGTCTTTGGGCGGGCTGTCCTCTCCCACACGCGGTCTGCGTCCTGCTGCCGGCCCCGCCCCCATGCCTTGTCCCCTGGCGCCTCACTGCCCCTCCTCTGGGCATGACGTCACCTTGCGGCAGCCTCCACCCTCCCCGGCGAAGCCCCCAGCAAGAGTTTTTTCTATGAGGCTTTCTCTGGCAGCAAGCTTAGTGAGGTCGCTCAGACCCTCTCTGGTACCTGTAGCCTGTTTACATGAGTCTGGCAGATGAGGCTGTTAGCTCCTCTGTAGTCCAGGGTGCAGTGCTTAAACCTTTCTATCTTCTTACTTTCTCATTTCTTCTTAGCCCTCTGGGGTTCCCTCCACCTACTCAGTTCCAGTACCGTACCTGCACTGTATGTGGCATCTGACCCTGGGTGGAAACCCACCACCAACTGAAGAGCCGGGGACTCGCCCTTGTTTTTATTTATGACAGAATAGACAACCAGCCAGACTGGAGCTGGGCGCTTCTTTGCTATGGGCTCTTCCTGTGCGGTGGAGGATCCTCCCACCTACCTGGTCAGTGCACAACCAGTGCTGGGCAGGCCTTGGTTGTGGCTGTGTTCACCCCAAAGGGGCCACGGGCCGGTTTATCTGGGATTCCCAGAGTGACCCTGCTAGTGCCGTTCCTCCTGAAAAGTTGAGGTGTCTGTGCTTTTGGCAGATACCAACCTCCATTTCTGTGTTGGTGACGGTAACTCCAGTGACAACAGGGAACTCTCATGTTCAGTTACAAGGTTGAATTCTTAGCAAGAGTTTTTCTATGAGGCTTTCTCTGGCAGCAAGCTTAGTGAGGTCACTCAGACCCTCTCTGGTACCTGTAGCCTGTTTACATGAGTCTGGCAGGCCAGGACCTCTGGGTGAGGCCTTCTGGACAGTCATACTGTTAGTGGACTCTGTGGGGTACAGTGTTCCCTGGACTGGATTGGGGGGGCATGTCCCAGACCTTCAGGTGTGGCTGCCCACCTGGTAACCACTGTCTATCACCAGGAGAACAAGGGGTCCGTGGAGATCATGAGGAAAGATCTGAATGATGCACGGGACCTGCATGGCCAGGCCGAGTCTGCCGCTGCTGTGTGGAAGGTAAGTGGGGTCGGCCTGGGGTCCGCATGACTGAGGGGCTGGAGAGCTTTGGGAGGAAGCTGAGACCTTTGCAGCAAACCTACTCTAGGTGGTCAGTGTGGGCCTGGGGTCCTGGGTGTGGCTCGAGGACACAGGTGTCCTTCCCTGCTGCCTGTTCTGCAGGGACACGTGATGGATCGCAGGAAGAAGGCCCTGACTGACTACAAGAAGCTGCGGACCTTCTTTGTAGAGGAGGAGGAGCGCTTCTTGCAGGAGGCAGAGAAGGAGGAGGGGTCCCCTGAAGATGAGGATGCTGACCCTGCGGAGAGGTTCAGGTCTCTGCTGCAGGCCTTGTCGGACCTTGAGCGGAGACACCGCAACCTGGGCCTCAACATGCTGCTTCAGGTGGGCCCCCACCCCGCCCTGCAGGGCAGGTGCAGGAGTAGCTACTAGGAGAGGGCCTAAGGCCAGGCCCGGCCTCCTTTTGGGGCTAAAATTCATAAGACTCCCCAGCTTCCACGTTGAAGGTGATGTTTTGTAAGTGGGGGTTACACCTCAATACTGAAGTACTGGCCCCAGTCCTGGCATTCTGCAGGCAGGAGCTGGCCATGGGGTCCAGGAACACAGGGACCCCATGTGGGTGGTGGCCATCAGGTCCTTGTTGTGCATGTCCTCCTCAAACCCTCTGTCCGAGGCTTTGCCTAACCTTGAGGCTGTGGGTTCTTTGCACTCCCTCTAATCCTGAGCCAGAGCCCTGATTCTTCTCTGCTCTGTGCTGAGAGGTGTCATTTTGCTTCAGGAATGCTGGTCAGTCAGCTCTTGGTGGGTAGCATTTTAGGTGATGATTCTAGGGGTGGTGAATCTTCAGCCTTGGGGGATGTCTGGTTGTTAGGACTGGAGTGTTGGCTGCCTGGGTTCCAGGACAGCACTCCCTCCCTCCCTCTTCCTCTCCCTCCCTTCTTCCTTTCTCCTTTTTTCTCCCCTCCCCTTTCTCTCTTTCTCTGCAGTGACCCCTGGCAGAGGAAGCTGGCTCCACCCTGGCCCAGCCCCCAGCAGCTCCTTCATCTGCCTCCTTCAGGACCAGGGGGGGTCTCCATCTAGGTGTCGATGTGGGCTGCATACTGTAGGTGCCACCTTGGGTTGTCCCCTCTGCAGTGTCTTATCTTCTCTTTCCTCGGGTGTTCCTGTTTCCCAGGTGTACATGCTTCACCATGGAGTCCTAAAGTGGGGGGAGGTGGGATCAGTAATGAGATTGTGTCCTATCATGTTTCTTCATAAAGTTATCACTGACACTGAGTCTTGTCAAATCTACCTGGAGTCTCCATGACTGCTCTTAGCGACTGGGTTGTCCAGACCTGGTGCCCACCCTGTTTAAATGCCTGTAATGGGCTAATTGCACCGAGGCCCTCAGACCCCCGCCTGAGCATTAGGCATAGGAGTTAAGGTTAAATTTAGAGTGAGTGTCAAGGGAAAGGGGGGCCCAGGGTGCTTGGATGGGGAGGGTGGGCAGGCAGCTCAACTTGTCATTTCTGCTGGAGGCCTAGACAAGTGTGTCCCCCACAAATCACCCACAGCTCAAGGTCTATGAGCAGAAACGGCCCCCCGGGTCCTTGTGGGCCTGGGCAGTAAGCACCCCATGCACCTCACCTCGAGGCTCTGTCCCCCTTCACTTCCCCGTGTGTCCTGCCATGCTCACTTCTTCCTCCTCAGTCCCTCGCTGATCTGGGCATTTCTCCTGGGGTGGAGGAGCAGGGCATTGTGCTGTTAGTCTTGTCATGCTCCTGGCTTTCTTTGCTTCATAGTTTCTCTACTACATGAAGTTAGCAAAACCTATGACTTAGTGCCAGTGTCATCTTATAGATGAGTCCAAGCAACAAAATGTCACACAGTGACAAGATAAGAGATCCCAGTGTGTGGGCACAGATAGAAGTTCAATACTGCTGGGGCTGTAAGTAGCCCTAAACGAATGGCTTTGTGGTCAACGGGCCATTTCTGGATGGAACCTGTCAGACTTGGGTGCTTCTGGCCCTGTATTTCTGTGAATTTGGGGCTGGAGCTCTTGGAGCCTGGGACTGGGAGTTTGCTTGAGTCCCTCTGTCTCACCTAATGCCCCATGATGTGGGGCTTCTGCAGGTAGGAAGGGGCTCTGATGGCCCCCCCCCCCTCCATTTCTCACCTCCATCAAGTGACATCAGGGAGCTGCCCAGTTCCTTTCAGTTTGTGCCCCAGCTGCCTGCCTCCGTATGTGGAGACACCTGCCAGGGATCTGCCTATCCTTCCTCTCTTAGTTGGATACTTGGTTGCAGCCCTGGAAGGTACCCTGTGGTGCTGGTGCTGTGGTGAGACGGGAAGTGGGATGGGAGGTCTTGATGCTGTCATAGACTTGCTTTCTTTTTGATGGTGTTGGGGCGTCTATCCCACTCATACAGCCTGTGGAAAGGGTGACAGACAGAGGGGAAGCGGCCTGGTTATGTATCAGAATGAGGGACAGGGTTATCCCTTTGGCTGGTGAACCTAATCATCCTGACTCCTCAGATAAGGGGTAGCACTAGGGACATCCTCTGGCCCCATCCCCATTGTGATAGGCCTCAGAAGGGAGCTACCTGGCTTTTGTCCAGTAGACCGGGAACGCCTCTAGCACAGATGGCCTTGGGCTCCACAAGGCCTGGTAGTACCCTCACAGCCCTGAGTGTTAGTGGAGTGTGCTTTGTGATGGCCGATTACTCATTGGTGCATGTGGTCAGTGTCGAGATATAGTTTTTCTACTTGTTATCAGAGGTCAGTGAAAGGGTAACGGTAGCTGATACCTCTGGCCCACTTTTAATTTCAGATTCTTAGTCCAAGGAGAACAGAGACAAATGCCAAGGGTCGTTTCATACTCCTGGTAAGATGTTATTTCACACATTCTCGGGGTTGCTCACACCCTTGTCAATGGACACTTGTGTGTGGAGACACTGGTGAGCTGCTCTGGCTCTGGTGGGCGGTGGACTCAAACCTGGGTGATAGGGAGTGTGAGGACCCCGTGGGGCGTGGCCTGGTGCTACCCTCGGGGAGAGGGTCAAACTGTGGGAATCAGTCCAGTGGGAGTATAGGCCCAGTCCCCAAGCCTGGCCCTGTTTCCGACACCATATGCAAGTTCCAGGGTTTCCCAGAGCCCCCTGGAGCTTGGTAATTCGCTACACGTACTGCCAGAGCTCCGAGGGCCTGCCTTTTGCTTACGGTGACAGTGATGAGTTAATTTCAGCCAAAGGAAGAGGTGCACCAGGCAAAATCCAGAAAGAGTAGGAAAGCAGGAGCTGCTTTTGTCTCCTCCCTGTGGAGTCAGGATAGTGTGCTTTCCCAGTGTCGGCGAGTGACCATGCTTGTGGAACCTGGCCCGCCTGAAGGAGAGCTCCCCCAGCCTTTGTGTCCAGAGCTTCTATTGGGTCTATTGCAGTGGCATGACGACTCCCCATGTGGCTGACCCAGCCTCTGGCCCCTCAGGAGACCCAGGTGCATGACTCAGCCCCTACACCACATTGCATGGTCAGGCCCCCCAGTGTGGCCCATGCTCCAGGCACTCTCCTACCAGGCAGAGCACCGACTACACTGTGTGCCTGGTTACCCTGCAAATAACGGCTGTTCCATTTCTGGGTAGTGAGCACAGGATGGTTACCAAATCTTGTTTGCAGTGTCAAGAGATTGTCAGTGACCTGGTCCCCACTAGTGAGAAAGTAGAAAGGTGACTGTGGGGGCTGTCAGCACTGGGAGCTGTGCGGTGGGACTGGTCCTGTCACAAAATGTGCACACAGTCTGCCCTGACCAGATATGCAAGCCCAAGACAGCACAATGCCAGGGAGGCCGAGCTGCAGTCTTGTCCTAGAGGCGAGGGTGTGACTTTCAGGGAATGTCAGGCAGGTCACCGCAGACCTGCGGACTGATGCTCACCTTCTGGCCATTTATGGTAGGGTGTCACCCCAGAATTGCCCTGCCCTGTGGAAGTAGGGTCGTGGAACATGAGACCCACAGCAGTTTGACTAGAACTCTGCCATTGCTTTATTGCCACCATGGTCAGGCTGAGTCACCTGGTACTTGGGGTGGTTCCCATAGATGAGGTGGTCTGCCTTATTAAAAAAAAAAATGCCTCTTCTGCTCAACGAAGTGACCCAGGACCAGAGTAACAGAAGGACTGAGCAACAGAAGATAATTGTGGTGGCTTTTACTGAGACTTTAGGAATGCCTGCACATCAGGAAGAGCCCACGGCAGCTGGATTGAAGGGGCTGACAAACAGGTGAGGAGAGGAGCCGGAAGCCCAGGGAAAGGGTTAGATGCCTTAGTTTTTGGTGACAAGGGAAACAGGCCCACAGAATGACGGTTGTATCCCTGGAGGTGGGAGAGCTGCCTCCCTCACCACTCCCGCCCTGTGCCTCCTGGGTGCTGCAGCCCTGACTGCCAGATGTCATCCATCGTGGGGCATAATGACCAGGTACCAGAGGAGCCCACTCCTGGGCATTCCCAGGGACGCATGTGGGTGTATGCCATTGTTGAAGCGTGAGTGTGGGGCTGGGAGTGCTGGTGCCCCTCAGTGGGGAAAGTAGGAGGTCAAGTGGGGGTTAGAGGTCTTGGAGAATGCCCAGTGTTGGGGCACAGGAGCTGGACTTAGGGCAACATGGAGCCGGGGGTGGGGCTTGGTGCTGAGGGCACTGCTGAGACATGAAAGCAAGAAAGCATGAAACGGCACCATTTACCTAAAATTAAAATGCATGCATATGTAGCAATTCACAGTTGCAAGAATACTTCAAACTGACAAATGGAGCCTGTTTGTTGCCTAGAGTGTGTGTGGGTAGCGGAGTTTTGAATGGGATAACAAAACGGAGAGAACCAAGGAGACACAGGAAAGACGATGTGGAAGGGGAAGGGAGATGACTGGATCGTCCTGGGGCTGTCTTCAATTGGGACTTGCCTTAGGGAAGGAATTTGGGCTCCAGGGTGCTTAAATCACTTTGGATTTTATGTAATTAGTGGTTAACTAGTCCTGTAACTACCTCCCTATTGAATAAGCTGTGTGTGGAGTGTGAGAAGGGCCTTAGGTTTGGAACGTTAAGGCAGTGAGCGTCCTGGAAACAGTTGGGATGCTACAATTGACCAAGAAGGCTGGCCTCCCTCTAAGGCGCAAGCACCCTTATTGGATCTCAGCGGGTCTCCCTGGCCTCGTGACCTCATTCGGATTGCAGGTGCGCTTTCTTCTTCTCAGGACCCTTCTCCCTCCCACCCGATCTTTTCCTTCCTCCGGTGCAGGAGCATCAGCAGCAGTTGCCTGGAGGCCTCTGCCCTGGGCTTCCCCTGCGCACGCAGGTGTGCAGGGGGTGGAAGCCTCTGCTTTGTCTGGTAGTTTGAAGACGGGCCTCTGTGCCACCAGTGTTTCCTAGGGGATGGCTGGGCCCAGGGAGGGGGCAGGGGCCTTTGATTGATGAGGCAGCTGGGAAGACTGGGGCAGGGAGGTTCCACAGGGTCACCGGGGCAGAGGGGAGGAGGGTTGCACTGAGAAAACCCCACAGGGCGGGAGCTCCACCAGCCCCACCATCAGATCGAGTTCTCGACCAGACTGCCTCATTTCCTAGCGGGATACCTACTCAGTGTAGAGACTGGTGATTTAAATGACACAAAGACCCTGAGTTCCTTTTTTCTTCATAATGTTTTGGGCTTCTTGGGTTTATTAAAACTCCGTTTCTGAAGACGAATGTGGTAGTGAGCAACTTCTACAAGTATTTATAAAGCCACTTAGCAATGAAGATGCATCAGTTAAAACGTTGCCATCAATACAACCCGATTGAGTAGTAACTCAACCGGTCAGAATTAAACTGTCACAGGACAGTATCAATCTCTACTTCCGTTTTGCATAAATTAGAGTGGGCAGATTTAAAGAAAAACCGGGAAATGGTACACGTTGGTCATAGATAATCAAGATTTCACGTTTCCTGTTTGTCAAGAGACAAGATTGTTCTCTTGTAAAAGTTCTCAGTCCCCCCACACCTTGGTTCAGCCACCAAATTCGTTCTGTGACCAAAAAATGGTGTGTCTCCCTGTGCACAGGCCACCCCCCTCGTTGCCTTCGCCCGCAGACTTAATTCCTTTTAAAGCCTAGTCTCATGGCCAGGATCCAAACTCCACTACACCTCCTGAGACCCAGAGGGCTGCGGGCTATTCCTTAGCTCTTTGCCCGCTGCTTGGCAGAGCACAAGGCTGACCGTGCCTCTGCAGAGAGCCCGAGGCAGCGCCTGGCAGGTGCCTGATAGTAAGGTGACACTCGTGGGCGAGTCCAGCTGTCTTGGGCTTAATGTTTACTTGATGAAGACCCTGGAGGCTCCTCCCTGGTTGCAGTCCCAAGAGAGCACCGAGTGGGCCACCAGTATCGCAGGAAACCAAGCATGAATGGGGACCTGAGTAGTGTGGCCCAACAGAGCCACTCGTGCAGCTTTCCGTCCTCAGGGACAGTCATTTCTAAAGACCTGCGTTTGAACACGCTTGATGACAGCACTCAGCGCTGGGACACCTTGGCCCTATGCAAATGAGGTGACTTAACAAGTCTTGTCTGATTGGAGAAGCGGCAAGGCTCATCGCCTTGGAGCAACCAATAGGGCTCCTGGCTGCACAGCGCCTTTATCCTATTGGTGGACGCAGCACGCAGCAGTGCCCTCCCGGACTATAAAGGCCGGCTTTTTTTCCTGCTGGTCCTGGGCTCGGGAGTTTGGCTATTGTAAGCATCCCCGCTGAGTGAGCGTCCACCAGAAAATGCTATCATCCTGCGCCACCTACAGCTGGCCATCTGCAAGTACGAGGAGCTCGACAAGCTCTGGGCTGGGTGAGCATCGCACATGGCGGAGTCCTTCCTAATACCCAAGCCATGCTGCTGCAACACCAAAGATTCAGGGCTACAAACACGACCAGGAGAACTGCTGATATGTCTCTCCTCTCTCCCTCCCTCTTTCTCTCCTACTTGTCTCTGTGCAACTGAGGCCAGGTAGTGAGATACAGTTGGCACATGAGGTGGCAATGGCATTGGTTCTTAATTAGGAACAATATACGCATCACTGTTGGCGCACAGCAGACACTCTGGCCCCGGGCCAGGGCGGAAAGTTGTCCTATGCAATATTTCAGTGGGAGGTCGTGGACACGGATGGGCATATGGTATCAGCGGTAAGAATGGACTGCTGAGAGGTGCTTCGGCTCCTGCCCACAGGATGCCTTTGGTGACCTGGGTCCGTCTGTCAACTTCGGGCAGTTCCTGATTTTGCCAGGCTTCCCCTTCCTACTGGTTCACATAGGCTTTTCCTGTCGATGCTTGTAATGCCCCCATCTAGAATATAAATTCTATTAGCTCCTGGTGGGGTTCAGCACACACTACCCCCAAATAGCACGTTGGTATATTGAATACCTTAAGCCGAAGGAGTTTGAGGAAACGCCAGAAGCAGGAAGGTCACTGACCTCCCCCTACCTGGCCTCCCCTGAAACAGGGTCTGAACCGTTAAGTGAGAGGTGCCGATCCTACACCCAGAGAAAGGAGCACCGTTAGGTGTGAACGCAAAAAGGACGCCAAGGAGAGTCCTACCAGGCCTCACTAAGTTCCCCGTTCACCATTCTATCTCACACTTGACCTGTCACAGCCCTCCATGACTGCCCACTCTGCAAATACTCAGGCCTGACTCTGGGTCTGCATCTCCTCATGAGTCCCGTAAACCTTAAGTAACTTTGCAGGCTTTTTCTTGTTAATCTGACAGTTTAATTTTCAGACCCAGACCCCAGGAGAGTTGAGGAAAACCATTTCTTCCCTTAGGCCTTTTATCCCCACATCGTGTTGTAAACCACATAGTGGAGAACCCTAAAGAGGCAGACCTGACTGTGGTCTGAAGGAAGTCTGACACCAGTGACCCCAGAGGTAAGATCCCACAGAGTCAGTGGGCCCCATTGGGGGGAGGTAGGCAAAGCAAGGACAGACAAAGGTCAGGACAGAAAATGCATGAGCTTCTGGGATCATTTTTTGTGCAGAAGGGACACAACTACTTTTGGCAGGGCACAGAAACTGCTGTCCAGGTGACCCTTTGTACTGCTGAACTAGATTCCCTGTCACGTAAGGTCCAAGCTCTTCTGGGATTTCCCCCTGACTTGTGACCTGTGTTGGGAGGTCCTGAATTTGGACAGAGGCTGAGAGTCTGTAGGAGCCTGTTAGCTGGTGCTGGGAGTTCGCTCAGGGCGGGGGCGTTGGGGCAGCTCTCAAGCCTGTTAAAAAGCTGACTTTAAAAAGAACGAAGAGTTCTAGGCCTCGTTCCTCCTGCTTCCTACAGATTTCCTGGGCCCCTAATGCTTCAGCTGCTCCTGCTCTCTGGCCAGATGCCCCTTCCGCACCCGGTGGGTAGTACCTGGACCCAGAACTTTCTGAGAGGTTTATGTTGACCTGGCTATGTCTCAATTGTAGGCAGTCAGACTGTCCTGTGCGGGTAGGTTTTGGCTAATCTTTTTTTTTTTTCCCCCTTCCTTTTAATAGTTGCTCAATATTTTTTCTGCATGGTTTTTTTTTTTTTTAACCTAACTGCCACTGTTCCTGGTTTTGTATTCTGCATTTGTCTTCATCCTAGAATAACTAACACCGCCTTCCATGTAATTTGTAGGTCTCTGCTTCTAGAATGCTTTTGTAAATATTTACACTTTCCAAGAGCACTATGAAGTGACACCTTTGTAAATGTCCCCAAGCTAGTCTCTGGAGTATGGGATTGCCATAGTGTGTGCGCACGTGTGTGTATGTGTGTGTGTGTGTGTGTGTGTGTGTGTGTGTGTGTCTTTTAATTGAGCTGTAATTCATGTAACATAAAGTTAACCATTTAAAAATTGAACATATCAGTGGTATTTAGCACACTTGTAATGTTGTACAATACCACTTCTATCTCATTCCAAAACATTTTCATCACCCCAAAAGATGACCCTGAACCCATTAATAGTCACACCCCATTGCTCCTCCCCAAGCTCCAGGCAGCCAATAATCTGCTTTCTGTCTCTATGGATTTGTTTGTTGTGGACATTTGTATAAATGGGATTCATACACAGTGTGGCCTTTTGTTTCTGGCTTCTTGTACTTATTACAATGTTTTTGAATGTGTAGAGAGGGACAGATTCTTAACTCTGTCCTCTTAGGGTTTCTGGCTGAGCCTGAGAGTTAAATCAGCAGAAGACAGATTAACAAGAGGAAAGCACATAGATTTTTACACAAACATGGGGCCCTCATAAGGAAATGAAGACCCACAGAACTGTCGAAACCAAAATGCTTTTATAGAAGTTTGAATAAAGAGAGGCCGTTGTTGAAAAGTAACTAAAACACATGTGGAGGCTAAAGGAAGATAAGAATTATGTTACCAAGGTGTGTCTGGACTTAATCCTCTTCTATCTTTATCTCCCATACTTGATGAAAAGAACATTTCTTTTCTGTGGGTGCAGAGCAGTTATCTCTTACACGGGAGTTTCACCTCCTGTTTTCAGGAAGAAAAGGAGCTATCAGGATGTGTTGCATTTGCAGCTTTTTCAATGTCTTCAGCTCAAAATCATCTTTGTGCAGTTGTCATATTGTGGGTTGCTGCCTGCTCCTGACTGTAGAGCTTTGCTTGTGTTTCTGAGCATCCAAGGCCCCTTTATGACTCCCGTTAGACCAGTTCTCCACACAGCAGTTACTTGTGCCTTTGTTGTCTTGCTCATTATTTCCGTGTCTTTTGCTTGACTCCTGCTGGAAAGTGAGACCTATGAGAGCAGGGACACTGTGTCTCCCCTGGAGTCCCTCCTAGGACAGAGCTTGGTGTGCCATTGGGGCCGATAAATACTTGTGGGAGGGAGAGCTGCATTTCATCACCACTGTGAGCTCATTGAAGGCAGGAGCTCTGTCTTTATTATTCACTCCTTTATCCCTGGTGCCTAACCTGGTGCTGTGGTCTGAATATTTGTGTCACCAAAATTCATATGCTGAATCCTAATCCTCACTATGATTATGAGGGAGTTTTCGAGAGGTGATTAGGCCTTGAGGGTGGAGCCCCAGGAATGGGATTAGTGCCTTTATAAATGAGACCCCAGAAAGCACCCTTGTCCTTTCTGTCATGTGAGGGCACTGACAGAAGATGTCATTCATGAACCAAGAAGCGGTTTCTCACTAGACACTGAAGCTGCTGGCACCTTGACTTTGGACTTCCAGCCTCCAGAACTGTGAGAAATACTTGTCTGTTGTTTATAAGCCTCCCATCCATGGTACTTTTGTTATTGTGCCCTAACGGAGTAAGACACACAGTGATGAACAAACCTTTATTGAATACATGAGTACATTTTCTGGAAGTGATGGAGGAACAAAAGAACAAAGGGAGGGATGGTTAAATTTGCATTGGGCATGTGGAGCATCCCAGAGGCAACATGGAAATAGAATTGAGTGGTGTTGAGACTGGGTAAGAAATGTGCTGTGTCCCAGGAGCTGAGCACCTGACCTTCTCTGAGGGTTAATGTTGTATGTCCATTTGACTGGGCCATGGGGAGCCCACATATAGTCAAACACTATTCTGGGTGTGTTTGTGAGAGTGCTTCTGGATGAGATGAAGATTTAACTCATAAACACTGCAGCCAAGCAGAGCTCTCAGAGGGAGCTTTGGGAACCAAGGGGCCTCCAGCCTGGTCCAAGTACAGCAGATTGGGTGGGCCTCATCCAATTTGTTGAAGGCCTGCCTGGAACAAAAAAGTAGTGGAAGGGAGAACTCTCTCTGTGTTACTTGCTCTGAACTGAAACACTGGGCTTCTCTTGCACTATGACTCAGACTGGAACTTTCACTACCAGCTCTCCTAGGTCTTCAGCTCACTGATGATAGATCTTGGGACTTCTCAGCCTTACATTATTATTTCCTTTGTCTCTGTTGGGAAAGAAAAAGTTTCTTTGATCCTGTTATGTTCAGTGACTGGTGGTGTGTGAACTAAACCAACAAAAGACATTTTAGCAAGATAAAAGGTAGAGTTTATGTCATGTGCAACACACATACACGCAGGAGGGCGTGAGTAGCTCAGAGGGGTGGTTAGAATTTGGGGTTTAAGTACCTAACTTAGTGGGGGAAAGGAAGAGAGAAGAAAAGGCTTTTATGGGATGAACAAAACGTTTCTTTAGGTCAGATGTGAGTTTATAGGAGAACTGATATGAGATGAGAATGTTTGTGATAGTGCTTAACCTCACAGATGGAGTAGTCTTTTTGTCTCTTCAGGGCTCTGACACTCATAAAGCTGATTATCCTCAAGCAGCAGTCCCCTCATAAACAGTGCAGCCAAGCAGAGCTCTCAGAGGGAGCTTTGGGAACCAAGGGGCCTCCAGCCTGGCCCCAGGAGGTGGCTCACGTTGCTGGGGCTGCCCTCACTCTCTGATGCCATAAGCTCACTGAGAGTGTTCCTAGTCCTGGTTTCATTTCTGCAATTCATTCATTCCTCTGTATTCCACATGGGGGTGTGACATAAACACTGATCAGTGAATGACTGACACCCTTCCCAAGCACTGTTCATCCTGGTACCACTTGGGAGGTTGTCCTGAGGTTAGAGAGAACCTTGTGGAGAGAACGTCTCTGTCTGCATGCTTTCTCCATGTGGCAGTATTGCCACCGTTCTGGTTTCATCCTGACCAGGCCAGATCCAGGTTTGTCTTGGGCCGTGTGCTGAGTATCCTGTGCTAATGTTTTCATTAGACTGAGGTAGAGCCCTTAAACCTACTTGCTGGCTCATTTTGGGGTCATAGATTACCCCCTGGCCCATAGGGTAATGGGATCCGGTTTGGGTTGTGCAAAGGGCAGTCTGCTGCCCTCTGGTTCCTGGAGACAGATTAGCGTCTGCTTGGGAAATGGCCCCTCACATCCCACATCCACAGGGACAGGTGTCCTCAGGCTGCTGCTCACTCAAGGCCCTCACTCCAGGCTCTTTAAGGACCTGCCTGAGGCAGGCTCACGTGTTCAGGTGACCTGCCTTCTGTAGAGCGAGCCATCTGCTCTTCCCTGCAACAGCAGGAAGCCCTGTGTGTTTGGGTGTGAGTCCATCGCCTGCTCAACTTAACCATAAACAGAGCAGGTATCTCCATTCCCACCCGAGATATGGAATCTATATCTATATCTAATCCTATATGGAGAAAATCTTTCTGTATGTAATTTATGTATAAAGAGAATACATATAGAATTTATTGTAGAGAATTTTTGTATATAGAATTAGATTTTATATATATTATATATATGGAGAGATTTATATATGCATACATATATATTACATGGGGAGAGTTTTTGTATATATGGAAAATTTATATAGAGAGAATTTATGTGCAGATAAATTAGAGAATTAGAATTTACACATATATGAAGAGAATTTTTACATATGAAGATTTAACTCATAAACACTGCAGCCAAGCAGAGCTCTCAGAGGGAGCTTTGGGAACCAAGGGGCCTCCAGCCTGGTCCAAGTACAGCAGATTGGGTGGGCCTCATCCAATTTGTTGAAGGCCTGCCTGGAACAAAAAAGTAGTGGAAGGGAGAACTCTCTCTGTGTTACTTGCTCTGAACTGAAACACTGGGCTTCTCTTGCACTATGACTCAGACTGGAACTTTCACTACCAGCTCTCCTAGGTCTTCAGCTCACTGATGATAGATCTTGGGACTTCTCAGCCTTACATTATTATTTCCTTTGTCTCTGTTGGGAAAGAAAAAGTTTCTTTGATCCTGTTATGTTCAGTGACTGGTGGTGTGTGAACTAAACCAACAAAAGACATTTTAGCAAGATAAAAGGTAGAGTTTATGTCATGTGCAACACACATACACGCAGGAGGGCGTGAGTAGCTCAGAGGGGTGGTTAGAATTTGGGGTTTAAGTACCTAACTTAGTGGGGGAAAGGAAGAGAGAAGAAAAGGCTTTTATGGGATGAACAAAACGTTTCTTTAGGTCAGATGTGAGTTTATAGGAGAACTGATATGAGATGAGAATGTTTGTGATAGTGCTTAACCTCACAGATGGAAGTAGTCTTTTGTCTCTTCAGGGCTCTGACACTCATAAAGCTGATTATCCTCAAGCAGCAGTCCCCTCATAAACAGTGCAGCCAAGCAGAGCTCTCAGAGGGAGCTTTGGGAACCAAGGGGCCTCCAGCCTGGCCCCAGGAGGTGGCTCACGTTGCTGGGGCTGCCCTCACTCTCTGATGCCATAAGCTCACTGAGAGTGTTCCTAGTCCTGGTTTCATTTCTGCAATTCATTCATTCCTCTGTATTCCACATGGGGGTGTGACATAAACACTGATCAGTGAATGACTGACACCCTTCCCAAGCACTGTTCATCCTGGTACCACTTGGGAGGTTGTCCTGAGGTTAGAGAGAACCTTGTGGAGAGAACGTCTCTGTCTGCATGCTTTCTCCATGTGGCAGTATTGCCACCGTTCTGGTTTCATCCTGACCAGGCCAGATCCAGGTTTGTCTTGGGCCGTGTGCTGAGTATCCTGTGCTAATGTTTTCATTAGACTGAGGTAGAGCCCTTAAACCTACTTGCTGGCTCATTTTGGGGTCATAGATTACCCCCTGGCCCATAGGGTAATGGGATCCGGTTTGGGTTGTGCAAAGGGCAGTCTGCTGCCCTCTGGTTCCTGGAGACAGATTAGCGTCTGCTTGGGAAATGGCCCCTCACATCCCACATCCACAGGGACAGGTGTCCTCAGGCTGCTGCTCACTCAAGGCCCTCACTCCAGGCTCTTTAAGGACCTGCCTGAGGCAGGCTCACGTGTTCAGGTGACCTGCCTTCTGTAGAGCGAGCCATCTGCTCTTCCCTGCAACAGCAGGAAGCCCTGTGTGTTTGGGTGTGAGTCCATCGCCTGCTCAACTTAACCATAAACAGAGCAGGTATCTCCATTCCCACCCGAGATATGGAATCTATATCTATATCTAATCCTATATGGAGAAAATCTTTCTGTATGTAATTTATGTATAAAGAGAATACATATAGAATTTATTGTAGAGAATTTTTGTATATAGAATTAGATTTTATATATATTATATATATGGAGAGATTTATATATGCATACATATATATTACATGGGGAGAGTTTTTGTATATATGGAAAATTTATATAGAGAGAATTTATGTGCAGATAAATTAGAGAATTAGAATTTACACATATATGAAGAGAATTTTTACATAGAGAATTTATACAGAGAATTTACATATATAGTTTATATATAAAATATATCTTGTGAATATATAAAAATATATACATTAAGATATATATACCAGTTGAGAAATATTGTCTTGGTCCATTTGGGCTGCGAAAAGAGCACCACAGATTGGGAGGCTTGTAAACATTTATTTTTCATAGTTTTGGAGGCAGGAAGCCCAAGATCAGGCATGGTCGGGTTCTGATGAGAGCTATTTTTTAGGACATTCTCGCTGTGTCTTCATGTAGGGCAAGAGGTGAGGACTCTCTGTGAAGTCTTTTTTGTAAGGCACGAACTCCATTCCTGAGGTCCTGACTTCATGATCTAATCTCCTACCAAGGCCCCCTCTACCATCACCCTGAGGTTAGTTTTTAACAGACTAACCTCAGGGTGATGGTAGTTTTTAACAGACTAACATTTTGGGAGGACACCAACATTGTCTTTTATTTATATATATGTCTTGAAAGATCCATTACTCAGAGGGGGTTTCACTGTTGCTACTCACCACCACCAGCAGGTGTGAGAGTGAAAACAGGAAAAGTGACCGCAAATTACTGGAACAGAGCTAGCACTAAGGAAATGGCGAGCATTCCCTGAGCACCTGGATCTGCAGGATGAACCAGAGCTGCAGTAAGTGAGCGCAATGAATGGCAGGGGAGCCTCCTTCACTCTCACAACTGCCACACTGAGCACTGCTGACACCAGATGTCACCAAGTGATTCCCTGTGCCACCAACAGGGTGTCCTACAGTTCAGTTCATTCTGACACGAACCAGAGTTGGCACAGATCTCAGTCTCACGTGAACACCCCTACTTCAGAGGCCAATTGCAAGGAGCAGGGCTCAGCTTCTGACTAGCTGCAAGTCAGAGTCCCATGACCCCTTCTTTAGCTTCCATCTTTTGCTAGAACAGCGCATGCAGCTCAGGGAAACACATTTACTGGGTTATCATGTAATGAAGGACGTGATACAGGATGCAGGTGAACAGCTAGATGAAGGTGAGTCTCAGGGTTCCCAGAGCCAAACCTTCTGTCCTCATGGGGTTGGGGTGTGTCACCCTCCTGACATGTAGGTGTGTTCACAAGCCCAGAAGCCTCTGGACACTTTACTGCTGGGATTTATGGAGGCTTCCTCACGTGTGTGTGATCAGTCACTAACTCCATTTCTGGCCCCCTCCCCTCTCAGGAGGCTGGGAGTGGGGCCAAAAGTTCCAGGCTTCTACTTATGGCTGGTCTTTCTGGTGACCAGCCCTCATCCAGGAGCCCACCAGGGTCCTTCATTGGAATAAAAGATGTTCCTATCACTTGGGATATTTCAAGCAATCTAGGAGCTCAGTGTCAGAAGCTCCAAAAACCCAGGATATTGCAAGGGACTTAGGAGCCCTGTGCCAGGAATGGGAGGGCTGAGACCAATATATATATTTCTCATTAATTCCCAACAAAGAAGAAAGGAAAAGGGAAGGTCCCAGAAGGAATGCTATTGCAGGAAAACCTTGTGTGCTCTTGGATCTCTAGAACAAGTCCCTGAAATTGAGGTTCATCTAGGCACAAAAATCCCAGATACTGTACCAGGCAGAAATTCAGTGGCTGTGAAGAAAGAGACACAGGCTGGCCTTGTGCTACAGAGATGGCATCTTTTAATTCTGTTTGCGTGACTATTACATGCTGGTCCCTGTGCCAAGGGTTCCCTAAGCCCCATGGAGTTTAAAATCAGAGCAACAAAGACAAGTGCCCCAGGGACTGTCCTTACCCAGGCCGGTCTGTGCAGGTAACGTGAGACCATGTGGGTAGAGGGGGATGTTACCCAGGGCCCCCCCAGAGGCCTCAGCACCAAGACTTTGAGTATATGTTTCTCAATCAAGCATTTGAATGTACATGTTGGCTATAAACTGACTTCTAATTTCCAAACCTAGATGGACTTAAGTCGCTGCTCTGATGGCTGAATGACATGTACCTGACTAGAAAAGCAACTCAAGAGTGTGTTAGTCAAGGCTCTGCTGAGAAACAGAAACAGAAGGGATGCATATACACACCAAGGCTGCTGGAGGCGGAGGCCTTCTTCCTGGGTGACTTCAGTCTTCACTCCTAAGGCCTTCAGCTGATTGGGTGAGGCCAACACACACTGTGGAGAGTAATCTGCTTTATTCAAAGTCTACTGAGTTAACTGTTAATCTTGCCTAAAAAAATAAACCTTCCCAGCAACTACTGGACTGATATTTGACCAAATAGCTAGGCACTGTGGCCTGGCTCAGCTGACACGTAAAATTAACTGTCACAAGGACTGAAAACTTAACAGGTTGAAAAGTCTCAGTATCCAGAAAGCTGGGAAAGGAGAGGAGACAAGGGGGCTCCAGGGTCTCTTTGCCAAGGCTTCATGGTCAACAGGGTCTATTGTTTTCCCATTAAAACGAATATTAAAAAGTAAATAAAAAATTAAAAAAAGGAAATAGCAAGATTTAGAATCTGAGAGATGTGGCATGACAGACATCACCCTAGACCAGGAGCCCAGAGCCGGGCTGGATGCTGGTCTTCCACGGGGTGCCCAGCCCTGGCGCATTCCTGGATGAGGTTGGTCCAAACAGAGTGGTGCCAGAGCCTCTTCCAGGTGCCTGTCCCATGTGCCTGTCTACCAGACCCTGCCCTGTAGGCCAGGCAGGGAGGGTGAGACCTTGGTGTGGAATCGCAGTGACAGTGGGCCAGGCTTCCATGGGGAGCCACAGGGCTGCAGTAAGTCTGGAGTAGCTTTATCCTGGGGCTGGCTCTCCACTTCCCTTCTCTACAGGGCCCTGTAGGAACACCTTCATTGATGGATATGTGGGGACATGCATGGAGAGATGCAAAATCTGCCCAGTCCCCACCCCACCCCACCCCAGACTCCCTTCATCCCAGCCTCCAACCCCTATCCTTTCATACTTAGCCTCACCTGAGCTGCTCCTGCAGTTTCCATAGACACCCATCTATGCCCAGACTCCTGCCACCCAGGACACCGCCCAACCCCCCCATGTCCACCGACTACTGCCTACCTGACCTCCAAGGAGTGGCCGGAGCCCCAGCCCTGGCCCAGGCTACCCCATAACCTCCCCTCACTGAGTCCCAGCGCACACCAACCACATTGCTCACCTTGCCATCGACTGCCCGTGGCTTACTCTTGTCCTACCGTGGCCGCCCTTTTCACCTTTGGACCTCCCATCTGTCTAGCTGGGAAGGCCGGAGAGGTCCGAGAGGGGGCGGTGGGTGCTGTGCACCTACAAAGAGGCACAGAGAAGACGTGGCAGAGGCAGGTGTGCAGCCTTCTCAGACGCTTTTCCGGTTAGAGGGGACAACCCTACCAAGGAGACCTTCTGGTCCCAGCTTAAGTTTACAGAGGGGCATTTGGTTTCTTTATCCTCGGAGCCTGCCAGAGTTACCAGAAGCAGCAATAACGTCAGGAGAGGCTCCAAGATTTTTAAACAGTTAAGTTTGATTAGCAGCCAAGGCAGTGGGGACAAGCAGATTTTGTCATAGGTTCAGGCACCGGGAACAACTCCTGTTGGCCTAGCTGAGATCTGATGGAAGCCCAAGCCCTCCTGAGTCACTTCCTCTCTGCTCTACTCCTTCTGGCTGACTTTGGGGTTACCTCCTTAAGGTATGTCTGTGCCCAGGTGCCATTAGCAAGGCCTTCCCTGGCCTCCCCACTGAAAACCCCACCTTCCTGTGCTCCTTTCCCTTCCACTCTGTGCATTTTTATGGCACTTACCACCACCTACTGCTTTACTTATGGACAAATTTAATTCCATTACTGAAATTCCCACCTATAGAATAAGGTCAGGGCTTTAAAAATGAAAAACAAATTTTTTTGGTGTGTTTTGTTTGCTGCTGTGCCCCTGGTGCCTACCACATCAAAGATGCTTAATTCATAAAAAAAAGGAAATGTCACAGCCTTAAGGCAATATTGAGAAAACCCACTTAGTTTATAGATGAGGAAGTGAAGGTCCAGAAAGATGGAGGGACTTTCTTGAAGTCACAAACTCCAGGTCAGCTCAGGACTCATGTTTATTGACCCTGGTGGCCTTGTTGAGCTAGGAGCTACTTCGCATGAGCAGGAGAGCCAGCCTCTGTGGGAACATAACGCCTGCACGTCTTTGGCCATGCCCAGGGCCCAGACCCATCACCCTCTCCATCGAACTCCTAGGTCTTGGTGAAAGTGGGAACAGTGTTAAAAACTTTACTGGGTTGGTGTGTGTGAAGCTGCCTTTGGAATGACCAGAGTATGATGTTGCAGGATGTGGCTTTAGACCCGGGGAATTAAACACCCAAGGGCTGAAACACTAGAGGTGAGATTTCCAGCATCTTACTTTCATGGGAGGGACTGGAGATGGAGCTACAGGCTAAAGTACTGCAAGGGAGAACCATGAAATTGGTTTGCTTTCTCACTAAGGACAAAAAGGCAGTGTTCTCGAATATATTAGATTCACACCTAGATGAGCTAACTTTCATAGATGAGCTAACTTTCTGGTGCCTTGTCAGCAAGTTTCATGGATAATCCTTAGTGCTAAGGAAAATAAAATTGTTCCCAAACTACGAAATGGGCAAACTGTCTTTTGTAACTTGTTTCTAAGCTTGATAAGACTCAGTGGCTTTTCCTGCATGCTCAGCCACCCTGCTCGAGGACAGCAGTGTTCTCCCAGGCTTGCTGGGCTGAAAAGCAGCTGAGGACCAGTTGATGGCCTTAGAGGCAACACGTACACACATTTCAATTTATATTTTTGCATGTAATTATTTTCTTGGTGACGAGCCAACACTTGCGGCTTCTTAAAATACCTTGCTCCAGGCTAGCTCCTGATAACTGATTAGAATAAGCTTTTTTTTTTTTATCGCCCACACAACAAAACTGCCATTCTGATCTGATTTGGTACTTCCTATTTTTTCAGTTGGCAGCTATTGTAAGCATTCTGTTTCTTAACTCTATCTCCTGTCTATTCTATGCCCTCTCTGCACTGGCACACCCATTTAACCTTTCTGGTTGCTTTGCTAACACAACAATCTTTTTTCCATACACAAAGATTGATTTGTCTATGAAATTTTGTTTTTAACAGTAGCAAATTAGCAGTGCCCACATAATCACAGAAAATATGAAGTTAACAGTACAACTCTCGTCTCGTGTGTATACAATATGCACTATGATTATGCCAATGATCAAAACAATAAAGCAGAAAAATTGGTACATATTTTACTATGTGTTTGAGAGCAGGAAATGGTGGGAAGCTAGAAACAATAAAATATCAGGTATTTGTTGCAGGGGTCTGTTCTAAATAGCTGGAAAACAGGAAGCAGGTTTCGATTTGCTGCCCGGAGGATGGAATAATCACGTGAATCAGTACTACCATGAACTAAAGGGCCAAGCAAACCCGGCATCGCTCAGGGAACTGACCTTTTAGTCTTTAAAAGCAGATAACTGCTGACATGACCCTTGGCCATTGTTGGATTCCTGCACAGGACCTGGAGTGACATGGGGCCAGGAAGGGTCTAAGTGCTCGCTGGCCATCCCTGCCCACCTGCTGAGTGGGGGTTTGTACTTTGTGCTTATCAGGGTGCTCAGCATAGCAGGTCAGAAACAGTGCGTCAGTCGTAATCTGCATCATGATAATCTCAGGTAAGTGGGAGCATGAACAGTCACTCAGCAATAGCAGAATTGAAGAGCAATGAATCCTCCACTGTGCGGTCCCCAGTGGAGTGTGGGACTTCCAGAGTCAGAAAACAGCAGCTAGCTCAAGTCAATGACCACCAGGAAAGATTTCAGTTCTGAATAAAAAGAACTGTGGGTTGATAAAGGGAGGCACGTTCCAAGAATAAAGAACAGCACAGGCACATTTCTGAGTGTTTGCTTCATACATAGAATCAATCCATTCAAGCCCCAGGAAAGCTCTAATTCACTTGTGAAGTTCTCCCTAGTGACACAAACTTTCCGATCACCCTGATTCTTGGTGGCTGACAAATGTCTGCACAACTCACTTGCTGTGTGTAGAGACTATGCCTTGCTATTGTTTTCCCTATGTTCCTATTTCTTCCTGGTTTCTTATCTGGAGCCTGGCAGTGTCTTCAAGCATGTTTGGAAAGCTTCATATGCACAGCTAATCCCCACCACCACACTTTGACCTTGGGGAGCTGCTCTCCCAGCATCCCCAGGATGGTCAGGTTCTCAGGTCAGAGAGATGGCATAGGTATCTCGGCAGGGTAAAAGTCACCAAAACTCCCTCCTCTCTCTCAGGCTTGGCGAAGGTTGGATACTTGTTGGCAGCTGGAGGAGAATCCATACCCTTTGCTTGGTGGTCCAAATCTCATGGCTGGGCTACTGAGTTTCACCTATTCCTATTTGCAGAACCTACACATCTGACCTAGAGAAAGATGCTGGTTTCGAATGGAGTCAAGTATAGCCTAGGGTGCCATCTCTCATAACACGTCTGGAATTTTCAGGACTGTGTCTGGGAGACAACTGTCCCAAGATCTGCAAGAAGATCTGAGTAGTTGTGACTTTTCTTCACTAATGATTCTCCAGCCTGAATGACCTGATTTCCCTGATTAGAACGAAGATACCAGGTTATTAGAATTAAAAACAAGTCATGGTGTTGATACTGGAAAGCCAATGAATTGGCTTTTATTTCTTTTCTCTTACAGAAAATAGTTGCTGTGAGCTTGTCAAACCATATGCAGACTACACTGGAGTCTTGCACCATAATGTAAACACTAGATTTGTTTACACCGTGACAAATTCCTTACTTACTGCCTTCCAGGTGGCTGGATTTCAATGCTACCTTTTAAAAAAATTCCCATCATATTTAAATATATTCTAAGCGACTTTTTTAGGTGCAAAATTCCTAATTTTAAATGTGAAGACAGTGCTAATTAAAGTCCTTGGGTTTGGCTTTTGCTCTTCACTCTGATTTTGGTTTTCATGGGCTTCACTCTGGATGGAGGTGGTGCTTCCTGTCCTGGGGCAGCTCTAAGGTGTGAGCTGTCATTGTGGGTGGCCAAGCTGCATTCCCTTCTGATACACTTGCTTCGGAGTCCACATATGGAAAGGCTGCTTTTACCCTTTGTAGAAAGTACTATTTCAAATCTCATATTCATGGTTGATCCAACCGACCCCGTCCTGCCTACCAACTCGCAAGGGCAGACATCCCCTCCTAGGCCCCGCTCTGGCTGCAGGGGATGCTGTGGTCCTTACGTAAAACACCAGATGAAGGCCACTCCATTAGCTTACAACATAGGGGTACAAGGTACCCCAGACTAGGTCAAGTGGAGCTAGTGTTGTGAACTTGGGCCAGGACCCCTGCCTAAAGAGAATGAATAGGTCCTCAAATTACAAGTTACAAAACGTGCATAAATCCCTAAAGCCTAACCGAAAACCACAACCAGAGATCTTCAGGGCGAGGCTCGACTTCTCCCCTAGAAGCGTAATGCTCCTTGGAGTGCGACCGAGCTGGCCCTGAGAAGGAATTTTCTGGGGGGACGCTATGAGCACGGAGAGCGGGCACACTGGGGCAGAGCGTGCTCACCGCCTCCACGACCAAGGCTGCTCTGCGCTCGGCGCGCTTCCCGGGGCTCACGGAATCCCGACCCAGGCCAAGGTTGGGTGGCGCTTAAGTTATCTCCCCAAAGTGGCCATCGTGCAGTACCTACTGTAGTTTGTTCAGGACGCTCCCCTCCGCAAAGATATCTGCATTCGAAACCATGTCTCACTGCAAGCGCCAGCGTAATCAGGAAAATATACGAAACACTACGTATACTCACCTAATACTATAAGGAGCTATCGGACAGAAATGAAAACCACAAACACAAGGTCCGATTTTCAAGTCGAATGCCACCCTTTAGAGTTGGCGCCCTCTCTGGAGGAAAAGGGCACTACAGCATGTTCTTTGCGCTTGCATTCACAATTTGTACCCAGAGTTACAAAAACAAAAATGTGATCTGAGTAACATTATGGATAATAAGAAATAAAAATGACAAAAGTCAGTTTGGGTTCACATTAAATATTATATTTTAATTTATAAAAATCAAATAATAGTCTTCTTTTATTAACTAATACATTTCTAAAGCTCAGCCAGGGGACAAATTCAGGGGCTGAAGTCAACAAGGGACACATCCCTCATTCTTTACATACGTACAGAAATGGTCCTCTCAGCAGTGATCAGCCCCTCGCTCCCACAAAAAAGAGAGCCAAGTGCCATTACCTCATTCTAAATCTTGCCTACAATGATTGACACACACAAAATCACAGGGACATAAGGAGACACCGTGAACACCTCCGACCTCCTGAAGAAGTCAGCAAGAAGTCTTGGTGGAACACTCCCAGGGAAGGGAGCATACCATCTCAAAGACCAGCCCTTCTGGAGTCAGCTGGTCCCACAAGTTGGGAAGATCTTCCCTGGTCTGAGTCCTCAGTCCCAGATACTTGCCTGTCCCACCTAGGTGTGGGATGATGGCCAGCATGTGATGGCATGCAGGACTGCCATCTCTTTGGCATTCAGGGAACAAAAGTAAAATACATGAGCTTTCAAGAGAAACCAGTGAAATACATCCTCACCAATGATATATTTTAACAGCTTTGTATCTCAAAGCTTCCCTTTCTTCCTCTATAAGGACCCCTGTCATTGGATTCAGGACTCACATAATCTAGTGTCTTCTCATCTCAAGATCTTCAACCCACTCCATCTGCAAAGACCCTTATTCCAGATAAGGCCACACTCTGAAGTCCCGGGTGGGCATATCTTTTGGGAGGCCTCAATTTAACTCACTCAGGCATCTTAAGAGTGGTGGTACTTGCCCAGACATTTGCTCTACTGCCATTCCCAAAAGTTTCTACACAATTCAATCCCTCTATTTCTCCCAATACAGGTGCTATCCCCACACTGTGACATTACTCTTTGATTATGCAATGTCTTTTGAGTGCAGTGGTCAACTTGGGTACGTGGAGGAGCTGGGGGGCCCTGGTGGCGACTAAAGAACCAGTGCCCCTCCCGGCCGCCTCTTCTCTCTGACAAACACACATAAACAGATACAGAAGCACACACAGATACCCACACAGACACATGCAGACACACACACAGACACACTCATTAGCAATGGGCGATAAGCACATACCGTTGCCTCACTAGGATTTAAAGAAATGCATGTTTACACACCCTTCGATATCTAACTTTTTCAATGATCAAATTTTCGAGGGTCCAACAACAAGCATCCTAAGGTGTGCATGCAGGGTGTCTTTGTGCTTCCCTGCTTGTGTCTTTTCCTGGAGGGCAAACTGGTAGTGAATACGGACAATTAAAAAATATGCAAGTGCTCTTCCAGAAAATCTATACGACAGAGTTTCTACCAATGAAGTCACTTTGGAGCTAAGCAAAAACGTAATGACTCGACTATTTTTTATAGCAGTGTGTATAACAGCACAAAGGGATACAACCTAAATGATGAGGCACTTTTACACAGAGCCCAGCACTCACATGGTGGATGGAGGTTGAAGAGCTGCTGCGCAGCACTCATGACCAGAGCATGGGTCACAGAATGTCGTTGAGAGGGTTGAAGAGGATGCAGCCGTGCTGGGCAGAGTTCCATTTTTCGGTAATGGTAATCTATGGGTCTGCGGAAAGATTGCACTGCTCCTGAAAATGCCAGCGGTGGCCGTTCCTAAGTTGTTCTGACATTGTTCTTTCCAGCATGTTAATCTTTTTTAAGTACCTTATAAAGTAATGTCCCATCTTCTCATGGCTGGGCTAATTTAAAACTCTCTCTTAATATATAGGAGCGACTCAAGTGTCTAGGTGGGTCCTTGTGGTGACAGACACTGAACTTTGATGAAGATGCTCACTTGGGAGAAGTGTGCAGGCAGCCGGGTGGCTGGAAGTCCTGGTCACAATAGGATCCTTCCTCCCTTTTCACACAAGGTCTGTCCTCACAGGGTCACTCTCACATTCAGAGACCTGTACACACTTGCATGTCCACATGCACGCAGTGTCTTTACATACACACTTGCACACACATACACTTACACACTCACACTCAGTCCAAGCTGACACAATGTCTCTTGACTGGGGGACCACTCTATGCAGAAATCCTCAAGTGGGTTTAGCAGAGTTATTAAAACCTGAGAAAACAAAACAGAAAAACCTAGAAAGACGATCCAAATGAGTTAAGAAAAAAACAAAAAAATAACACTAAGAGGCAAAAATTAACTGAAAACAAGGAAGCCCGAGGTATCAGCACTTCGGTTATTATTGGTGTGAAGGTCCTGACCAGTTCTATTTTTATCACTGCCTTATTGACTGGTTGCGTTTTGGGGGCTTGCTAGGAGTTTGTAAGATTTCAATCTCAGGATAGATTACATATAATTTCAATTAGATTTTACAAATTTTCGATTAAGTTTATAACCAGGGTTTAAAGATTGGGAAATACAGTTTGTAAGATTGAAATCTTTTAATATTATACTTGTGTACATGGTCTGTGAGTATTTAGGCAAAGTTGACTGTTGAGTATTTTCAAAATGATGATTGTTTAGTAAATTGACACAGTTACTCAATTAGGCGTTAAGCAAAAAAGTGACTAGACTATTACAGTTTGTGTTCTCCCAGCACTCAGGGAACCAGCCACATGGTCCTCTGAGCAGTAAGCTCCTGGCTCCTCCCAGCTTCCTTCTGTCTCCAGACACAGAGCGGCAGTGGCTTATGCAGCACCAGCTCTGCCTCCCTCAGTGTTCTAGCTCTGTCCTCTGAGCTCTTCAAATTCTAGTTAATTCTGGTCTGTTCTCTCTGCTAAACTGCCCATATGGTCCCACCTGGACCCTGACCAATGCTAGGGGCCTGCCTGGCAGCCTTGGGGTCTTTGGCTTGGCCTCCACATGACCCTATGCTAACCTGTCACAGAGAAGGAGGAAGGACGAGGGACCCAAGGTAGACCAGATGTCCAGACACCTATGAGGATGGGGAGAGGAGGAGGAAGGTTGGCATTTTTTGAGCAACTACTACAAGTCCCTCACTGGGGCCATTATTTTACATGTGTGTCCAAGCACATTACCCAGGATCATTCAGTGGTTTATAATGATATGGTGTCTCCGTCGGCTCTGGCTGCATAAAAAATACCACAGACAGGGCAGCTCATAAAACAGACATTTATTCTTCCCAGTCCTGGAGGCTAGAAGTCCGGGCTCCAGGTGCAGGCAGGGCTGGTTCTCCTGAGGCCTCACTCCTGGGTGTGTGGATGGTCGTCTCCTCACTGTGTCTGCACATAGTCATTCCTCTGTATGTCTGTGTCCTAATCTCTTCTCATAAGGCTATCAGTCATATGGGATGAAGATCCACCTTGGAGGCTTCATTTCACCTTAACCACCTCTTTAAAGGCTCCATCTCCAAATATAGCCCCATCTGAGGTCCTAGGAGCTGTGCTCCAACTATGAGTTATTGGGCGAGGGGGAGAGGGAGGGGGACACAATTCAGTCCATAATATAGTGTTCTCATTTTGCAGAGGAGAAAAAGGAAGACAAGGTGAGATAATTCACAAAGTGGCAGACCTGTGCGTGGTCTAGCTGGATTTTAGGAGACAGAACGAGTCTCCTACAAAGGTGGGCTGGACTGGGGCAAAGAGAACATGGGCCCCATGGGAGGAATGTCCGTGTCCCTCTCCTGCCCCTGGCCCTGGGGAGGGTCCAAGGCCTCTGGGGGCTGCTGTCCTGAACAGATGGTCAGGGGCTGAGGGTCAAGTGTCCAGAGGCAGAAGAATGGCCGCAGAGGGGCTGAGAAAGGGAGCCCAGTGAACACGTAGACTAGGGATCCATCGACTACGTGGTGAAAGGAGAGCCTGCCGGCGGCACAGTCTAAGAGAAGGCCCACCCGGCACAGTGGCTCTGGAGGATGGAGGCGCACCCTTGGGAAGGCCAGGGCCCAGAGTGCATTCTTGTACAACTCCAGGGCCCAGAGCCCATGCTGGGGGGATTTGGGGACTCTTCCCTTCCGAACCAGGCTCTCCAGACACACGCCCAGAGTCCAGGCCTTCCTGTGCCCCACCTGTACCTCCCAGTAATACCGCGCCGAGGAGAGCCACTCCCGGCCCAGCACACAGGGGTCCCGGTCGAATCGGCCGGGGTTGTCGGGCAGCTCCTGCGCGAAGGGCAGGCGCCTCACACTCTTCCCGTCCTCAGACAGGGCGAGTTTGGGGCTCGCCGAGTCAGGGTCCAGGGATGGGTTCACTGCGGGAAGAGGGGAGGGGCAGGAGTGGGGGTTTGGCTCCCACCCATGCTCCTTCACAGAGGGTATTCTAGGGTTTCTCTCATGTCTCCAGGGAAAGTGGAGGCACAGCTGCCCTGGGAATTCCTTTCACGGCCCGCTTTATTCCCAGGACACTTGGGGGTGGGGTGACTTCTAGAGGACTAAGAGATACTGCTGGTGCATTTCAAGTTCTGCTTATCACCCAGTGAACCACCTCACAGTGTGTGTGTGTGTGTGTGTGTGTGTGTGTGTGTGTGTGGCATTTTGTGTGTGACAGAAACAGAGAGAGAGAAAGAGAAATAAAGACTGAGGGAGACAGAGGGGCAGAGCTGACAGGAGGACACGGGGGCACAAGGGAGGACACAGGAGGACATGAGATGGCACCACATATGCATCTGGGCAGGTGCTGTTTTGCAGTCGTGGTGTCAACCACTGAGGAACTCCGTCTGAAAGTCTCGGAGAGGGAACTTAACAGCCCAAAGCCAAGACAAACACCTTCCCAAACAGCCACCTTCTCTCCTACCCTATTCTCTGCCCTCTGTCCCTTTCGAAGCTCCCAGGCCCGCTGCATGAGACCTCGTGGGGGTGTGGGGGGCGGGTGGGGGGGAGGTCCTGTCTACAATCGGCTCCCTATTGAGAGGAGGATGATATTTGGGGACCAACAGGGTGCCTACCTGTCCTGGAAGTCATCTATTTAACAAAGGAAATGAAGAGACAGCAGTAGAGCCAGAGCTGCTTGTCCTTTCTGGAGCCCACATGCTGTGTACGTTGCGTCTCCACTGGGTGTGTCAGACACTCATGCTTCCTGAACTGCGTCCTCAAGGATCCACTCGCTTGACTTCCAAACCCCAGCTTTCCCAACAATGGCTCCTTACCTCCTTCCTGGAGTGGAAATGTGCTCTCTGGCTTTCTAGCAGACTGTTTTCTCCCCAAATTCTATGTGCTGCTTTTTGTATTTCCTTTTCTTCCCAACCCCTTTTCTGGAGAGTCTGAGCTGTGGGCGTCTCCAGTAGTTCAAACACCTATTCTGGCTCCTTCTCCAGTTCCATCTCCAGTAGTTCAAACACCTATTCTGGCTCCTTCTATTTGGAACTCTCTCATCGTTAAAAAAGATTATTCACATTAGAAAAAAAAATACTTTCGGACTTTCAAAAGAAGTTGCAAAACAGCATAAAGGCTATCCATATGACAACATCTTGCACAACCACAGTAAAACATCTAAGCAGAAAATAAACTTTGATACAAAACTATTCAATAACTATGACACAATCTCCAGAACTTATTCACAGTGTGCGGACTGTCCCAGTCACACCCTTCTCTAGCTTGTTAGTGTTTTTATTGCTGAATAGCTTCTGTTGCTAGTCTGTGCTCAGCGCTGGAAGAACAGCAGGACTGTGCTTGGTCTTTAACAATTATGAATGGGGTTGCTGACAACATTCTTGTCCTGGTGTCCCTGTGGATGCCATTCATTTCTCACTGTCTACTTCCAGGAATGGAATTACTGGGGTTTGGGGTGACTGAATGCCCCATTTTGTAGCTAACTGCCACACCATCCCCAGTGCAGCTGTGCCTTCGTGGGTTCCCAGTGGCATCCCTGTCGATTCAGCATCAATGAGGAGCTGACTTCCTCGTCACAAGCTCTCAGGCATCCTATGTCTGTTGCATTGTCCCTCCACCATCTATAGTCTTCTTCCTCATGGACCACTATCAGCCTTTTTAGCAAGTGTTCTCAACGGTGTCCCTTATGAGACCTGAAAGCTGGAGGAGGCTCTGCGATCTGACAGGGGAGCCTGAGAGTGTCGCAAGCCCAGACCTGCACCATCCTGCCCACAGCCCACTACCTCCTGCAAAACTATCCCCTATGCTCGTATCCTCTGTCTCTGCAGCCTTCGTCTCTCTCCACATCAATCATTCCTTTTAGGCAACAAATATTCCACCTTCAACGGAAATCCAACCCAACCCAACCCAACCCAACCTTGCCTTGATTCCACACTTGCCAATTTTAAGCTCGACCTAACAGACGATGATTTTGAAACTTCCTACCCAGTTCTCCGCACGGAGAAAGGGATGGGGGAGGATGGAGGGACACCTTCCTCATTGACCACAGCTGTCCCTTTTTGCAGAGTCCTCACCTGACTCCAATTCTTGCTGTATCGAACACAAGAGCTGCTCCCTCAACACACTGTCTCTTGATTTCAGTGAGACATCTCCTGGCCCTGCCACCAACTCTCCCTGTTTTCTGACCCCAGGTGTCGTCCTGCTTCTGCAGACCTTTAAGTATTGGGGTCTCCAAGACTAGATCTTGGATCTTCTTTGTCCTGTATCTTTCTCTTTTTTTTTTCTTAACTCATATTACTTTTTAAAAGAAATTAGTATGTGTTCTTTAAAGAATAATTTTGGTTTACAGGCAATTTGAGCAGATAATACAGACTTTCCAAATATTATTCACTATCATTATTTTAAATGCCAGATATAGGCAGTTGATCCCAAATTCCTATCTCTAGTTCAGACTTACACTGGGAGCTCTAGACTTGTGTATGCATTAATTTATTTGATGTCTCGATTTGGAAGCCTGAAAACATCTTAGCATAAGAGTTCCAAGACAATTTTCACTTCTTTGGCCTAAATCTGTCATTTTTCCCCAAACCTTTTCCTTTTCAGTACTTTGAGCCACCACGACCCACTCATTCAGACAGGTGAGGGTCACTCCTCCCTTTTCTCTGCCTTGTTTAGACTCTCCTACTTGTAGCTCAGGACTGTCTCATGTCTGTCCCCTCTCTTCATTCATCAGTCCTCTTCCCTTCTTAAACCCCTCACTCATTTTGCACCATGCTTCAAGAAAAATCCAGGCTCCCTTCCAGTCCTCCCAGGCTCTGTGCGATTGGAGTCCACTCACCACCAGCCCTGCTGGAGTGTCGTCCACACTCACAGCTTCGCTCAGCCTGGCGCCCGCTCTCCTTGCCGTGGCGGGAGGCCCAGCCCTCCTTGCATAGCGGGGTCTTCCCTCCAGTCACCCCACCCTCCATTTAGATGCTGCCGATCCTTTCCCCCCAGCAGGGCCTGGCCATCCTAAGTGAATGCTGTCCTGGCCCATTTCATTTTTGCATCCTACAGTATTTACCCCAAATAATTCCAGTTTCAGTTAAAAATTTTCACTGCCCCACGAGGACAGGAGGAAGCCACTTCATTCACTAATAAATCCCAGGTGCTGACACATGGGGCACTAGTTTAAATGAATGAATGAGCAAACGAGTGAATGAGCTCCCTGTCTTCTCCTTGGCCCTACAACCAGTGGCTGTGTCAGACAGGGTCTTCCCATCTTCCCTTAATCTCTCAGCTGCCCTGTCCCCTGCCTGCCAGTTTCCCTCTCCTTGTCCTGGTTGCCCCCTCTTCAGATTCCCCTCCTGTATAACCCATGCCTCCCGCTTAGTGAGAGGTGGACAGTCACTGAATTCTCCCCTTCCATGGTCACAGTGCACTCTGTGCCCCCCTCGGGATGGCTGACTCTCCTGCATCTGCCAAAGGCAGGAGTCTCACTGCCACAGGCTCTCCAGGCCTGTCTGTCTCAGGGTCCCAGAAAATAAAAAAGAAGCCAAGTTTTCTAAGGATGGCTACACTTTGGCTTTTACTACGGTGTAGCTGCCACTCACCAGCATTTATTACTGTATTTCTGCACCTTGGCATAGAAGGGAACAGACACATGCACATGCACACTTGCACTTACTCATGCACATAAACATGCATGTGCATACACACGACATGTACACACATGCACACACATGCTTATGTGTACATGCATGTGTTCACATGTGTATACTAACACATGTACTCACCCATGCACACACATGCATGCACATGTTTATGCATACATGCACTGCATACATGCACACCCACATGTGCTCTCCCCCATGTGCACACACGTTCATGTGCGCAGACGCACATGCAAATGCAGGAAAGCAGAAAAGGTCTGGACCTGCCTCTTGGTGGCCTTCATCTACCCCTCTCACCATCCTCCTGAGTAACTCTGACCTCCCCATGCTTATTTCCATCAGAGCCGATAGTGTGAGAGAAGGAAGCCAGGATCTGTGTGTCATTGAAGAAGGGTCCTGTGTTCCCAAGACCAGGTCTGACTGCGGGGTCCCACTCCCTGCCCTGCTTCAGAGAACCAGGTCTGAGCTTCTAGCTGCCTTTGCCTTTGGGGAACAGGCCAGGTCTGGGATTTGAGGTGGCCTGGGGGGCAGAGGCTTGGAGCCTCCAAGCATGGCTCTCACCATAGACAAGGCTGTCGTCCCTCCAGCCTGCAATGAAACAGAGAGATGTGAAGTGCTGGGCTCAGATCATCAAATTGGGCCAAAGCTGGTACTATCCAGGCGCCAAGTCAAGGGAGGACCTACCAAGCTCTTCATGCTGTCTCTCTGTAAAACAAGAGCAAATATATGTTCTTTAGTACCCAACACAACCATGAGGGGTCATTGTCTTCCTCAGGAGAGCTGTTTGTAGAGTGGAACCTGTTGACCCCAGGCTTCCCTTCATCCTCTCCAAGTGATGGCACAGGCTTTAAACCCGGTCCAGGAACTGTGTCTGCTCCCAGGATCAGGGCCTGACATCTGTGGGCAAACCCCCAGCTCCTGAAATGACACAGGAGGCTGGAGAAGAGCGAATAGAAGGGTGGGCTCATCTATATTGATGACAACCCTGAGGATGATAATGGACTCTCTTCGTGGGCTGTATTTGATTACTTCAGCAATATTTTGGGACTGTATCATCACCTCAAGGGATAGAAATACTTGGGGTCAAGCCGATTATCTGCTTCTGAGAGGAAGACCTTCCCTCCTTCTGGAAATTGCCGGTCCTCAGAGATAGGGGGTTTCTCTCTGTATATGGTAATTGGGCAGTCCCAGAGCTGGGCCTGCTCAGGCTACTCCCTTCCAACTGTGGTGGAGGCCGCTGGGGCCCCTGCATACCGTGGAGTGGTAGGTTCCTGCTCCTGCTGGCTTCTGGGTCCTGCATCTTTGCTCCATGCACTGTCTCTTCTTCCAGACACATTTGATTCTTTTCCCTTTGCCGCTTCCGAAAGAGGCAGATGATTATGGCTACTAGTAGGGCCACTGCAGCGAGAGTCAGAGGCAGGGCTATTCTCCATGTCATGATGGGAATCTTCTGGAAAAGGAAGCTAACAGAGATTCCAGGGAGTCATGAAAACATGGTGAGAGTGTTTCTGTGTTCTTAACACGTAAACACTACAGGGTTTGTGGGTCAGGGACATGGTGCTTACGAAATGCTCTGAGATGGTTCAGAAAAGCATATGCATGTGTTTGTACAGATAGATGTAGACAGATGCACAGGAGAGCTGGTGCGCAGAGAGAGAGAAATGGTAAAACTCAGGAGGCAGAATGATGAACATGGGGCGAATCTAGGTGGAAGTAATTCTGGGTATTACTGTTGCAAATTTTCTATAAGTTTAAAATAATTTAGAAATGAAAATTTTATACAAAGTTAAAGTTGGGAACCACCAAGATGTCCTTCAGTAGGTGAGAGAATAAACTGTGCTATATCCATTTGATGGAATATTACTCAGCACTAAGAGGAAATCAGCCATCAAGCCATGAAAAGGCATAGAGGAAACTTAACTGTGTGTAACTAAGTGAAAGAGGAGGCCACACACTGGATGATTCTGGAAAAGGCAAGAACTACGGAGACAGTAAAAGACCCATGGTTGCCAGGAGTGAGGGAGGGGTGACTAGGTGGAACACAGAGGATTTTCAGGGCAGTGAGACTACTCTGTGTGAGACAGCAGTGGTGGATCCATGTTGTTCATGTGTCCAAACCCACAGAATGTACAGCACCGAGTGTGACCCTAACGTACACTATGGACTCTGGATGATGACGTGTCCATACAGGTTCATTGGCTGAGACGAACGCACCACTCTGGGAGAGGATGCTGATTGTGGGGAAGGCCATGTGTCGGGGAAGTCCTTGTACCTGCCCCTCAATTATGCTGTGAACCTAAAACTGCTCTAACTAAAGTTTATTTAAAAAAATGTAAAAAGCAATATTGGGGCAAACCTTTCTCTTTCCCCTGGAAGGCAAAGTTCTTCTGGGGGCTCTCTCTGCACCCCATCTCTGTTCTACCTCAGAAATCAGCACCCAAAACTGTGTGTGCTCCCGAACTCCTGGCTAGGACCTGGATGGGGATTTGCCGCCAGTCCTTTCCTGCTACAAGTCTCATCTCCATCCTAATGTCCTGGCATCTGGGTACATAAGTACCTGCTTTCAGCACTTTTGAGGCCAGAATTGAACAGGACAGGGGACATGAGCTGGGCAGTGGGCTCTGAACCACCTTCCTCTCTGAGAGTAGGGGGCTGGAGATGGAGCAGGAGAGGCCTCCCACAGTCCTGTTGTGTGGGATGGTCATGCTGGACATCATGGTCCAGAAGCCAGTCGTTGGTGAGGCAGAGAGATTGGTCACAGAAGGCAGGATCTGTTCCCTGATGCCTCTCCACTCTGGGTAACAGTCTGCCAAGGTGCACTCCGCTTGGACACCTTCATCCTGTGTAACTTGGATGTGGACTGTGAGCTCTGAGCCCAGGGAACAGACACCCACTCCAACATTTGTAGCCACCCCACTTCCACCAGAAAAATGAAAATCTTGAGACTTTCTAATAGGTGTTAGGGATTTTTCATGAACTACCTATCTTGTGTAATAGTTACACCCCAAATATGTTACCCTCATTCCCCGAAAAGAACAGGACAAAATAGATAAGTTTCAGGAAGAATAAATATCTTTTCTTTGTTGTAAAATGATAAGTGTGGGCCCTGAATACAGATTTGTTGACTTCAAACATGAGCCGGGGTTCACTGGTTCTCCCACTCCCATATGCACTCTCCTCTCTCTCTCTCCCTTAATCTCTCTTTCTCTGTCTCTCTGTCTCTCCCTCTCCTTCCCTTCCTGTGTTTCTGGGTCAATGGGGAAATGGAGAGAAAGAGAATTAGAACACAAAGCCACACGTTCTGAACCATGTTTCCTGAGAAACCTGCCCTGTGAAAGCACCTGGGAATGAATGTGCCTGGAAGCACATGTGGTGGGAAGTTATCAGGTTTAGGGACTTCAGGCCACAATGGGACGACCTGGAGTTGGAACTAAACTTTGGGGAAGAAGCTCTTGGAGAGATGTGGGTTCTGCCTCACTTGCCACCCTCGGCCACAGCTTGGCCTCCTGGAACACGGCACCATCTCTGAAGTGGCAGTGGAATGTCCCATTATCAAAAGCATTGATGTTGTGTATCCTCACCACAGCTTGGCCTTGGGCCAGCCCCGCCCTCACAAATGTTGTCCTTTCCCAATACCACTCCATCTGTTCCTCCTGCATGTCCTCCCCTTTCCTGTGCATGTGCATGGCTGGCAAGGGCTGGTCGCTGTACCACCGCAGGTCCATGTCCTCGATGCTGACATTGAGGGACAGGTGGCACAGTAGCTCCGTGTCTTCCCCCATCATAGCCAGAACAGTTTCTCCGGGCACAGAGATGGTGAAATCAGCTTTCCCTTAGGGGCAGATCCCAAAGAACTGGGTAGGCCAGGTGCAAGTACCCCAGAGCCTTTCCACCCGTGACCACGGTCCTCTTGGAAGGATTCTGTGGATCCTGAGCCAACATGGGAAGGTGTCAGCTCAAGTTCTCTCTCTGGCCTTCCTCTCTTATTTTTTTATTTTTTAGGCAAGGCAACCCTCGGTTGACCTCACAGATTGCAAGGACCTTGTCAACTTACAATCCCTTATTTTATTTATTTATTTTTTTACACCTACAGCACCTGGTCTTCCTAGATGGTCTCCCATCCAAGTACCTTCCGAGATCAGATGGGATCGGGATTGTTCAGGCTAGCGTGGTTGTAGACTTGGCCTTCCTCTCTTTGTACTGGGCCATCCTCCTAAGGTGGGGAAGCGGGGCTCTTACCATGTCTAGGGGTGGGGCTGGACAGGAGCTGCAAGAGGATGAGGGTGAGGGAGAAGCTGTGTGGAAAGATGTCTTGGCCATGTATCTTTTTCATCCCTGCTGGGGACAGAGGACCCACTTCCCAGATATTGGAGATAAGGCAGGATGGAATAAATTTCTCTGTCTGTCTCCGTCTCTCTATGTCTTTCTGTTTCTTTGTCTGTCTCTCACTTTCTTACCTCTGTCTCTGTCTCTCTGCATCTCTATCTTTCTCTGTCTCTGTCTCTGTCTGTCTATCTCCCTCTCTGTCTTTCTGTCTCTATCTTTCTCTTTATGTCTTGTGGGATACAAGGCACCACCATGAGACTAACAGGAGTGAAGAAAAAAAAAATGACCTTGGAAAAGAAAGATCATTTCTAACCATCTCAGTCACTTCTACTCCCTAACAAGTTATTAATACTGAAGACTGAGAAACAACATCTGCCGTCTCTTCTTGTATCCATCTACTCATGGAGAACATCCCTCTTATTGTCATCCATCCTCCAGGGTGAAAGGGCTTCATTTCCTCGCCTACTCACGTAAGGTTATTGCCTGATCTCTAACTATGTTCTGTCCTGAAACATAAGCATACTGGGAGAGAAAACTCAAATTCTGATTATGAGAATCCAAAGTGAGAATTCTATCTACGAACCCCCCAAGAGACCTGCCAGGTGCAAGTACCCCAGAGCCTTTCCACCCGTGACCACGGTCCTCTTGGAAGGATTCTGTGGATCCTGAGCCAACATGGGAAGGTGTCAGCTCAAGTTCTCTCTCTGGCCTTCCTCTCTTATTTTTTTATTTTTTAGGCAAGGCAACCCTCGGTTGACCTCACAGATTGCAAGGACCTTGTCAACTTACAATCCCTTATTTTATTTATTTATTTTTTTACACCTACAGCACCTGGTCTTCCTAGATGGTCTCCCATCCAAGTACCTTCCGAGATCAGATGGGATCGGGATTGTTCAGGCTAGCGTGGTTGTAGACTTGGCCTTCCTCTCTTTGTACTGGGCCATCCTCCTAAGGTGGGGAAGCGGGGCTCTTACCATGTCTAGGGGTGGGGCTGGACAGGAGCTGCAAGAGGATGAGGGTGAGGGAGAAGCTGTGTGGAAAGATGTCTTGGCCATGTATCTTTTTCATCCCTGCTGGGGACAGAGGACCCACTTCCCAGATATTGGAGATAAGGCAGGATGGAATAAATTTCTCTGTCTGTCTCCGTCTCTCTATGTCTTTCTGTTTCTTTGTCTGTCTCTCACTTTCTTACCTCTGTCTCTGTCTCTCTGCATCTCTATCTTTCTCTGTCTCTGTCTCTGTCTGTCTATCTCCCTCTCTGTCTTTCTGTCTCTATCTTTCTCTTTATGTCTTGTGGGATACAAGGCACCACCATGAGACTAACAGGAGTGAAGAAAAAAAAAATGACCTTGGAAAAGAAAGATCATTTCTAACCATCTCAGTCACTTCTACTCCCTAACAAGTTATTAATACTGAAGACTGAGAAACAACATCTGCCGTCTCTTCTTGTATCCATCTACTCATGGAGAACATCCCTCTTATTGTCATCCATCCTCCAGGGTGAAAGGGCTTCATTTCCTCGCCTACTCACGTAAGGTTATTGCCTGATCTCTAACTATGTTCTGTCCTGAAACATAAGCATACTGGGAGAGAAAACTCAAATTCTGATTATGAGAATCCAAAGTGAGAATTCTATCTACGAACCCCCTAAGAGCCCTCTGTTTTCCTTTTCTCCACAAGGGGACTTCTATACCTGGAGGAGGGGGAGAGGCGGGACACAAATCCTGAGGCAAAACACTCTGTAAGCTTTCTTACTTATTGTGACCCCTTTTTAGAGAGAAAGTGTTCTGAAACATGGTTGCTGGTCTGGGTGATTCCACCCTCACAGGATTGTTGTTCATGTGAACAAATAAAGAGTTCCGTTAGCAGATGCTCTCATCCTATTTGGAGCTGCCCTTCTAGCAAATCCCTGGGGTCTCTTTGGCACTTGAGGGCAGGGAGAAAGTGGAGAAAGCAAAGATGTAGATGAAAGCTTGAAAATAGGAAGTACTCACCTAGCCAGAGTCCAGCTGTAGGCTTCCAGGGAAATTCTGGTGGTGTTGAGGGAATCAACTTAGTTCTCTGCAAATTTTGGGGGCACATAAAACACATGAACCACGCCGCCTCCAGGTGGTGATATGGGAAGGGAGGCTAGAAACCCGTGTAAACAGCTGAGTTCCCCAGTGTCTGTGGATTCTCTTATTACTGCCCTCCCCCCGCAAATAAGCAACTGTGCCTTTTTGGCAGTTGCAGCAGGAAAAAAAAGAGTGTTTCCTAAGGGGTGTGGTCAACAGAACTGAGCATATTGAGGGTTGAGGAGCAAGACCCTGGTAGCAGAAGATAAGGGGAGAGACAGTGACCAAGCGAGGTGGCCCAAGGAAGAATGGCTACTGGGCTGGTGCCAGGAGCCCCAAGGAGGAGTTGTGACTCTCGAGAGCCAGGATCAAGGTCAAGGGCAGAAGCTGGGGGACTCAGATAAAATTTCTTCATTATCAGAAGACCTCCAGTCCTGACCAAGCTGGCCAGAATCCTTCAAGAAAGTTTTTCACGATCAGGTTGAAATTGACCCAATTGTGGCATTTTCTCTGCAGACTCCTGTGCTGAAATTCGAGTGACCCCCTTCTCCACTCCCATGGCCTTGGCAGTCTGGTCTCACTAGGAGCTTGACTCAGTCTAAGCTCAGGACACCTGTTTCCTTGACTCTAAGTGACAAGCTTGGCCAAGTCGTGTCCCTGCCTATTTTTTCCTCTTATTGACTCAAAAGTCTGGACATTTTCCAGAAGAGTTTTGGTGAGAAGAGAGCTACAGGGAAGGGCTGCATTGTCTTCTTAGAGGTGAGGTGTTAAATTTCATTCGGTAGAATGTGATGGACTCAAGGTTTGGGTGCCCATTCCAGATTCAGTGCTCACCCAGGGGCTGAGGCTGCCAAAATTACCCCCAAATTCTCTCCTGCTTTCCTCCTAGGGTAGTGAACTTTTGGTAAGGCAGTTGTTTCCTCTCATATATAAATATGAATTACAAGCAGGATTATCCCTACTCCTCATTTTCATCTTCCTGTGTGCTACTTTAACCAGATAATGACATTGCCTAAAACTCAGCGTTGTATACTTATGAGACAGGAGGGAGGACTGAGGCTTTAACTAGAAAAGCAGTTCCAACAGAATACGATGCTTACCTAGCAGAAGGAAGGACCGAGTGAATCCTGAGGGAGGTGTGGGCTCCCCACCAACAGCCTATCAGCTGGATAAGTGGCCCAGAGCTTCTTTTCTGGAAGCAAGAGATACCAGAGACCTTCACCTCGACCTCCTCAAGTGCAGTGTAGACACTGAGATGAGGGACAGGTTCTCTGAAAGTGCAGAGGGAGGACAATGTGGGAAAGCTGATACAAGAGGCCACACAGTGTAGGATTCTGTAAATATGAAATGTCTACGAGAAGTAAATGCAGAGGGACAGAGAGCAGAAGAGTGGTTGTCAAGCACTGGAGAGATAAAGGGAAATGGGGCGAAACTATGTAGTGGCTTTGGAGGTTTTATTTTAGGGTGAAAAAAGTATTTTAGAACTAGATAGAAATGGTGTTTGCACAACAATATGGATATACTGTCACTGAGTTGTTTACTTTAATATAGTTAATTTTATGTTATGTAAATATCATCCCAATTAAAAATAAGAAAAAATAAAAATAAAAACAAAAAGGGGAATGAAAGACAAAAGAAAAATAGAAAAATAAAAACAGAAAAAGAAAAAGAAGATAAAAGAAAAATCAGGGAAAAAAAAGAAAATTGAAAAAAAGAAGTTAAAAAGAAAAAAGAAAATTAAGAAAAAAGAGAAAATTAAAAGAAAACTAAAAAATAAAAAAAAAGAAGAAAGACGAAAAGAAGAAGAAGTGTTGTGCTTACTTCTTACAGGTGGAATTAAGGTTAAAAAAAAAATACTATAACCAGTCTCATCAACTTTATTAAAAATGGGATTTTGCTGGCTCTTTGGCACCCCCTGCAGGAATGTGTGTGACAGTCTACCATTCCCTCTTACCAGTTTACCAGACCTGCCAGGGTCCCCTGCAGCTCCCCTATGTCCTATAGGTGGACTTGGCCCTGCACCCCGGGGAGTTTGCACACAGTTGTTTCAGATCCTCTAAGCTTTTCAAGTGCAGTCCCCACATCATGGCTACATTGGCCCAGTTCTCTGGACAGATTAACTCGTGAGGCTTTACAGTTTCTGCATCCATGGTGCCTGGCTTGGGTCCAGGAGAGCTCTCAGGATCCTTCCCTCTTCTTACTTTCCATGGGCCTCCCCTCCTTCAATGGGAATGCTCCCTGTTCTCAGTATTAGGTACAGTGCCATGTGGATGTAGCTGCAGCAGCCTTCTTAGAAATAGGTCTGTCAAATGTCAGTTTCCCTTGTTCCTTGTGCTTGGGAAACTGTTTATGAAATAAACACTGGATGAGTGCTATGAAGAGTAACAGCTGTAGGTGATGGTTCCTGAGGAAGTGGGACTTCTGGAGGTAGAGAGGAGTCCGTGTCCTTTAGGGCAGGGGTCCCCAACCCCCAGGCCATGGACTAGTACCAGTCAGTGGCCTGTTAGGAACTGGGCTGCACAGCAGGAAGTGAGCGGCAGGAGAGGGAGCAAAGCTTCATCTATATTTGCAGCCGCTCCCCAGCGCTGGCATGACCACCTCAGCTCCACCTCAGATCATCAGGCATTAGATTCTCTTAGGAATACCAACCCTACTGTGAATTGCGCATGCGAGGTATCTAGGTTGCCTGCTCCTTATGAGAATCTAATGCCTGAAGATCTGAGGTGGAGCTGAGGCAATGATGCTAGTGTTGGGGAGCAGCTGCAAATACAGATTAACATTAACAGAAAGGTTTGACTGCACAGAGACCATAATAAATCAATTGCTTGCAGACTCATATCAAAACTCTATCAGTGACTGGCAACTGACAAGCTGCATCTGGTGGCAGACTTTATAGTGGCGAGTGAATTGATGTACTTCAATTTTACAACTGCATCTGGTGGCATCTGATTCTGCATTATGGTAAGTTGTAGAATTATTTCATTATATATTACAATGTAATAATAATAGAAATAAAGTGCACAATAAAAGTAATGCACTGGAATCATCCTGAAACCATCCCGCCTAACCCGGTCCATGGAAAATTGTCTTCCACAAAACTGGTTCCTGGTGCCAAAAAGGTTGGGGTCCCATTGCCTTAGGGTGAGGGGAAAGCTCAGCAGGAGAGGGATAGAGGGCGGGTGCTTAATGGCATGAGCGGAACACACAGTGAAATGTTTGGGACAGAAAAGTAAGCACAATAGATGAAATAAATAGGGTTGGATCATTTTGCACCCAGTTGTACTTACTCATTGCAAACATTTTTGTGTCAGCTGTTCAGGCCTCTTGGAAAGCACCATCAGATAAAGTGAACACGATACCTTTTCCCTTGGGAGCTTACATCTTCTCCTCCTCCTCTTGCTAACAGCTTTATTCATGTATAATTCACATGCCACACACCTTGTCCAGTTAAAGTGCACAGTTCAGTGGTTTTGGTATATGCATGGACTTGTGCAGCCTTTGCCACAGTCAATTTCAGAAGCAGGGAGAGTTTGGAGAATGGTACATGGGATACTCTGAGGGGCAAGTCTAGGGGAATTGTGGCATACATTCTCATCTCCACTCACATCCTTTGGCCAGACCTGAGACAGCCCACTTCTGCAGGCAGAGGTGGTTGCCTGGATGTAACCTTTGTCTCACATGGGTGGGAGACAAAATGAGCCACATTATTATAATTTTTTCTCAGCATGTTAAAGGTATTTTTTCCCAATGTTTTGTGACTTCCACTGATGTTTTTCATGAATCCTAACATTTTTCCTCTTTCCCCTGGGTGATGCCATGAACTGGACTGGTTGCCTTGGACCCAGAGATTGGCTTATATCAGAAATGAGACCACCAGGCCTAGATTACTCACCCTGGATTGTCATAAGAGAGAGGAGTAAACTTCTGCCTCCTTTAACCCTCTCTGCATTAGGTCTTCTTGTTACAACTGCTTGGCTTACATTCTAAATAACTTGTTTAAGTCAACAGCGCTCTGCAAGTCCCCCTTTATGAGCAGCATTAACTTTGCATGTCTTCGTTGCCTCACATGAGGCTTTACATGTGACATAAAGGCAAATTTAACCAAATGGCCAAATTCAATAGAATTTCAAGCATTTTTTTCTTTTATTCAAGGTATGTGCCCTTGCATATTTGAATACAAAATATATTTCAGATTTGTTAGAGACACAAATAATGCTTTATCATTAATCCAGACTCAGTTATAATAAAAGAAATACGAATACAATTTTACATATATATTTTAATCCTCATGGGGCCAATAAAATGAACAAAGTTGAAATAGTGTAGATTTCAGTATCTTCTGTAGGAACTAGGTCTAATCGAGGCAAAAATAATTTGAGATAAGAATGATAAGAGTATGTTTCAAGAACGTCTCAAAAATAGAAATTTGTTTCATTTTCATTATTCTCTTCATATAACTAGTTTAGATGTATTAAGTCTTAAATGTTAAAATAGGAAAGATAAGCTCACAATTTTTTGTTATTAAAATATCATGATATCAGTCCTTAGAGCACAGTGAGTGACAATAACTCACTGTAACAAAGCTTTTGAATTATGAGGTGAAAATAAGGAGAGAACACAGAGTAACAGGAAAGATGAAGTGTAAGAGAGTGGGGGAGAGAGAGGAAATATACAAAATAAAGGGGTATCTATATACAGGTGTGGTCAGAAGTAGAAAAACATCTATAGGGAGGGAGGTCGGGTTTAACATAGAGAAAGGATCACTGAGTTAAAAGGTAGTCATTCTGGCCTTCAAAAGAACAACGACTATTACATTTATATTGAGGTAGATCTATCTCTCTCTCTTTGTCTATCTCTCTCTCTCACATGAGAATGTGCTAAGTCTTGTGCCTAAAAGGATGATTATAACAGTGTCTCTACTTATGAGGCAAATTGTCTAATTGGGAGATTTGTATCTCAACAAGTTTGCACAGGAAGGTTTAAAGTTCTATAATCCAGGCACATAGAAGGTGCTACAGAAAAAGTAGTTATTTATGTTAGGGGACAGGGAGTAAAATGTATTCAGGAGTATTTCACACAGACGTTCCTGAAAGATAAGTTGGTGTCTGTTATATAGAAATTGAGGAGACAGTTGAGTGGGGTTGGAGTCACCATCACCATTATTATCATCACCATTATCATCATCATAATCATCACCACCATAATCACCACCACCATCATCACCATCATCATCATCATCATCATCATCATCATCATCACATTCATCATTATCTCAATTACAATCACCATCATCACCACCACCATCTCCATCAGCATTATCCCTGCCATCATAATCATTATCACCATTATTACCATCACCTTCATCATCATAACCATCACCACAATCATCACCATCACCATCACCATCACCATCACCATAATCGTCATCATCATCATCCCATAGAGAGGCAATGACACGCTACCTATGGAGCTAAGTATTTTACATGCACTTTCTCCTTGAATAGTCAAAAGGCCCTTTGAAGCATGCATATTATTATTCTCATTTTCAGATATAGATACTGAGGTTTAGAATCCTTAAAGAGAGATCTTCAAGCATGAAGGCAACATGGAAAACTAGCTAATCTTTTCATAATAGGTCAAACTCTTAGAAATGCTAAATTAAAAGAAAAATACCCAAACAACTGAAAAAAGTGCATAATTGAGATTGAAAGGAAAAAGGGAAGTTTATAAGTGTCAAGACTGAAGAAGAAACATACGTTCGAGTAGTACCACAAAGCTGAGACTACTGGCAGATTTGGTTTACAACAAGTTGAGCAGGAGAAATGCATCATTGGGCTGAAATGAGGCAGAAAATTAGAAATCATACCTTACACAAATGTTAGACCGTACATGGGCTGTCCATTCTTTGTAAAGGTGACCAGAAAAAGAGTCTTCCCAGTTTTTCGTGAAGTGGGAAGTTTGGTAGGAAGTAGGAAGTAGGAAATTTGGGGCTTTGGGTGGGAAACTGTTTCCTATGAGAAATTAAAAACCCAGCTCTGCCCCAAACCATAGATAAACATTCAAAATTTACATTTACCGGAAGTTCAGAATCGAATCTCAATTATCTATTTTATCTACATTTATTTTATATTGTATCTATCGCCTATTATCTATCTATCTATCTATCTATCTATCTATCTATCTATCTATCTACCTACCTACCTACCTACCTACCTACCTACCTACCTACCTATTTACCTATCATCTATCAAATACTAGATAATAATAAAAGTGAACTTCACATTATGAAAAAAGGGCTAAAAAAAGCATGAAGTGGTGTGTTCAAGGACTCATAATTAGAAGGCAAACAACAAATTTGAAAAAAACTTAACAACAGATATCACAGACTAAAAGCTCATAATCAGAATATATGTAATAAAAGGGAGGATAAATATTCTTACAAGTCTATATGTGGCAATAACAACCTATGAAAAATGAGAAAAGATATGAACCAACAGCTCATAGAAAAGGAAACACTCTTGGCTTTTAAACATAGGGAATATGCTTAGATTAGCTCATAATAAGAGAAATGCAAGTGAAAGGATAAGGAAGTTTGATTAACACACTGTACTCTCACGAGTATGAGGAAACAGCACTTACAGATACTGTTTGTGGAAATTCAGATTTCACTCTCTAAAGCATGAAATCTAATAATAGCAACATGTTAGTGTACTATTAAGCTAAAAATAAAAGGCCAAAGTGAGAAGCAATAAGCATTATTTGAGATGAAAAAAGAATAGCTATTCAGGAAGCACAGATTTAGGGAGAAACTAAAAATAGTGTTCCAATTAGGGGACAAAAGCAAGGGGGTATTTATGAGAAGGGGCCAGGGAAAAATTATATCAGTATAAGATTCTATAAGATTCTGTTACTGGTTCAAAGTCTGTGTGCCTGATGCTTCAAAAGGACAATAAGCAAAACGTGAGAGTTTGGTATAAGGAAATGTTCACTGACCAAGAAGACACTCTCTCGAGAAGATGGGGAGTCCTTAGGGCTTCCTCAAGTCCATCTTAAGATAGCCCAGAATTCAGTCTTCTTTTACAACAAGGGGAGGGAGGATGGGTGGGGCAAGAGTGATTGATGACCGTAGGCATTCGAGTGCCAACAGGGATACTAGGAAGAGCATGAAATCTCTGAACCTCTTTGTTTCTAGTCTTGCTGATCTGAATCTGGTCTTGAGGCTCCTGAGAATTTTTTTTTTTTTTTTTTAAGGTGAGGCAACCCTTGGTTGACCTCATAAATTGCAAGGACCTTGTCAGTTTACAATCTCTTATTTTTATTTTTTATGCCTACAGCACCTGGTCTTCCTAGGTGGTCTCCCATCCAAGTACTAACCAGACCCGACCCTGCTTAGCTTCCAAGATCAGACGGGATCAGGCTTGTTCAGGTTGGCATGGCCGTAGAGACTTCTGAGAATTTTGATAAACAATCATTATTTTTGTACGTTTCCCCACCTCTTTGGGAGAGGTACCTTTTGGTAAGAGGTTGCTCTTCCAAAAATTCAAGCCTCAAATGGAACTCCTAATAATTTGCATATTTGCTATTTGCTCTTTGCCTGAAGCCATGGGAAAAATGCAAGCTAGAAGGTAGGGTCAGAGAGACTAAGCATTTCACTCAGTTATAATTCCATGAAGGTGAGAGAAAGCAAGGCAGAGAGTAGATTACAGAATAGTTAACAAATTATGTACTCTCCCAAGGGTGGTACTCCTCTGAGGAATCTGAAAAAGAGGATCACTCTGGGATTTCAAAGGCATGTTAACCCAGATGCACAGGAACAATGGACAAGGTTTACTTAGAGCAAAGATAACCTTTTACTAAGGAAGTTATGTGCCTGGGGCGTGACTACTCACCCACGACCTACCCAGTTAGGAATTTATGATCAGATAGCCCCATAAGGTTACTGTCACTGGACTGGTTAGCTCATTTTAGAGCCTTTTTTTTTTTGTTCACAATAGGGACGCTAATTCTAAACAATACTTATAATTTTCAGTCCAGTAGTCATTGGTCCAGTCGTCATAATATCTGCTTTCTTGTTACCTTGGCAAACAGTTCTTTGTGACATAATGTTGCTTTAGGCTGAGCCTATAGGTCACTTTGCCCATTTAAACATTCCAAAGTTTTGAGGCATAAGACAAAGCAGTTCTTGTGAAATGGCAGCTTTGACTTTATTTTAAAGTGGCTTTGTTTATATTAATATACTTTTTTTTTTTTACAACAATCATCCTTTCCTGTGGATACCTAACCATCCCAGTCTGGGACATGGGGCATTAAACTTGCGTTCAGTGAAGTAGGCACAATGCAATCCATTGCAGCATAATTCGTAAAAGCAAAAATGTAAACAATAATATCAAATGTACAGCAATTCCTAGGTGTCTAGGTACTTCTAAAAGTTATATACATGTATTAACTTTTTAAATCCTCACCCTAAACTCATGACATAGGTATTGTTATTTCCCCCATTTTAGAGATAAAGAAGCTGAAGAACTGAGAGGTTATGTCACTTGCCCAAGGGTATACATCTAAGTGGGAGGTGGGTGTCAACCCCTCTAGGGTGGTCCAGAGTCTGTGATATTATCCATTATGATGTATTCCTTTCAACAATGTAAATGTGTAAAAACAGGAGACTGATTGATTATTATGGATCCATGAAAGAGAATTAACAAAGGATGAGGCAGCTATGTATATACAGATGCACATCAAGAAGAAAGTCAAGGTGCAAAATAGTCCTGATTCCAGTATGTGTGTGGTTTTTCCCGCAGAGCCAAGCAATTAACTCACTTCTTCAAGGACACTGACCTGGAGTACTACAATTTAACTCAGTTCTTACATTTATTACTAGTTCTGGGGAGTCCCGGAACTCCTGTTGTAGCCACCAGCCCCCGATAGATACACGGACCACCAGAAATCAGTGAGTTATAGGAAACACACCCTTTATTCAGCCAGCTGGGTCTGCCAGGGGTACACAGACCCCAAATTAAGCAGCCTCAAAATGTAGAGGCACACGATTTTTAAGCTCTAAACCCCATTCTTCATCCTGTTTGAACACACAAGTCTATTTTTCTTCTTTTTACTAACTGTCAACCTACAGGTTGGTTGTGCAAGCGGGGGGTACAGAAGCAGAAAGCTTATTGTTAGAGTGTTATGTTCCCATGGGCGATAGCCAAACAGTAATTTTCCAGCCAGCACATTCCCCACTGGCCTTAGCGGAAAATCAAATCCTTGATTCTTCATGCAGAATTTGCTCATAGCCTCTATTTTGTAATACTAAAAGTCTAATAGAATTAATTTTCTTCCTTATATATGTAAACAAGAAATTGAAGAAACATGGGCTAAAAGTTAACAAGAGGAAGAAGAGAATTAAAAGTCCAGCTACAGCAGATAGAAGGGTTGTTAGCCATGGTAACCAATTGAACATCCTATGAAACCAGTTATTTGATTTTAGTCTCTGTTTTTCCCTGGCATCTAAATTTCTCTGTACTAGTCGTAATCTTTTTCTAATTATTCCAGAGTTATTGGCATAGAAGCAACAGGTTTCACCTAGAGCCATGCATAATCTATCTTGTTCTAAGAATAATACATTTAAACCTCTTCTATTCTGAAGGACTACTTCTGCTAGTGAATCGACTTGAAGTTCTAGCCTGCTGAGCTCAGTTAAATTTAGGGGAGTTCCTACTCTGACATAGTAAGGGGGTTTTGGGTTTAGGCACAACCAGCAATCTTGTCCTATGTCTCAGGTGGTCTTATTTAAGACCTTGTGTATTGTCGTTAGCAAAGTTATTAATGATCCTTCTGGTTTTGGTTGTGGCTGGTCCAATGCCTGGGCTAAAGAGGAAAAAAGGAAGAAACAGAGGGTTAGATTTATGTATGCTTGAGTCTTAGTCTTAAGGGGCCGTCATCCTGAGCTATCCACTCTCGTGCTGCCTTCACGTGGGAGTGATGCATCCATGATGGGATGCCGTCTACTTTAACTGCAGTGGGTGTCATCAGGGAGACAGTGAAAGGTCCTCTCTATTTGGGTTCTAGTCCTTTGGAAGTGAACTTCTGAATCCACATAGAGTCCCCAGGCTGAAACTGGTGGGGAAGTCTGTCCTCTAGAGCTGAGTGAATAGCATGAACCCAGGACCAAATCTCCTTCTGTATACTTTGGAGGGCTTGTAAAGACTTAAGTAAGATTAAGTAGTTCTGCCTTTTTCTCATCTTCTATTCTAGGTTCTAAAGGTGGGGGTTTTCCAAAGAAAATTTCAAATGGGGTGAATCTATTAATATATGGAGTACACCTGGCTCGGAGAAGAGCAAAGGGGAGAAGTTCTATCCAGGTCCCACCAGTTTCTAATCCTAACTTGACTAATGTCTCTTTTAGGGTCTGATTCATTTGCTCTACTTGGCCCGAACTTTGGGGCCGGTAGGCACAGTGGTGTTTCCATCGCAAATTTAGGTAGCTAGCCAATTGTTGTGATACCTTTTCTACAAAGGCTGGCCTGTCATCTGACCCTAAAGTTCCAGGGAGACCAAATCGAGAGAGAATTTTTTGTAGTAGTTTCTTAGTAACTACTAAGGCAGTCTCTTTCCTGGTGGGGAAGGCCTCTACCCATCTGAAAAGGTGTCTATAAAAACAAGTAAATATTTGTAGCCCCCCACAGTCAGTGTTACCTCAGTGAACTCGACTTCCCAGTGGTTCCCC
>NW_006443124.1:17749284-17749831 GCF_000325575.1 Pteropus alecto
GGTTTGAGCCATACGTGTGGGGTCATACGGTGCCTGCCTGTTGTTGAACACCTTCTAGGCCATCTCAACAAGCCGGGACAGGTTCATCCCTGCAAAACCTTCTAATTTTTTGTAATTTATGCTGGATATCAGGGGCTGCCTGAGTAGAAAGGCTATATTAATTGCCCGCTGGTTCTCAGGGGCCTCAGGAACACCTGGTACGCCTCATTCAAGAAACACTCCAGGGGATTCCTGAGGGCCCTGTATAACTTCAGTTACCTCAGAAAGATTAGTTGGCTGACGAGCTGCCATCCTAATTCCCCCAATTAGAATCTGGTGGTACCGATCTAATGCCGTTCTCCCTGCCTGAGAATTGTGTCCCCAGACTGGGTGGGTGGAGAGAAATTCCTCCTCAATCTGTTCCCCTGCTTCCTCAACTCTCCTCCCTCCCGCAGCTATCTTTTGTGTTTCTATCTGAATGCATCTGCCTTCTTCCTCGGTGAAGAGGGTAATTAAAAGCTGTTGGCAATCGTCCCAGGTGGGGCAGTGAGTCTGAAAGAAATCTGCA
>NW_006443124.1:17752030-17768905 GCF_000325575.1 Pteropus alecto
TGCCTCAGTCAGGGTGGAGTCTTGGGTTTCCTGCTAAAGTGTCACCTCAGTCCCTAGACAAGGAAAAGAAGATACAAACTTATTATTTAAACCATATATCTATTAATTTTATTATTGATTTGCCTATTGAATAAAGAGAAACAGGCTTGGTTAATATATTTCTTAAGTAAAAAAAAAACCTTTAGCCTGAAGTTCCCTCCTCTCTCAGACTCTAAGGGCCCTGTCTGGCTTAACACCATTTCTGCTAAAAATGAGCTGATGACCCTTATCAATAGCCAGAGGATCTGAATCACCAGTTTGGGGCAATTATCAGGATTTGAGGGAAGGGCCTTTTTTTCTTTAAAGAAAGGAGGGAAGAAAACATAACTAGATTTACTAAAAAGATTAACTCTGCAGGAGATGTCTCATTTCATTTCCTGCTAAAAGATTAAGAAATTTACAAGTGATGTCCTGTTTCATAAGGACTCTGCTTGGGTATCTAAAATATATTTCAAATGCGACCTCTGCAGAAATGAGATTCTCATCCCCACCATTACAAACCTTTCCACCACCGTGTTTTCCATTTTTAAAAAGCCGCTCCATACTTCTAATTGCTCAGGTCAAGCACCTTGGGGTCTCCTGTACTGCTTACTTATTTTCACACCTCACATCTAATCTATAGGATCTGTTATTGACTATAACTTTAAAATATAAGCAGAATCTTACTACTTCTCACCTCTTTTACTGTTATTACCCTGATCCCACCTACTATCATTTTCACCTGGATTATTTTAATTTATCCATCAGCTTCCACCCTTGCCAAAAGCCTGTTTCCTCATTGCAACCAATGTTTTTGTTAAGTAATAGCCAGATCATTGCACTTCTCTCATTCAAACCCTTTAATAATTTTCAATTTCTCTCAGGCCCTATGGTTCTGATCTCTTACTTCTTTGATCGTATTACTCTTCTCACTCAATATGCAATGTCCTTTTCCTGGACTCCACACCCCTTGCTATTTTCCTCTTCAGTAAAGCCTTTAATACATGAAGGATGAAATTTCCCGAAGTTACCTCTTCTAGCTAAATACAGGCTGTTTATTCACCTTGCTAGAAGGCGGACTCTGAAACAAACTGGCAGGTCTACCCAGCTACCCAGGGCTCATGAAGAACTCTTTCTCCCTTTATTTTTAATTCTAAATTCAACTTTCAAGTAGATAATGAAGGGTGTTTGCTTTGGAAATTTTTGCTAGATGGCTAAATTAATACTTCTGTTCTTTCCTTTTGATTAGAAATTACATTCACTTTAAATTTTCACTAAGTACTTTAGATTGTTAAAATTTTTTTATCTAAGCTTTCATTCAACTTATTTACTTATTAGCATTCTAATACTGTTAGCATATAAATTTCAAGTAGCCAGGCATTTAGACATCTTTCCCTTGGAATTTAAACAGAAATTACTTGGACTTTTACTAGAAAGCAAATGTTCATAAAATTTCAAAAATTTCCTTGTATAAAACAATACATTATGGAAAATGTATGTTTGTGGAACACATACCTCTTAAGTTAGCCACAGTAAAACACAAAGAAACACACAAATAAATAAAACACAAAAAACAAGAAGGTACATAAAACTTTTAAGATTCTGATTAAAAACATGATACTTTGATCCAATTATTTAAATATTTTAAAAATAGACAAAAGTGAGAGTTCTGGCCAAGATGGTGGAGTAGGAAAATGTTGTGCTCACCTCCTCCCAAATCAAAATTACATCATCAATATTACGACTAAACTACACAACAACTGTCACTGAAGCTTACCTAAAGTCTAGTGGAACAGAAGTCCTGTAACTAAGAATATACAGAAGAAGCCACTTCAAGACTTGTAGGAGGGGTGGAGATGTGAAACCTGCTGGTCTCACACCTATGTGTGGTCTTTCAAAATTGGGAAGGATATCTTAGCTGTGGAGGTCTCACCTGAAGAGCAAGGGGTCCCAGCCCCACACTGGGTTACCCAGTGCAGGGTTCCAGTGAGAAGAAAAGTCCCCATTTCTTCTGGCTGTGGAAATCAGCAAAAACTGTTTCTGAGTAAGGCTGAGGGCTGCTGGAGTCCCAGGCCTCTTAAAGGGCCCACAATCAAATGTAATCACTTGTTCAGAAATCCAGCACCGGGGCAGTAGCTCCAAAGGTGTCAGGGACATAAAGGGAAGAACTGAGTTGTCTGGCTTCAGGGTGAGGGCTGGAGGGGCAGCTTTCTCCCAGACAGAAGTGCTGGCAGAGCCATTGTATCTTTGTTGAGCACCCCACACACCCAGGACACAGTCTGGGGGTGAGTGATCACGGAGACCACAGGATATTTTCAGGGAGCAAAGAGCAGGAGGATAGTGGTGGGAGAGGCCAGATGGCAGAAGAGAATTCCTGACTACCTGGATGACTTCAAAGGGCTGGACTGCAGACTTTGTCTGGAGGCTCTCTCCTCAGGTCACCGAGATGTGCTTTTTCTAGTCAGGATCTCTCCTGCCACATCCATTTGGGCCCAATCCTGAGGTGGCACCTGCAGACAGGAGCAAAGTCATCTGGAAGGCAGAGCTGGGGCAGGAAGAGCACAGAAAGTAGGTGGTAGACATATAAGGGAAGAACAATTTCAGTACGACCCACCTGGAAAGGCAGAGGGTTAATGTGGAGAGAGCTCTGTCTCACAGGTTATATACAATCTGAGTGAAAGAGACACACTGAACAGCATGTAGATTAATTCTCTTGGGCTTCACATCTTTAGTATAAGTCAAATTTAGTATAAGTCAAAGCAAATTTATATCTGAATCTTTAAAACCTACTACTGTGATTCAAAAGCTTATCTGGAAAAATAAGTGTAGATGAAGAACCACAAAGGTTTTAAGTAAAAACATCAAGGGCACGGATTCTTTATCAGATAGTAAACCATAGTACAAAACTATAATCACTGAAAAGTATGGACAGCTGCAGGAACCATCAACTATATCAATGTAAAAGCACAGTTCACTCAAGAAGGAACTGTGACATAAATAGCAGTATTTATGTCATAATGCTATGTGTACATGCAATACTTTACTGAATGCCAATGGTATTATTATTGTGTGTTAATCTAGAAAGGTTTATTGAATCAACGATATGGGATCAAGAAATAAACTACAGACAAGAAAATTAAATCTTCCCATATCCCCTTAGAATATGATAAATTCTAGGTAGGAGGACAGTTATAAAATTTTTTTGTAGATATACTACCCTTATATATCACATTGTCTCAGAAATAATAATTATATCAGAAGAATGGACAAAAGACAACACAAAAAATAATAGTCAATAAACTTGAAAAAGTTTATATAATATCATTATTGATCAAATAAAGCAAATACCTATAGGAAATTGATACTGAATTTTTAAAAGGACTATTTGAAGCATTGGTAATGAGGCATTTTCACGTTCTTTGGTGGAAATGTGTCACATTTTCTTCAGGCTTCCTCTTCTACTTTCATTCCCTTTCTAAAAGATTCAGGGCCAACCCAGCATGTGTGGCTGAGCCAGGTTGCTGCCCCACAGCCACTGGCAGTTGGGTGTTTGAGGCTGGGTAGGACTCAGAAGATTAGCACAGGGGCAGAAGTCAGCATTGCAGAATGAGATAGTATCCTTGCTCTAGAAGCCAAAAGGCTATGAGCATGCCTGGTCTCTAGGAAAATGCCTAAGCACCATTTTCACTAAATGAAACCAGGATGTTTTGAGCTCATATCAGTGCTGGGTCAGTGAGAGGTGACTGTGCAGGACAGTAAAGAATTGCTCAAGGAATGAGTCACAGAAATGCTAATTAGGATAACTTGAGCATCAAAATAAGTAAAAGTAGTAATAGACTGAACATAATAGAAGCCATGCACTCACATTGACACAAAGAAATACATGAGTTCAAAGTTCCATCAGAAACAGAGTATTTACATAGACTCAAAAGACCTCCTTTCAAAGTGCTTACGAACTGCAAAGGAAATGAGTGGAGAAGTCTGGTGGACACCAGCTTAATCGAGTGATAAAGAGGAACTTAATTGGTAATGGGCCAAATTGCCATCTGATGGATGTGGTGAGGACACAGTGCCTTCTGTAACCCTTTTGCCAAAGATGCACCCAGATGAGAGGAGACATCAGACACACCCAGAGGAGGGAAGCTCCATGAACAAACTCAGCCACCATGCTCCAATGTGCCCAGATTGTGAGAGTAAGAACTGCTGCTGACTGCAGAGTAGGACACACAGAGACTGGGCAATTCATGGGCACATGGTTCTAAACTGGATTTTTTTTTTTTTTTTTGCTGTAACAGGCAACACTGGGACAAATGGCAACACCTGGAAGGAGCTGAGGATGAGACTAACATATATAACAGGACCAGGAGTACATCGGTGTTAGTATCCTGATTTGATTTTGATGGTTCTATTGTCCTGAAATAGCACAGTGTCCTGGTCTATAGGAAAAATCTTGGATTTATGAACCTTCCCGTCAGCAACTTATTTTCAAAGCAGTCAGGAAAGTATCCTTGTACTATACTTGCAAGTTCTCCATAGGCTTGAGATTATCACACACACACACACACACACACACACACACACACACACACACACACACACACACACGGCCTTTGCAGTAAACACACCTATTCTTTGGCCAAGCAATTCTACTTCAGGAATCTGTCCTTGAAACATGGAGTCCCTGCCCTATAGAGAAAGGAAGGAAAGCTTTGAGTTACAGACATGGGGAGCAGGCCGTATAGGCAGAAATTGGGTGACATGGACACAAGCCCTGGGACACCTGGGGCATCAAGAGCTGGAAGAGTCAGGAAGGACCCTCTTCTGGAGCCTCCAGAGGGAGCCCAGCTCTGCTGACACCTTGATGTCTGGCTTCTGGCTTCCAAAATTGTGAGAAAATGCATTCATTTGTTGTGAACCTTGCAGTTTGCGGCAATCAGCTGAGGAGACCCCAGGAACTGAGTGCACATGTCTCTGAGCCCAAGTCTGTGCAGGACAAATGGGGCTGTTCAGAGCAGGGCACACACAGTGGGGATGCCTTTGGCCACGTCTATGCCAGAAGAATGAGACAGCAGGACTTGCTGGATCTGTGGCCCCTGTGACTGGAGTTTTGAAAAGTTGCAGAATACAAGATCAAAATAAAAAAATCAATTTTGTTTTTGTAAACTAGAAGCAATCGGATATTGAAATTTAAAGAACAATGCCACTTAAAATATTAATTACATAGAGATAAATCTACAAAAATTGTGTAAGGCCTGGTTGCTGGAAATGATCAAACACTGCAGAGAGAAATTAAAGAGGACCTAAGTAGATGAAGAGATACATCTTAATCATGGACCAGAAAACTTCTCTCTACAGTGATCTATAGTTTCAAAACCCCAGTAGGCTCTTACTTATCTATTTATTTTTGTTGGGAAATTGACAAGTTGATTCTAAATTCATACGGAGATGCAAAGGACCTAGAATGCATTTCAATACGTGCAGTTTATTGTAGTCAGTTGCACCTCAATAAAGCAGTGAAAACAGTGGTGAAAGCCCACTTGATACATAAAAGGGCCTGACATGCGGCACAGACTCAGCGGAGGAGCTGGTTTACCAGATTGGGTAATGGGGAAAGCTTCAGATCAGTCTTGGTGAAATTGAAAATCTTCCAAGAGGACAAGTCAAGATCTAAAAAAGCCAGCTGGATTAAGCAACAATGTCATCGCGACATTATCTGATGATAGATTTGACTGGGTTAGAGACGACAGAAGTGTGCTTGTGGACAGTATTCTCTTTGTCAGGTGGTCTTGACTCAGTATAAATAGATGACTTGTTTGTTAGCATATTAAATATGATACTTGATAAATACACTAGGCTGAATTCCTGATAGGCTGTGCTGGTGCCCTGGGGACCCATGGGTTTATAGGATAAAAAAGTCACCACTCAGCACAGATGATATTTTATTAAGACAGTGGCTCACAAACATGGTAGTATTTATTAGGGGTAAGAATAAAGTTAATTGATTGATAACAGGGGGGTCATTGATAAAGAAGTGGCAGATGCCAAAGAGTGGCTACTTTAATGCTAGGTATGTGAAAACAAAACCAAACAAAAAAATAAACTAACGAACAAAAATAATGGCCCTGTGAGTAGAGACAACAGAAAAAAATGAGAAATGGGAAGCAGAACACACCACCTGCACAGCCTCGATGTCCAAGTCGAAATAAGATATTTTGAAAATGACATTGCATATTCCAACTCTCAATGTTGCTTGAATGAAGGCGTCCTTTCTGTCCTCCAGAGGTGCTTCTGCCCAAGCAGGTGCAAGTAGGGATTAAAGTGCTGCCTGTGTTCTTTTTCCCAGGCCAGGTGCCCTTCATCAGTTTTGTGTCTTCTGGTAAAAAGAGCTCTTCATCTTTGTCAGTCTGGTGCATGAGCATTTTCCCACCTCGTACAAATGTGGTGTGTAGTATACACATGACCTTGAACTTCATGGACTACTGGGGAGCATGTGAGGAGGCCACCAGGAATCTTTTAAACTAGTAGATATACACCAGATAATCTGACACAGAGATCGAAATAGAGCTAGTGTTCTTGTTTGACATTTCTTTGCAAGGGATGAGTTTATAAAACCCACCTGGGCAAGGTTACTCACAATAATCTATTTACACATGGAAAATTTGGAACCCACCTGTTCCTAGTTTGCTGTTTTCCAGGAATGATGTTAATCTAGTTTTCCCTTTAGTGTCTCCCTTTACTAACAATCCCAAGACCAGAGCTATGCTGGTTCTACAGGTGATATGACAATTATGGGCCTGGAGGGAGATGAGCTGGTGACATCCCTTTCTTATAACCGTGTCTTGGGGTCCTCACCTCACATACACTGACTCACTCCAAAAACTCAGCTGAGTCTCTATTTCTCAACTTCATTAACAATGACTGCTTAAGACTCTAAATGATTAGATGAGGCAGAATTTTCTTAGATATTTAGGAGAATTCTCATAACTTTGAACTTATAGCTCACTGAATCATAAGTAGCATCAGTAGATTTTATCAGATCAAAGATTAATTTTGTTAACTTATGAAGACATAAATTTATAGATTTCTGGAACATCTGTTAGTTTGTGATATTCTATTGTACTTTACTTTTTATTGCTTAATAAATTAGTTCAGCTTCAACTTAGCCTATGCATTTATGTGAAATGTTGTCTTTTAAAAACATGTCAGATTTGATTAAACACAAAAATGATTAAACACAACAAATCAAATTATTTCATCATAATTCTTTAAGTTTTGTAATACTTTAGTATATTTCTTAAATTTTGTAACTTTACATAACTATAAAATAATAATGTCATAAAACATCATATGTTTTCAAACTTTTACAATGATATTAACATATAATCATAAAGATCATTATATTTTATTCCATTATAGTAATTACTAATAGAGGCATTTTTTTCGCTATGCCCAAACCATCTGAAAATATATCCTTTTGCTGTTTACCAAATCTCTGTTAATGACTACCTTACATGAATGGAGGCTAGTATTCAGCAAGATTTTAAACATATCCTTAAAATAAATTGTTCGAGTATTTTATGTTTCCTAAATAGACTAAATCTCATATAATGTTCTGTATGTTAGTTTGGGTGAGAGGTCAAATTGCAATATTTGGAGAACATGCCATTATCTTTTTCATTAAAAATGCTCTGAATTCAGTATACATAGTTTCCCCTAAATGTTCTAAATTGCCATTTTCTCATTTAAACATATTCACAAAAATAAATTTTAAGTTAGTTTAAAAATTGTGAAGCAACATAGTCTCCATTCATTAGTGATAATGTCTTCTAATGTGTATAAAATGGGAGTTAGAAGAGATAGAGTGAAAATAAGTTAAAACATAAAAGAAAAAAACAAAGATGACAGATATTCTGTATTTGTGGCCCAGAAGAATATTAGAACCTCAAGAAAATTTATCAGTATAAAATCGCTGTATCTCTAAACATTAGAGAATTTTAAGTTTGTCTTACTTTATGTTTAAGACCTGGATTTGATGAATGGGAGAGAGAATGTCCCAGAAGATGAGCCTTACTTGATCCTAAAAACAGTGCCCAGAACAGAGAGGATACACGCTACATTTTCTACCAAATTCAACAGTTGTAATCACTGATGTGACTCTTCTTGTTACAGTGATACACATGGACTAACATCCTTGCAAGATGTTAGAAAAAAAGAATGTTACATTTTACCTATATCTCGGTACTGGTATTCAGGAAAACATACTGCCAATCAGGATTTTTAGAGTTTCTGAAAACATGCAGCACGTGGCTGCAATCAAGCCCCTGTAGGGTTTGTCCATCTCCTAGCTCTGCAGTGAAATTTCCTTTGCTCTGTTGTTTCCTCAGGTAAGTGCACAATTAAATGTGTTGAAATTATAAATCTCATTGTCAATGAGCATTGTGTTCCCAGCAGCACTCTACACTAAGTTCCACAGCGACAAAATAACACAAGCATTTAAGTTATGTAATGGTATCTCTTCATGGTCATAATTCTTCTTTGGAGATTTGTACATTCATAATGGTCTTTTTATGGCATTGAGCCAAGTGGAAACGTGTTAGCTTCCTGAAGCTTTTGGTGCTGTTTCCCAGGGTGCCAACTATTGCCACTCAACCAACTACTGCCACTCAACCACACTGACTTTGTCAATTGAAGACTCTATGCGGCCTGTGAACAGGCATAGGTCTTACAATGCTGCTCATTAAATACGATAAAATTGATGATTAAATAATATTATTTAATATAATAAAAATAACAAAAACAGAATATCATTTTATGATATAGATTATATCATATGTATCAGGAGAGTGCAAAGATGACATGATTCATAAAATAAAACAATTCTAGAAATTAGATATTTGAAAAATAAATACATTTTCATTTTATTTAAACTAACATATACTTTAGAGAAAAATAGCTCTGAATTACTATAAAATAATTCTTCCTTGCAAGACATTCCTTCCCTTTTTGTCAGATGGCTGATTTAAGCTCATAGATTTTTCATGCCTTAAGTTTCTATGTATATATGTATGTGTATGTATGTATGTATGTATGTATGTGCTTTTCAATTATAGTTAACATTCAATATATTTTATATTAGTTTCAAGAGTACAGAATAGCGGTTAGACATTTATATAACTTATGAAGTGATCCCCAGATTACTTTAGTACCTGGCACCATACATAGTCATTACAATATTATCGACTATAATCCCTATGCTGCACTTCACATCCTTGTGACCATTTTATAACTGCCAATCTGCACTTTTTAATCCTTCACCTTTTTCACACAGCACCTTAACCACCTCCCATCTGGCAACCATCACTTGCTTTCTGTATCTATGAGATTGTTTATTTTATTTATTTTATTTTATTTTTTATATTTCACATATAAGTGAGATCGTATGGTATTTGTCTTTCTCTGACATATTCCACTTAGCAAAATACACTGTAGGTCCATCCATGTTGTTGCAAATGGTAAGAATTTATTCTATTTTATGGCCAAGTAATATCCATTGTATATATGTACTAAAAATTCTTTATCCAGTTGTCTATTGGTTGCTTTCATATCTTGGCTGAAATGAACATAGGGGTGCATATATATTTTCAGATTAGTGTTTTGGATTTCTTGGGAAAAGTACACAGAGGTGAAATTATTGGGTCACAAAGTAGTTTTATTTTTAATTGAGAAACATCTATACTGTTTTCCACAGTGACTACATCAACTTACAATCCCATCAATAGTGCCTCTTTTCTCTACATCCTCATTAACACTTGTTTGTTAGTTTATTGATGATGGCCATTCTGACAGGTGTGAGGTGACATCTCATCGTGGTTTTATTTGCATTTCTTTGATGATTAGTGACATTGAGCATCATTTCATATGTCTATTGGCCATCTGTATGTCCTTTTTGTAGAAATGTCTATTCAGGTTCTCTGCCCAATTTTAATTAGATTGTGTAATTTTTCAGAATTGACTTATATGAGTTCTTTATAAATTTTGGATATTAACCCTTTGTTAGATGTATCATTGGTGAATATCTCCTCCCATTCATGAGGTTGTCCTTTGTCTAAAATTATTTGCCTGTATATACGGGGGTTTATTTCTGGGATCTCAATTCTGTTCCATTGGTCTGTTTTTCTGCCAATACCATGCTGTTTTGATTATTGTCTCTTTGTAGTATAATTTTAAGTCAGACAGAGTGACACCTTTGGCTTTCTTCTTTTTTCTCAGGATGGCTTTGGCGATTCTGGGTCTTTTGTGCTTCTATACAAATCTGATGATTTTTTGTTCTATTTCTTTAAAAAATATCATTGGGATTTTGATGGGGATTGTATTAAATCTGCATATTGCTTTGGGTAATATGGCCATTTTAACTATGTTGATTCTTCCTATCCAAGAACATGAAATATCTTTCCATTTCTTTGTGAGTTTTTCAATTTCTTTTAATGATATCTTATAGTTCTCAGTGTATAGGCCCTTCACATGCTTTGTTAAGTTTATTCCTAGGTATTTTATTCTTTTTGTTGCAATGCAAAAGGAATATTTTTCATTTCTTTTTATGAAAGTTTATTGTTAGTGTATAGGAACACTATGGAATTTCATATGTTGATTTTGTATCCTGCAACTTTACGGTATTTATTTATTGTTTTTAATAATTTTTTTTAGTGGAGTCTTTAGGGGTTTCTATATAGAGAATCATGTCATTTGCAAAATGTGACAATTTGACTGCTTCATTCCTTTTTTTTTTGTAAATGGCAATAGTTTAATGAACTTTTCATTCCCAATTAGGATGCCTTTTATTTCTTCCTCTTGCCTCATTGCTCTAGCTAGGACTTATATTGAATAAGCGTGGTGACAGCAAATAGCCTTGTCTTGTACTTAATCTTAGAGGGAAGATTTTTAGTTTTTCATCATTAAGTATCATATTTGCTTAGGGTTTATCATATATGGCCTTTATTATGTTGAGATACTTTCCTTCTATACCCATTTTATTAAGTGTTTCAATCATTAATGATATTATATCTTGTCAAATGCCTTTTCTGCATCTATTGACATGATCATATGATTTTATCCTTTATTTTGTTTATGTGTTGTATTACATTAATCAGTTTGCACATATTACACCATCCTTGTGCCCCTGAAATGAACCCCATTTCTTAAATTTGTTGAGGCTAGATTTGTATCCAAGATATGTTCTGTCCTTGAGAATGTTCCGTGTGAACTAGAAAAGAATGTGTAATCTGGTGTTTGGGGTTGAAAGGTTCTGTAAATGTCAATTATGTCCAGTTGGTCTAATGTGTCATTCGAGGATGTTATTTCCTTATTGATTTTCTGTTTGGATGATCTATTTATTGCTGACAGTTGGGTAATTATGTTTTTGTCAGTTTCTCTCTTTGGTTCTGTAGTAGTGGCTTTATATATTGATAAGTGTTATGTCTTCTTGATATATTGTCCTTTTTATCATTATGAAGTGTCCATCTTTGCCTCTCATTATTTTTGATACCTTGATATCTATTTCATTAGATATAAGTACGGCTATAGCCACTTTTCTCTGGAGGCAATTGCTTGGAGTATTGTTGTCCACTCTTTCATTTCGAGTTTATATTAGCCCTTGAAGCTGAGATGTGTCTTTTGAGGGCAGCATAAATAGGTTTGTTTTTGGATCCAATCTGCTGTTGTCTGCCTTTTTATTGGTAAATTTAGTCCATTTACATTTATGGTGATTACCGATATATAATTTTTTATAGCCATTTTATCTTTTGTTTTCTAGTAGCTCAGTGTCTTCATTGTTTATCTGTCTTTGTGTTTTTTTTTTGTTTTTTTTTAGTTTGATGGTATTCTGTAATTTCTCCCTCTTGTTCCCTGTTGTTTTATATGTTCCAGTTCTGGATTGTGTGTGTGTGTGTGTGTGTGTGTGTGTGTGTGTGTGTGTGTGTAGTTGTCATTAAATTTATGTACAAGAAAGTTTCATATATAAAGCAATCCTTTTTCTTTTGTGTGCTTCTTATCTCCATTCGCCTTTGCAGATTTGTACATTTGCTTGCTCACCTTTTCTGCTTTTGTTGTCTCAAATTATCCCTATTTATGCTGTGAGTTCTTTCTAAGTTGCAATAACTATTTTCATAATGTTTTTATGACCTTTAACCATTAAGTAATATTAAATTTATAATAACCTGTTCTTAATAAGGGTTGCAATTTCCTGTTTCTATCTTTCTGTTAGTCATCTTACTCATAGTTTTGTATTTTTTCAGAACTGCAATTAACTGTCATTTTAAATTGTATATTTCTGCATCTTTAAGTTTATTTTCTGGAGAGATTTTATTTTTCTGAGCTGCCTTGTCACCCTGGTTGTTCGCAGTGTTTGATGGATTATTTTTCCTCTGAGGTATTTATGGAAATAAACTCTGCTTTAAAAAATTTTATTATTATTAAGAGTGATCCCTCTTTAGCAGATTGATAAGAAGAGTTTTTCTTTTGATTTCCAGTAGGGAGCACCCACATTTTCTAGATTTCTCCTTTGAGGTTAAAAATGCCCTTTATTCTCTGCAGGCGGGGAGTGTCTCCTCTGTGATCAGTTGCCTTGGTCCCAGGGTTCCACCCCTGTGGGAGAATGTGTTGCGTGATGGGGTTCCAAGTCCTTGAAGAGCCCCTGAAATCCTGGAGCTGCTCCAACAGCCAGATGCAGTGTTGTGCTGCCTAAAGTGCCCCAGGAATCTCCTTCAGGATCAGCCTGGATGGGTGAGCATTTAGTGGCTTGGAAGAAGCCACAGATGTGCCTGTGGCTGTTTTCCTCCCAGTAATGGTAACTACCAAGCCTCAGCCCCCTTGCCTACATATCTCTAGCCATGTCTGTGGGATCAGGTGCAACATGTGTCTGCCACTCGGAAGCTGTATGCTCAATTCCTGAGGCTGCTGACTTCCTGTTCTGTAGCTTGACACCACCTGCTCTGTAGCCCAATACTGGCTGATGCATTTTCCCCTTGGGCCTGCTGCTAGCTCTGGGAGGGTATGGGGAGGCAGCCAGGCTCCAGTGACTTAACTTTCTAGAACACAGCTGTTACATCTCTATATGTCACTGCCCTGATAACTGGGTTCTGCCACAGTATATGCTGATTACTCCGGCAGCAATGCTCAGGGCTGCAAAGAGTGTACATGGCAACCTGATTCCTTCCCTATCCTGGAGTTCCATAGGGAGCTCCAGTTTGTATTCTTGGCCGCTGTCTTCGCTCTCTCCCCTTTCCTCCTTCCTTGCTTGCCTGATTCGCCCACCTTCAGATGCTTTGATGTCCAGATCTCTCAAATGTGTTTGTGTGTTAATGTGGTAATCTTCTCTTGTGTTATAGCTGTTTAATTTGTTGTAATTCCAAGAGGAGAGATCAAGGGTACCCCTCATGCCACCATGCTTTTGCTGTCAGTCTGAGAATAACTATTCTTAATGACTTCCACTCAGGTGTCATTCCCAAGATGAAAACTAGATTGCGGCAGAGAAAACTTTTCCGGTTGACCTGTTCTCAGGTGTTATTTCTAATATGCACACTAGATGGCATCAGAGAAGAGCTTTTCCTGTTAACCTCTACCAAAGTGTCAGTCCCAAATTGCACACTATGTGAAAACAGAGAAAAACTTTTCTTGGTAACCTGCATTCAGGTTGTATTCCCAAGATGTACACCAGATGGCAGCAGAGAAGAGCATTTCCTGGTGAGTTCCATTCCCGTGTTATTCCCCACATGCACATGAGATGGCAGCAAAGAAAGTTTCCCTGCCTTAAGAGTTCTGCTCACTCCACATTAAAATGAGAGAATACATGACATGGAAGCAACTGAAGTGTCCTATGATAGATGATTGGATAAAGAAGCTGTGGTACATATATACAATGGAATATTACTCAGCCATAAGAAGAGATGAAATACTGCCATTTGTGATACCATGCATTGACCTCAAGATAATCATGCTAAGCGAAATAAGCCAGACAGAAAAAGTTGAAAATCACATGTTATCACTTATATGTGGGATATAAACCTAAAAGCAACAAATTAACAGGACAAACAAGCAGAGACTCATGGACATGGACAGTAGACTAGTGGTTACCAGAGGGTAGGGAGGAGGGGGAAAGGGGAAGGTAGATGGGGTAAAAGGGGTCAAATATGTGATGACAGAAAGAAATCTAACTATGGGAGGTGAACACACAATGTAAATATGTATATGTCTTACTGTTAAAATGTACAGTTGAAACTTACTAGATTTTGTTAACCAATGTCACCATAAAATAAATAAATAAAATATCTGTATCTCTAATATAGATAATATAGATATGGTACTAGGCTCACTTTGAGATAATTCCTGTTTTAGGTCCTTCATATGCTTCTTCTCATCTACTTCTCCCATTTACCACATGTGACAGAGACAATAATCTCTATTTTACAGATATTTAACTGAAGACTGAGTCTAACACAGTTCTGAGTCCAGAACCAAGGCCTAAATGGGCAAAGATGGGCCACAACAGCATGCACACACAGGCTCCTAGACAACAGAGTAATCCAAATAGTCCTTGCAGCTTTAGATTGAGTCTGGGCAGTCCTATTTGAAGAAAGTCTGCACATAATCTAATGGTTCAGCTTACCAAGCTGGTTTTTGGGGTGGGACTTGAGAAGGCACCTGCAGATGGGAACAAGTAGGGAGGGAGAAGGTTGTCTGGCCCTTTACAGGAGTACAATCAGCCCCAGATACCTATAATAATGACTTCCCCACTTCTACATACTGCCTATCCTTGGGCCTTTTAAAACCTGGTCTTCTTCAGCCCAGAGCACTGGTCTGCTTCTGCGCATGTTCCTTTCCTCTCAAGCCTCAACTGTCAAGAGCTTCCTAGAGACTCAGAATGGAGTCTAGGGTAACAGTTTCCTTATGGGAGATGCCTGAGCCCCAGACAGGTGCAGAGCTGCTTCCTCAGGCAAAGAAAAGGAAACTAAGTCTCCTCATCTGGCAAATAGGGCTAACAGCTCCCTCATAGGTGGCTGAGGATTCAGTGAAGTGGTGCATGTTATTTCTATACAACATGTGATCAACACTCACTCTTCTCTTTTTCTATTAGTCCTTTCTCTGCCTTCTATGGGCCACATGAATCAAGAATTTAGCAAATAACCTCTTTTTAGCAGAATGAGCTCTCCTATTGGTGTCCAAATAACCAAAATCCCCCTAAGTGCTAACTCTGGCATCTGTGCTAGCTTTATCCTCAAAATAGCAATAACCGGAGCCCCTCTCTGGTCTTCATACCCCTGCTCCTCTCCAAACTCATGGTCCCTGCCTCAACTCAGGCCAGCACCACCTCTCACCAGTCTTCTCACTTCTCTCTCTGCTTCCTGTCCTTCTCTTGTCCAGTTCAACCTTCACACAGTCACCAGATGGATCTTTCTAATTAGGGATCTAGTCCTGTCACTTCCTGTGTATAGAACCACCAACGGCTTCCCTCAGCCTAGAGAGTAAAGTCTCTATCAGTGACAGTGTCAAGACTCTTTATCAGTTTCTTCTCCTGGTCTCATTTCCTATCATACCATCCCAGTTCAGTTGCTGAATACCCCAACTGTCAGCACTACCCTCTCTGGTTGGATAATCAGTGAGCCTGACTGCAGGAACCTAAATAATTTATAGTCTTTAGTGAATAATAATACATCAATATTTGTTCACTAATTGTAAAAATTCTGGAAAGAGAGGAGAAATTAAAAAGTAAGATAAACCTATTGCATCAAAATGGGTGATTTCCTAGTAAAAATACACATTAACAAATTGGACCTTAAAATAAAAATACAAACAGACCAGTTAGTCATCCTGGGACCCATTGCTCCTGCTGGTTCTCCTTTCATTTTCTCAGGAGTTTTCGTTCCCAAGACAGGGAAGGCACAGGGACAGGGCTGTTTAGCAGCTCCCCTAAAATCTGACTCTACCTAGTCATCTCCCCCAGCCATTCTGCTGCTCAGTGAAGACACTGAGGGAGTCTCAGGGATTATTGATTCTTCTGTGTCAGCTAAGACTATTTGATTGCAAGGAACAGGACACAGTACTGAAGCAAAACTAATTAATAATTTACTAATTGGTAGAAAGAAATTAAAACTTGCAAGAGGCAAGTTTAAGAGCAAGTTTGGACCTGGAAGTTTCAGGTTTTCACACTCTCGCAGTGTGATCTGGTCCTTTTTCCAACCCTTCATTCTTCTAAGTGTTTTTGGGTGGCCCCATTCGCAGGCACAATTTCTCTCCCTGTATCAGGGGCCTCCAGTGACTCAAGGCTGGCATCTATGCACCATCCAGTCTACAAGGGAGGGTTTCTCTTTTCCTTGGGTTCTGTGAAAAGTCATGGCTTTAAATGCCTTTGGCCTGGCTGGGTCCTATTCTCATTCTTGAAGTCCTCACAGCACCCAGAGTATGAAACGTGGCATTGGTTTGATGTAATCTCAGCCTTTTGGAGCTGTTTGGACTAGAAGAAGGTGAGATGAATTCCCAAAAGAAAATTGAGGTACCGGACTTGGTCATGAGAACAGATGCTGGTGGGGAAAGCAGCAGATTTCATGTTACTGAACCACACTAACCTAGACTTTCTATCCTATACAGTTTGAGAAGTGATCGTATACATGAAACTGACACCCCTACTGAGAACATTGTCTTCCGTTCCCACCTCTTCTGGATCAATCCCTGTTCGTACATTCCACGTCCCCTTTCTCCTACCTCTATTTCTCCTCCTCTTATTTCTTAGCATAGATGAGGGTTTCCTGTTCTAGAATTTCATGAAATGGAATCATACAGTGCATACTCCTTTATTTCTGCCTTCTT
>NW_006443124.1:17768929-17782753 GCF_000325575.1 Pteropus alecto
CCATGTGGGGCCTGTACCTGTAGTTACTTTTTAAAAACTGCTTTATTGAGGTGGAATTGATATAAAATGAGCTCCCAATATTTAAACTGAGCAATATAAGTTTTGACATATTCAAATATCTATGAAACTATAGCCATGGTCAAGACAGCAAACACAGCCAGCATCCCCCAGAGTCACCCAAGCCTCATTATAATCACCCACTCTAGGTCCTCAGGCACCTCCTCCATCCCCAGGCAATACCTGCTCTGCTTTCTGTCACTATAGGCTCTCATTAAGATTTCAGATAACAAAAGTTGGAAGAAACTAACAAAAGGTACAAATTTAGACCAGGTCAGTCTCCCAGATTTCTGCTCTGAATCTGGTCGAATGAAGGCACCAATGGCCTCTCTTTGTCTTTTCCTTGACAAATTTAGATTGGCAAATATGAGCACCTGGAGGCAGTACTTGCTTGGGCCATATATTTTGGTCACTTTTAGATTTTTTGTATAGTCAGTTGTCTTTTTCCTCAGCTGCAAGGCAAATACTGCACCATCCTCCATGTGAAAAAGACAAAAGATAAGCTTGAAAAATTCACCGGATACTCACAGCACAAAGTACAGTGTTTTTCATAGAAAACCCTGTAAAGTAAATGTGAGCAAATGCTGTGAACACCCACGAGAACAAGAGGGCTCTCAGGACTACCTAATGACATCACATCTCCCAGAAAGTCAGAGATGCCTGCCTCCCTGGTGAGGAGCCTCTACCTCAACATATGCCTGGTACATGGGGTGCTGTCTCTCCAGGCACCCAGCTCTACCTCTTCACTTACACAGCTTGGGTCCCTGGAGGACAAACATTGGTTATAGTTGATTCTCTGCAGCTAGGAGGAACTTTGGAATGAATTCAGTAAGAGGTAACAGGAAATGAGGACTTCTCTAGCAGCACACATTAGTAATTATGGTCTTCTTGCTTTAGTGACATTTCCAATGGGGCACCGCCCGATTCACTGTGTGTTATGAAATAACATTGCTTATGTGTACTGATTTGGTGTCAGTGAACTCATTTAGATTTTTCTAGTCTTGGAAGCTCTTCATCTTTCCTTTAATGCTAAATGGTAGCTTTGCTGGGTAGAGAAGTTTTGGTTGTAGGTCCTTGCTTTTCATCACATTAAATATGTCATACCAATTTTTTTTTTTCTGCTAAGTTTTTGTTGAAAAATCAGCTGACAGTCTATGGGAGGTTTCTTGTAGGTAACTAAATGCTTTTCTCTGCCTGCTTATAAGATTCTTTTTCTGCCTTTAATCTTTGGCATTTTAATTATGATGTGTTACAATGTGGACCTTTTTGTATTCATTTTTTGGCGGGGGACTCTCTGTGCTTACTGGGCTTGTATGTCTATTTCTTTCACCAAGTTAGGGAAGTTTTCCATCATTATTTCTTAAAATAGGTTTTCAATTTCTCGCTATCTTTCTTCTTTTTCTAATACCCCTATGATGCAAATGTTGGTACACTTGATGTATTTTGACAAGCCCCTTAAATTATCCTCATTTTTTGGATTCTTTTATCCTGGCAGCCACTGCCTGTGACTGGCTAGGGCAATCTGGGAAAAGCTATGATATGATGTTTTAACTGTTTTGTTTTTTTTTTCCTGCTAGCTTATCTTCTAAATCACTTATTTGATCCTCTGCTTTGTCTAATCTACTGTTGATTTTCTCTAATGTATTATTTATTTCAGTAATTTTATTTTTCATTTCTGACTGGTTCTTTTATATGTTTTCTACCCCCATTTTTATGTTTTTAATTTCTTTGTTGAAGTTTTTATTGAGGTCATTGATTATTCTTATAAACAGTGTTTTGAACTCTAATCTGGCAGATAGCTTGTTTCCATTTTGTTTAGTTTTTCTTTCTGGAGTTTTCTCCTGTTCTTTCATTTGGGACATATTTTCTATTTTCCCATTTTGACTGCCTCTCTGTGTATTAGTTAGACTTGCTACATCTCTCAGTCTTAGCAGGATGGCCTTATGTAGTAGGTGTCCACTGGGGCCCAATAGTGCTGTCTTTCTGGTCACCTGTGTCAGATGCTCCAGGATTATTTCTTGTGTGGGTTGTGTGTGTTCTCTTGTAGTTGATCCTTGATTGCTATTCACATGTCAGTTGGTGGGATTTACTCTCAGGCTTACTGGCTCTGAGTATTGGTCATGATCATAGCATATGAGCTGCTGTATAGGATCTCAGCGCATAGAGCATGATTCATCACAATGAGCTCTGGTTCCTGCTGGGACCACCCTTTGCATGTGCTTCTGTGGGGCTAATTAGGTGGTGTTCTGTTATGGTTTGAAGCAGACCACCAGTTGTCCTGGTCTTGGGCCTAGTGGAAGAAGCTCCTCTGCAGGCCAAGGTCAGCCACTGCCTGTGACTGGTCTAGGGTAGTCTGAGAGAAGCTACAATGTGATCCATGGACTTCCATGATTTTAAATAAGAATTTGTTGTAAATCATATACAGGATAATTTGTATGTGAGTAATCACTCCTCTTTTGCTGCTTTCAATATTTTCTCTTTGTTCTTAGTTTTCCATAATTTTATTATAAAGTGTCTCAGTGTGGATCTCTTTACATTTATCTTTCTAATTCATTGAGCTCAATAAATTTATAGTTTTGTGTCTTTATAAAATTTGGGAAGTTTCTATCCATTATTTCTTCAAATATTCTTTTTAAACTTTTTTTGCTCTTCCTTCATGGGGCCCCATTATATATATGTTTGTAAGCTTAATACTGTCCACAAAACTCTTAAGCTCTGTTTATTTTGACGCACTAAAAAAAAAATTCTGCTCATTATATAATTTCAATTGATTTATCTTCGCGTTCACTTATTTTTTCTTTTTTCTGCCCAAATCTCCAATTGAAACCCTGTTTTTATTTTTAGGTACTATACTTACTATCTCCAGAGTGTCTCTTTGTTTAAATAATTTCTTTTTATTTATATTCTCTATTTGTTCACACATTATTCTGCTGGTTTCCTTAGTCCTTTGTTTGTGGGGTTCCTTTAGCTTTTTGATTATATTGTCAGTTAAGTTAAAGTATATGTCCAGAAAGTCCAATGTCTATGTTTCCTCAAGGATAGTTTCTATTAATTTCTTCATTAAATGGGCCATAGTTTTCTGTTACTTTGCTAACATTATTTTTTGTTGGAAACCAGTTATTTTTAATATTTATATGTGGTAACTTTGGAAATCAGATTCTTGCCTCTTCCTTGTTTTTGCATGTGTTGTGTTTCAAATCTCCATTCCTTTAGGTTGTGTTTGCTACTTTTTGACAAGAGATTTTCTTGATTCTAGGAGCTAATGAAATATAAAAGAATAAAAATAAACATCGTTGTATTGGTTAGTTAAGGCTGTCATAACAAAATAAAGTACCAGAATGTGTGGCTTTAATAACTAATATGTATTACTTAAGACTCTGGAAGCTAGAAGTCTAAGATTGAGAAGTTGGCATGGTTGGTTTATTCTGAGGACTTTCTCCTTGGCTGTAGGGGACCATTTTCTCCTTGTGTCTTCAATGGTATCTGTTCTCTATATACTTCCGTCCTAACCTCCTCTTCTTGCAAGAACACCATATATCTTGGAATAAAGCTCAGTTTAATAACATCATGATAACTTAATTACCTTCCTAAAGGAATTATCTCCAAATTCAGTTATATTCTGAGGTTAGAACTTCAACAAATGAATTTTGGAGGGACACAATTCATCCCATAGCATTTTTCCTTTGTCCCCCCCAAAATTCATCATCTTCTCCAGTGCAAAATTCATTTGCCCATCCAAACGGCTTCAAAATAATAATCCATTTAATCATCAAATGAAAGTCCAAAATCTCATATAAATATTACATAAATCAGGTATTATGAGATGAATCAGGTATGGTTTCTTTTGGAGTAAAATTCCTCTACAGCTGTGAACCTGTGAAAAAAGATAGGACATCTGTTTCCAAAATTTAGTGACATGACAGGCGTAGAATAGACATTCTCATTTCAAAAGGGAGAAATGGAAAAGAGAAATGGGGTAACCAATCTCAAGGAGGAACAAAATTTAGGAGGGCAAATTTTATTAGATTTTAAGGCTTCAGAATAATTTTCTTTGGGTCTGTGATCTGTTCTCCGTGCTTATTAGAATGCTCTTGCTTCTGGCCTATCGGTGGTGGTTCTGCACCTTCTTCTTGAGTGGCAGCTTCAGTCTATGAGACCTGGAAACAGCTTCTGCCCCTCTCAAACGAAGTAGTCAGCCCCACCTGTGGGTCTATGTCTTCTGGGCCTTTGAATGTATTAACATCCCCGATGACCTATAAACTGCCTTCAGGGTCATCCTGTTCTTTTCTAGAATACAGCACATGTTCACAGCAAGATAGCTTTATTTTCTCATTTCTACCTGTTGAATCCTAGAAGTCTGATAGCCTTCCTTCATTTAATCCCACCTGTGTCCCCTTCAGTATGAGTTGGCGTTTTTTCTTAGATGGTGTATTAGATTCACAGGTTATATGTTTAACCACTTTAGTAAAGGATATCCAGCCACCCTCTGGTGTTCCTTCCAGGTCACACTTTCTTATTTTTTTGCAACATAAATAGGCTGAAAAATTCTCAAATTTCATGTTCTGGATCCTTTTTTTGTAACATTTCTTTTTTTTTTTTCATTTTTTTCCCCTTGTCAAACATTTTACTATAAACATCAAGGAAAAAAAATCAGACCATTCCTTCAAGTTTTTTTTAAAAAATATCTTCAGCTAAATATTAAGTTCTACTTTCCATAAAACCCAAGAACACAATTCAATGAAATTCTTTGGCACTTTATGATGAGGATTTCCCCGCCTCTAGTTTCTAATAATTTTTTCTTTGTGTATGTCTGAGATCTCACCAGAAACACCTTTAACACTCATATTTCTACCATCATTCTGTTATGATAATATTTGTATATTTCTAAGATGAAAGAAGTTTTCTTTACAGCTCTCCTTCTTTCTTGCTGAGCTCTCACTAGAATAATCACTAACATTCATATTTCTATTATAGCCTCTAAGGAAACCTAGGCTTTTTCTAATACGTATCTCAAAACTCTTCTAGCCTTTACCTATTACCCAGAACCAAAGGTTCTTCCTCTTTTTATGTATTGTTATAGCAGCACCCCAATCCTGATCCCAAGAATTGTATTAGTTTGCTGGGTTGCCATAATAGATGCCATTGTTTTGAACAACATATATTTGTATTCTCACAATTCTAAAAGCTAGAAGTATTAGATTAAGTGTTACTAGAATTGTTTTTTTCTGTCTTGGAGATGGTCATCTTCTCTTTGTCTTCACATGGTTTTCTCTTTGTATATCTCTATATCTTAATTCCTTCTAAGGACACTAGTTATGTTGGATTAGAGTGCACTCTAATGTCCTCATTTTAATTTAGTTACTTATTTAAAGGCCCTATCTCCAAATATAGTTAAATTTTGAGATACTGGGTGTTAGAACTTCAACATAAATTTTGGAGAGACACAATTCATCCAATAACATTAATTAATAACAAACTCCCCTCTTCTATTTTTGGAGACATGCTCTATATAATAGTACTCAGTCAATACTTAATTAGGCCACTTATATCTCTGTTTTAACATTGACTTCCCATTTCCAAATAAAGTAAAGATTATTCAAAGGTGGAAAATTAGTAATTGCTTATATCTTTTCTGAGTATATGTTCTTTTGTGGGTAGGTACATGGCTTTCTAAATGCCTTAGTGCACCAGGGCTGTTTTTAGTGCTCTAATTTCCCAAAGAATTCTCTCCCCAACATTTCCCTAGGAATTTGGTACTCTGGACATGTCACAACAATAATTTTCTGCTCTAGGCAACTGTAGGTTGTTTGCTTCAAAATGTTTTTAAGGAATGGCCACCACTCTTCTGCCTGAGTGAGTTCCAAGTTAGGTGAAATGAAGTTCTTGGGTCTGTCATTTAGTTAGCCTCACACCAGTTAAAACAGACAAATGCAATTATAAGATTGATCTGTTCCCTCCAGAACCCAGGAGTAGTGTCCTATATTGGGAGCATGGGCTGCTGTATTTAAGATGGCTGCCAAACGTTGACGGGGTTAGGGCAAGGACAAATAAAACCTTATAAACAATTCCTATCTTGTTTATTTTTTTCTTATTTTGGCATTCACTTCTTGCTCTAAAACTTTTGACTGTATTCTTGAATTTTAATAAAGTTGATTTTGACAGTTTTTTTTGCTATTTTTCAGTGTCTTTTGAGAAGAGATGATCTGCCTATTATGCCAGTTTTGCAGATATAGTTGAATTAATTTTTGTATAATTGTGAGGTTTAGGTGAAAGTTAATTTTTATTGGCCTATGAATATCTAATTGCTCCAGAATCATTTGTTTAAAGATAATCTTTCTTCTATGAATTCCTTTAAAATCTTTGTTAATATTCAGCTGAACATATTGGTGTTGGTTTATTTCTAGATTTGCTGATCTATTCCATTGATTTATATGTCAATCTCTCTGTCAATACTGCAAATCCTGATCATTTTAGTTATGAATAACACTTGAAATCAGGGAGAGTGATCCTCCTACTTTACATACATTTTTTCAGAATTGTTTTAGTTATCCCTATTTCTTTGCCTTTCATGTATATTTTAGAATGATCTTATCTGTGATTACAAAAGTATCTTGCTGGCATTTTGATAGGAATTGTATCAATTTGGGGAGAATTAATATCTTTTTTTATGTTAGTGTATTTGATACATGTAAATGGAAATATCTTTTTATTTAGTTCTTCATTCATTACTTTCATCAGCATTTCACAATCTTTACCATACCAGTTCTATTCATACTTTGCTAAATTTACACCTAAGTAATTTATTTTTATTTTTTATTTTTATTTTTATATTTTTATTTTTTTAGTAATTTATTTTTAAAGAGTGATTGTAAATGATGACATGTTTACTATTTGATTTTTGTATATTCAGTGTTATCATATAAAAATGTGATTAAACTTTGTATGTTCAATCTGGTTACCTGTGACCTTACTGAATTCACTTATTATTTCTAGACTTTTATGCTTGTGGATATTTTTAAGTTTTCTACACAGGCAATCATGCCATCTGCAAAGGGGGACAATGTTATTTTTTTCTTTCTTAACTATATGCTTGTATTTCTTTTTTCGTTTTATATTGTAATAAATAGAACTTACAGTATTATGTTGAATAAAAGCAGTTAGAGTGGACATACTTGTCTTTATCCCAAGTTCAAGGTGGAAAGTATGCAATCTTTTACTGTTAAGTTATATACTTTTCATAGATTTTCTTTGTAAAGGTGAGAGAGTTTTCATTTATTCTTAATTTTCTATGTGTTTTATTATTTTTTGAAGACCAGCAGTTGGTAAGTTTATTAAGAATATTAATCAGCCTAAGGAAAATTTTTCTGAAAAATAAATGTTACAAGATGTCTCCTTCTGATAACTTCATCAAGGCAATTGCTATAAAGAATAAAAACACTTTATCTGATGATGTTTAAAATCAGCTCTGGGATCTGTGCATCTCTCAGTTAAGTTAAAATCAATCCAAAACACGTTTCCCTTAGCTGCCCCAATTCATTAGACACAAGTGTGGGAGCAATAAAAGAGGTATTGTTAAAACATAAACTGTGAGGGATTTTCTGGGTCCCAAATGTCACTTCTCTGCTAGTTGTCTGTGTTCCACTACTCTACTTCACAGCAGAAGGCAGAACATTTCTTTTTTTAATTACTAAATTTACTGGGGTGACTTGGTTGATATGTGTTTTATTTTTTATGAATATATGCTGATTTTGTCAAGTGCTTTTATCTGCAATTTATGTGATCATGTTAACTTTTTTTATCCTGTTAATATGGTAAGTTAGGCTTGATTTTCAAATATTACATGAGCCTTGTAACTCTGGAATAAAGCTCACTTAGTCACAATATGTAATTATTTTTATGCAGTACTGAATTATATTTGCTAATACATTTTTTTATAAGTTAGGATGCTCTATTTTTATTTTTTGTTTTTTATTAAACTTATTGGGGGTGACATTGGGTAATAAAATTATATAGGTTTCAAGTGTACGGTTCTATAATACATCATCTGTATATTGAATTGTGTGTTCATCACTCAAAGACAAATCTCCTGTCACCATATATTTTACTCTCTTTACCCTTATCTACCTCTCTCTTCCCCTTTACCCTCTGGTAAACACTGAACTGTTGTTCATGTCTATGAGTAGTTCATCTTTTCTTACGGCTGAGTAATTTTCATTGTATATATGTACCACATCTTCTTTATCCAATTATGTATCAAAAAGCACTTCAGTTGTTTCTGTGTCTTGGCTACCATAAATAATGCTGCAATGAACTTTAGAGTGCATATATATTTACAAATAAATGTTTTCAAAAAAAAATTTTGGATATAGATACCCAGAAGAGGGATTACTGGGTCATATGTTAATTTTACTCTTAAGTTTTTGAGAAACTTCTATACTGTTTTCCATAGCGGCAGTAGCAATTTACATTCCCGCTAGCAGTGTATGAAGGTTCGTTTCCCACCACAACCTCTCTAACACTTGTTTTATTTGTCTTGTTGATGATGGCCATTCTAACAGGTATGAGGTGTATCTCATTTAAAAAAAAAATCAATGTACAAAAATTGCAAATTGGTTTTGATTTACATTTCTTAATAGGTAATGAAGTTGAGCATCTTTTCGTAGGTCTGTTGGCCATTTGTTTGTCTTCTTGGGAGAAGTGTCTGTTCAGGTCCTCTGCTCATTTTTTAATTGGATTGTTTTATTTTATTGTTGAGTTGTATGGGTTCTTTGTACCTTTTGGACATTAGGCCTTTATTGTAGGCATTGATTGCAAATATCTTCTCTAATTCAATTGGTTGCCTCTTTATTTTGTTGATTTTTTTTTTTTTTGCTGTGCGGAAGATTTTTAGTTTGATATAGTCCCATTCATTAATTTTTGCTTCTGCTTCCCTTGCCTTTGAAGCTAAATTCATAAAATTCTCTCTAAACAGAAGATGCAGGAATTTAGTACCTATGTTTTTTAAATGCTGCTTATTATTTCAGATCTTATATTTAGGACTTGATTCATTTTAAGTCAATTTTGGTGTATGATGACAGCAATCTGATTTCATTTATTTTGCCAGTTTTCCCAGCACCATTTATTGAAGAAGCTTTCTTTCTCCATTGTATATTTTGCAAAAAGATATTTGCTTATATATGTGGCTTTCTGAGCTCTTAATTCTGTTACATCAACCTATTTGTCTGTTTTTCTGCCAATGCCATGTTTTGATTATTGTCACTTTGCAGTATAATTTGAAGTCAAGCAGTGTTATACCTTCAGCCTTGTTCTTTATTCTCAAGATTGCTTTTGTTCTTCCAGGCCTTTTGTGATTCCTTACAAATCTGATGGGGTTTTGTTGTATTTTTTAGAAATGCCATTGGGATTTTTAAGGGGATTGCTTTAAATCTGTATATTGCTTTGGGTGATGTGGCCACTTTAACTATGTTGATTCTTCCAATCCATTAACACAGAATATCTTTCTATTTCTTTGTGCCTTCTTCAATTTCTTTCAATAATGCCTTATAGTTTTCAGTGTATAGGTCCTTCGTATTGTTCATTAAGTTTTTTCCTGAGGTATTTTATTCTTTCTGTGTTTTGGGATTGCAAAGAAAATTGTTTTTTAAATTTTCTTTTATGAAATTTTATTGTTAGAGTATGGGAATGCAATAAATTTTTGTGCATTGATTTTTTAAAAAAATTTTTATTTTTTAGGCGAGGCAACCCTTCGTTGGCCTCACAGATTGCAAGGACCTTGTCAGCTTATAATCCTTTATTTTTTATTTTTTTAAACCTATAGCACCTGGTCTTTCTAGGTGGTCTCCCATCCAAGTACTAACCAGGCACGATCCTGCTTAGCTTCCGAGATCAAACAGGATTGGGCTTGTTCAGGGTGGCATGGTCATAGACTGTACATTGATTTTTTATCCTGCAACTTTACTATATTTGTTTATTATATTTAATAGTTTTTTTTGGTCTGTGAAATCTTACGTTTTCCTATCTAGAAAATCATGTTATTTGCAAAAAGTGACAATTTGTCTCCTTCATTCTCAATTTGGATGCTTTTTATTTCTTTCTTTTGCCTGATTGCTCTAGCCAGGATTTTTTAACACTATATTGAATAAGAGTGGTGAGAGCAGGCAACCTTGTATCTTTCGTATCTTAGAGGAAAAGCTTTCAGTTTTTCACCACTAAGTATGGCATTAGCTGAGAGTTTGTTGTATATGACTTTTATTATGTTGAAGTACTTTTCTTTATACACATTTTATTATGTGCTTTATTCATAAATAAATAGTATATCTTATCAAATGCTTTTTCTGCATTTATCAATATGATCAAATGTGGTATATCACATTAGTCGATTTGCATATATTGAGCCATTCTTGCAACCCTGAAACAAGCTCCACTTCATCGTGATATATGATCTTTTTAATGTATTGTTGTATTCGATTTGCTAGTATTTCATTTAAGATTTTTGCATCCATATTCATCATAGATATTGGCCTGAACATTTCTTTTATTGCGTTATCCTTACTAGATTTTGGTATCAGGGTAATGTTGGCTTTGTAAAATGAGTTAGGAAGTATTGTCCCTTCAATTTTTTGGAAGTTTGAGAAGGACAGGTATTAAATTATCTTTGAATATTTGGTAGAATTTACTAGTGAAGCCATCTGGTCCTGGACTTTTACTTTTTGGGAGGTTTTTGATGATTGTTTTAATTAGTATTGGTTTTTTTATTGATATTTTCTAGTTCTTCAAGATTCAGTCTAGGAAGGTTGTATATTTCTAAGAACTAGCCCATTCCTTCTAGATTATTGAAATTGGTGACATACAATCTTTTATAGTATTTTTGCATGATTCTTTGTATTTCTGTGGTATCTGTCGTGACTTCTTTTTTATTCTGATTTTGTTTATTTGTGTCTTACTCTTTCTTAGTCTAGCCAGGAGATCATCAATTTTACTGATATTTTTCAAAGAACCAGCTCTTTGTTGCATTAATTTTTTAAACTTTTTTTGTTGTTGTTCTTAGTTTCATTTAATTCTGCTCTAATTTTATTATTTCCTTACTTCTGCTGATTTTGGGCTTGATTTTTTCTTTTTTTCTTTAAGAAGTAATATTAGGTTGTTTATTTGGGATTTTTCTTGTTTTTTGAGATAGGCCTGAAATATTATGAACTATCCTCTTATTACCGCTTTGCCTTATCTCAAAAGTTTTGATGTTATATTTTCATTCTCATTTATTTTTATGTATCTTTTGATTTCTCATTTTATTTCTTTTTTTGACCTTGTTCTTTAGCTGCATGTTGTTTAATTTCCATGTATTTGTGGCTTTTACTGCTTTCTTTTTGCAGTTGATCTCCAGTTGTAAAGCATTGTAGTCAGAAAATATGCTTGATATGATTTCAATCTTCTTAAATTTGTTGAGGCTAGTTTTGTGTCACAGCATGTGGTCTCTTTTTGAGGATGTTCCATGTGCACTAGAGAAGAATGTATAATCTTGTGTTTTGGGATGAAAAACTCTATAAATGTTGATTATATCCAGTTGGTTTAATGTGTCATTTAAGGTTGATATTTCCTTAGTGATTTTATGTTAGAATGGTCTATCCATAGCTGACAGAGGGGTATTTAGGTCCCCTCCTACAATTGTATTTTTGTCAGTTTCTATCTTTAGTTCTGTTACTAGTGGCTTTATATATTTTGGTGCTCCCTGATTAGGCACATATATATTGATAAGTGTTACGTCTTCTAAATGAATTGTCCCCTTTATCTTTATCAAGTGTCTCTCTTTGTCTCTTACTGCCTTCTTTTTAATCTTGAAGTCTATTTCATCAGATATAAGTATGATTACACCCACTTTTCTCTGAATGCCATTTGCTTTAAGTATTGTTTTCTGTCCTTTCATTTTGAGTCTATATTAGTCCTTATAACTGAGATGTGTCTCTAAAAGGCAGCATATGGTTATGTTTGTTTTTTTGATCCAATCTGCTACTCTGTGACTTTTTATTGGTGAGTTCAGTCCATTTATACTTCAGGTGATTATTAATATATGAGGTTTTCCTATAGCCATTTTGTCTTTTGTCTTCTGGTATCTCAGTGTCACTATTGTTTCTTTGCCTTTGTGTTTTTGTGTTTTATTTTAGTTTTGTGGTATTCTATGATTTAGTTTTGTGGTATTCTATGTCTTTTTTTATCTCATATGTCTCAGTTTTATATTTATGTAAAAGAAATTTCATATATACAGTAGTCCTTTTTTTTCTTTGTGCATTTAATCTCCATTCTACTTTGCAAGTTCAGACTTTATCTTCTCCCCTTTTTTGTTTTCGTTGTCACAAATCATCCCTATTTATTCTGTGAGCTCATATCTGCATTGCAGTAGCTATTATTTTCTTTTTAAAATGCGTTTACCTCCTTTAACAATTATGTAACTTTTAAGTTTACAATACTTATTCTAAATAAAGGTTGCAATTTCTTGTCTGTCTATCTATTAGTCACCTTACTCATAGTTTTGTATCTTTCTGTCTTTTTGTTTCATAGAATAACCCCCTTTAGTATTTCCTGTAATGCAGCTTCTGTATGTCTGAAGGTATTTATTTCTCCTTCACATCTGAAAGAGAACTTTGCTGGATATGTTATTCTTGGCTGGTATTTTCTCTCTTTCAGTAGTTTGAATATTTAATTCCACTTTTAGCTTGTAGAGTTTCTGCAATAAATCTAATGATAATCTAATGGGGTTTCCTTTGTAGGTTACTTTCTTTTTTTCGCTGGCTTCCTTGAGAATTCTTTCTTTGTCATTAATTTTTGACAGTTTTAATATAATATGCCATGGAGAAGACCTTTTTGGATTGAGATAAGGTGTTCTGTTTGCTTCTTGGGTTCAAGGATTCAGTTTTTTTCCATAGGTTCGGGGAGTTCTTGTTGAATATTTGTTTGAATAGGCTCTTGTTTCTTTCTCCCTCTTTTATCCTTCTAGTATACCCATTATTCTTATATTGCTCTTTCTGCTGGAGTCAGATAATTTTTGTAAATTAAAAAAAAAAATTTTTTTACTCTCAAGTCTCATCTTCTTCCATCTTTGTCATTTCCAAATTTCTGCCTTCCATATCACTAATTCTTTCCTCCGTCTGGTCAGCTGTATATTCTAAGCTTGCTTTTTATTCTTCATTTCGTTTATTGAGTTTTCAGCTCCAGAAGTTCTATTTGTTCTTTTTTTAAAGTTTCAATCTTTTTGGTAAGGTATACCTCTTGTTCATTGATTTTATTTCTTTTTTGTAAATTTATTTTTAAAAATTACTTAATTTATTTTATGGTGACATTGGTTAATGAAATACAGTAAGTTTCAGGTGTACAATTTAACGGTAAGGCATATATTTATTTATACTGTGTGTTTACCTCCCATAGTTAGATTTCTTTGTGTCGCCACATATTTGACCCCCTTTACCCATCTACATCTCGCCTTCCCTCCTCCCCGCTACCCTCTGGTAACCACTAGTCTATTGTCCATGTCTATGAGTCTCTGTTTGTCCTGTTCATTTGTTGCTTTTAGGTTTATATCCCACATATAAGTGATATCATGTGATTTTCAAATTTTTCTATCTGGCTTATTTCACTAAGGTCCATGCATGGTGTTGCAAATGGCAGTATTTTATCTCTTCTTATGGCTGAGTAATATTCCATTGGATATATGTACAACAGTTTCTTTAGCCGATCACTATCATAGGACACTTCAGTTAATTCCATGTCCTGGCCCCT
>NW_006443124.1:17784639-17814903 GCF_000325575.1 Pteropus alecto
GTCTGCAGTTTTCTTTTTTTGTGTTATCTTTACCAGGTTTTGGTATCAGGGTAATATTGGCCTCATAAAATGAGTTCAGAAGTCTTGCCTCCTCTTCGATTTTTTGGAAGAGTTTGAGGAGAATAGGTATTAAATCTTCTTTGAATGTTTGGTAGAATTTACTGGTGAATCCATCTGGTCCTGGACTTTTACTTTTTGGTAGGTTTTTGATGATTGTTTCAATTTCCATACTGCTGATCGGTCTATTTAGATTTTCTAGTTCTTCTTGATTCAGTCTAGGAAGGTCGTTTTTTCTAAGTACTGATCCATTTCTTCTAGGTTATTAAATTTGGTGTTATATACTTTTTTGTAGTATTCTGTATGATCCTTTGTATTTCTGTGGTGTCTGTCATAGATTCCCCTTTCATCACTGATTTTGTTTATTTGTGTCTTCTCTCTTTTTTCTTTAGTGAGTCTAACCAGAGGGTTGTCAAATTTATTAACCTTTTCAAAGAACCAGATATTTGTTGTATTTATTTTTTCTATTTTTTTAAATTTCATTTAATTCTGCTCTAACTTTGATTATTTCTTTCCTTTTGCTGACTTTAGGCTTCATTTGTTTTTACTTTTCTAGTTTTTAAAGATGAAACTTTAGGTTGTATATTTTGGCTCATTCTTGTTTCTAGAGATAGGCATGTAATGATATAAACTTACCTCTTATTACTGCTTTTGACATGTCCCAAAGGTTTTGATATGTTGTATTATCATTATCATTCATTTCTATGTATCTCTTGATCTCTTTTTTAAAATTTCTTCTCTGACCCAGTTCTTCTTCAATAGTATGTTGTTTAATCTCCCTGTATTTGTGGTTCTTCCCACTTTCTTTTTACAGTTGATCTCTAGTTTCAAAGTAATATGATCAGAGAATATGGTTGATATGATTTCAATCCTCCAATAATTGTTGAGGCTATCGCTGTTTCCTAGTATGTGGTCAATCCTTGAGAATGTTCCATGTGCACTAGAGAAGAATGTATAAACAGCTGTTTTGGGATAGAAGGCTCCGTAAATATCAATGATGTCCAGTTGGTCTAATGTGTCATTTAAGGATGTTATTTCCTTATTGATTTTCTGTTTGGATGAATTGTTCATATCCAACAGTGAGGTATTTAGATCCCCTACTATGATAGTATTTTGGTCTGTTTCTCGCTTTAGTTCTATTAGTAATTGCTTTACATATTTCGGGGCTCCCTGATTGGGAGCATAGATATTAATAAATGTTATGTCTTCTTGGTGCATGATTCCCTTTATCATTATGAAGTGTCTCTCAGTATCTTTCTTTACATTTTTTATTTTGAAGTCTATTTCATCTGATATTAGTGCCACTACTCTCGCTTTTCTCTGAATGCTGTTTGCTTGAAATATCATTTTCAACCCTTTCACTTTGAGTCTATATTTGTCTTTGGAACTGAGCTGTGTCTCCTGGAAGCAGTGTGTAGTTGGGTTTTAATTTTTGATTCAATCTGCAATTCTGAGCCTTTATATTGGTGAGTTCAGTCTTTTTATATTTAGGATGATTACTAAAATATAAGGTCTTCTTATAGCCATTTTATCTTTTGCTTTTTGGTAGCTTGGTGTTTCTATTGCTTCCTTGTACTTCTGTTTCTGTTTTCTTATTTTGGTTGGCTTTTGTGGGTTTTCCCTCTGGTCCCTCTTGTTTTATGTTATATACTTCAGTTCTGAATCTTTGGCTTGTGGTTACCATTATGAATATGTAAAAGATAGTTATATATATACACTTGTCCATTTTCTTCTGTGCGTATCTTATCTCCATTCCCCTTTGCGAATTTGGATCTTTGAATCCTCCCCTTTTTAGTCATTGTTATCTCAATTTGTTCCTATGTATGCTGAACATTCATTACTATCTTGCTATAGCAAATCTCTTCTTGTTTAAGCTTATAATATACTGTTCTTAATAATAGTTGCACTATTCTGCTTTTATCTTCCTGCTAGTTCTTGTTCTCTTAGTTATGTATTTTTTTCTTATTTAGTTTTAGGTAAGTTGACCCCTTTCACTATTTCCTGTAATGCAGGTCTCATAGTGGAGAATTCCCTCAATTTTTGTATGTCTGGAAAAGTCTTTATTTCTCTGCCATCCCCGCTTCTCTGCTTTCTTCTCTGATGACTGGGCACTGCCGCCAGCCATGTGGAACTCACAGCTCTCCCAGGCAGGGAACTTGCTGCTTCTTCTTCCCTCTCCGTTCCTCCTACAGGGAACTCTGGCTGTGAGAGGCAGCTTCTTTGTTTCTCCCAGTCTGTCACCTGGGGTTCTGACCTTTGGTAGCTTTTATGTGCAGATCCCATGCTCGGACATGCTGATGTGCAGTTTGGGTGTTCTTTGTTGAGTTTTACATGTTCAGCTTATTGTTGTTTCAAGGGGAGAGATCTGGGGAAGTCTCTTACTCTGCCATGTTTCTGACATCACTCCAGTTTTATTTCTGTGTATATTAAACTGCTTATTGAGTTTTTTGCAACTCGTTGAGTTTCTTTTTTTAAATTGTGATCTTAAATTCTGTCATTTAAATCATGTATTTCTGTATCTTTAAGTATTTTCTGGAAGGTTTTTATTTTCTTTCTGAGTTTCCTTGTTACCTTAGTTGTTCATGGTATTTGATGAATTATTTCTTCACCTAGACATTTATGGGAATGAACTCTGCATTAAAAAAAAAACTGTTATTATTAAGATTATTCCCTTGTTAGCAGTTTGCTAAGAAGATTTTAAGATTTCTTTTGATTTCCAGTAGTGGCTCACAAGCCTTCTGCACTCTTCATGCCTCCCGGATCTCTGTGAGGCAAAAAAATAAAATACCCTTTATTCCCTGGGGAAATACGTGTCTCCTTTGTGACAACGTTGCGTTGGTCCCAGGGCTCCACCCTTCTGGGAGAGCATTGTGGGCAATGGAGTTTTGAGCTCCTGTAGAGCCTTTGATATCCTAGTGCTGTCCCAGCAGCCAGATGCAGTATTGTATTGCCTGAGGTGACCCAGGTGCCTCTGTCATGATCAACCTCGATGGATGGGAGTGGGTTGGGTTGGGAGAGGCTGCCAGTCTGCCTATGATGTTTTTCCTCCTAGTAATGGTGACCACCAGGCCTAAGCAGCCTCATCTCTGTATCTCTACCCCTGTTTCTGGGAGAAGCCACAGTGTGCATCTGACACTCAGAAGCTGTCTCCTTAGTACCCAGGGCTGCGGATTCCCTGCTTTGTAGTCCAACACTCATTGTGTTTTTTTCCTGAGGCTTGCTTCTTACTCTGGGAGGGTGTGGGTAAGTTGGCAGGCTCTGTGACTCTGCTTTCTGCCTGGCAATGTTGGCTGCTAGACTATAGCTGTCACACTCCTGTCTTCCATGCTTGCTCTGATCACTAGGTTTTGCTATAATATATGCTGATCACTCTAACAGGAATGCTCAGGGATACAGAGAGTACACACTGAATTCTGATTCCTCCCATCTCTCAGGGTTCCACAGGAACCTCTGGGTTGCCTCCGGGCACCCATCTCCACTCCTCTCCCTTCTCTCCTCCCTTGCTTGCCTGATTCACCCACTTTCAGATATTCTGATGTACAGATCTTTCAGACATGTTTCTATATTAGGCTGGGAATCTTCCATTGGGTTTTAGCTGTTCAACTTGTGGCCTCAAGAGGAAAAATCAAGGAGATCCATCCCACTGCAATGCTTCTGACATAATTCCTGCTAATATTTTAAAAGAGTTTTTGCATCGACATTCACTAAGAACATTTTGTATTATGTTCTTAGTGTATTGTTTTTGCCTAGTTTTATTTTCAATGTAATATTAATCTCAAAGAATGAGTTAAAAAGGATTCTCTTCTCTTCTTGAAGAAATTGTGTTGAACTGGACTATTTCACTTTAAAGATTTGGACAAGTTCTCCAGTAAAATTATCTGGGGTTGAAGATTTATTTTTCAGGAGTTTTAATTACAAACTTAATTTCCTTAATTGTAACAGGGCTACTAAAATTATTTATTTTATATTTGGAGAGTTGTGGAAGTTTAAACTTTTAAAAATTTATTTATTATTAAATTGATTTGGGCGACTTTAAAGGAGTTAAGGAACTTCATCTAAGTTGTCAAATATTTACAGTTATGTGTAGTAGTGTGAAGACCTGACGATGAGCTTTTTAATTGTAATGTAAGTCACTGCCTTTAAAATTTAGATTGTCTAAGTATCCATTTCAAGGATAGTTACTTCAAATAAGTACATTAACAGTCACACAATTAGTTAAAGAGCCAGGCTGCCTAGGAAGTCTCCATTTTAGAAAGCCTCAGGTAATCCAGATAACTGACCAACTGAGTGACCTTGCTTTCCCCTTCTCACACTATAATTCTCACACTCACATTTTAAATTCACCAATAAAGAATAAACCCACAAAACCCAACCTTGACACCAATAAAGGCTGAACCCCAGGTCTTCACTCTCTCTATGATCTCACTGTGTGGCTCCAAGCACACTGTGTACACTCTATGGCCTGTGAGTAATAAACCTTGGTTTTTCAAAGTTCCCTGATTTTTGCTGAGGTGCATCTTGAAATCATAGGAGGAATCATAAAGGCTAGTCTCGCTACAACAGACTTTTGTCAGGGAAATGTCTGTCTAGGCTCACAACAAATATCATGAGCCCAGGTAAGTGCCCTCAGGTATTTCTAGCTGACAACATCTAGAGGTAGACTGAGACCTGCACAAAACAATTGGTGTAGTTGGCAAGATTATATGATTATCCTTCCATTTAATGGAAAGGAATACTCTTTTGCTGCAACTAGCTTATTAACTGGCTAACCCAAGTGGGTATTATTGTCTGGGAAGGAAGCAGTGCTTGCTAGAGGTCTGTCACACTGCTCTGTGGTTATGTACATTGCCTATGCTATGTATTGCTTGCAGTATTAGCTGCCATAATAATTCAACAGTCTTCCCAGTGTGGTATGATCAAGGCCATATGGTCTAATGAGACAATTAGACCACTAATTATAAAGGTCTTAATTGACTATTAGTGTATATGAGGTTCCTCCATGCCATGAGGCTAAGGAGAGCTAAAAGGGTGGCCTAAATTACCAGGCTATTGTCACCACCCCAGGAGAGGCTGTGGACTAAAGACATGAGAAAGTATATTCTAGTAGGTAAGGAGGAGGAGTCCCTTCATCTGCATCCACTGAGTTGATGGGTTGTGCCATAACCACATGCCCTAACCTGGATGAGTGAAGTAGCCTTGCAATAGAAAACCACTAAGAGGAATGCAGCAGAAACCTGTGGAGTCTGCTTCGCTGCTTCATTTGTTGCTGTCACACTTTGTCCTTGGAATCAATGAATTATTGAGGGTCCAATCTCTGGTACATTGTTATTAAAAAGTGTCGAAAAAATGTAAGAACCCTGAACACCAGGGGCTCATGCTTCCTAATAACCCCAAAGAGCTATACTAGTTCTTTGATAAATGCAGACCCCTATAGAAGCTTCCTGGGCCTTACTTAGTGCCATGGCATACACTCCCGAGGCCTAGAGGCTTTTCCCAAAAACCTTGTGTGTATCCAGCTAGTTAAGGAAGACTCTAAACCTGGTGAGGTCTCAACTGTTATAAAGAGAGCTAACAGGTACATCCACAGATTTTTCTGGTGATGACACCTAAGGTTAAGGTAATGGAAAAAAAAATCAAGAAGAGACTGGTATCAGAAACTATACCATTACTAAAATGTAAGCCTTTATTAAAGATTTTGTGCAACAGGAAGGAGAGAACAAGGTCAATTGGCTATTGTAGGTTTTGCAATAAGCTCTGATTGTCACTCATGGATGCTGAAATAAATCAACTGGTTAGTATCTCTTCAGACCCTAAAATCCATAACCTTCTCAAAGATCTAAATGGGCTATATACTCATTTCCTTTAGGATCCCACAGACTATTAGCCCCCTTGGTTTTCTCCTGAAAGGGATAGAACTAAAACACATGCCTTATGGGGCATTCTTGACATCAAAGGAAAACTGACAGGATTATTGAGGCCTCTAGTGAGGAGGAAGAGAGAGGAGGGAAGGCAAAGGCCCCTACAGTTACCACTATCTGTTCCAGGACCCTCCCTCTCCTTACTTGCATATTTATTGCCTAGCTTCCTGCCCATCCTTCCATCATGGCAATCACTGCTAAGGCTCACAGTCAGCGAACAACATTACATGAGGCCCATCTCCTGTTGTGCAAAACTGGCATGGTCCAATGAGTTTGCCACTCTATGATCATAGTGACTCAAATGACTTCTTCATTTCTAACTCTGAAGAAACCTTATTTGACCCTGAGTCTAGAGAATTGTTTTTACAGGGCTCTCTCCCTAATTACAAGGTGGCACTACTACACTTTTATTGGGATTGCCAGAATTGTTTAAAAGGCACTGGAGGACATTGACATAGTTGCTAGGCATGGAGGAGATTCCCATATGTTCAAATACTGAAGATTCATGCCCCTCTGCTCCGCTGCCTCAAAAAGGCACCACTCTAACAAATTCCCTCAATTATAAATGGGCGCCCTTCCTCCCCAACAAACTTTAGACCTAATTTTGCTCCTTATGGAAACATACAAGTAAAACTTTACTGAATTTATGAAAACTCGGGGTTTCTGGCCACTTAATCTCTGGATAAACAGTGTCTTAACTCCAAGCTCTGAACTAGCTTCCTCCAAGCTACAGCTTCCTTCTATCATCCATTCTCCTGTAACAGGCTGCCTTCTGACTCCCCTGATCCTGAAGCAGCCCTTGTTACTCCCTCTGACCCCTTTGCTAACCTCCAGGACTTGTAGCTACCCAGGGCTTGTCCTATCACCTAGAGAAAATCATTTCCATACCACTCTGGTGATCCATTAGGGCAAGAAAAATGCACTGTCATTTTTGGCCCTATTCAATGCTGGAGCCTAAGTCATTGTCATTCCAGGTAATTCCTCTAAAATCTCTCTACTTACAGGGCATTTTCAGTAAAATAAATAACATTGTACAACCAATTCAGAAATAACTATTGAGACAATCCATTTCAAATGGCTTCTTCTGGTGGTGGACCCCTGGCTCTTTCTTTTTCTATTATAGGCATGATTGCATGGACATGACGCCATGACACATGGAACAAAGTGAAGTTTTTGGCCTCCCTGGTGGAACTTGCCAAATGAATGCCAATGATTCTTCCTTCTGGTCAAAATGGTAAATGTCTATTATTTAGCACTTACTTGTCCCTCATACTCAGACAGGCACAACACATACTAGGTCTCATGATGTTCTGGAGGCAACATATCCCTTATCGCTAATTCTTTTTTTATTATTTGAGTACAATTGGTATACAATATTATATTACTGTCAGGTGTACAATATAGTAATTCAACATTTTTATACTTTACAAAATAATCACCACATAAAGTCTAGTAATCATCTGTCACCATGCAAACTTATTACAGTTTTATTGACCCTATTTTTGTTCACCTTTCTCACCAATCCTCACCCCACACTCTCCCCTCTGGAAACCATCAGTTTGATCTCTGTTTCTATGAGTCTGTTTTTGTTTTGTTTAATTTGCCTCCCTTTTAAAAGATTCTACGTATAAGTAAAACCATATGGTATTTGTCTTTGTCTGACTTTTTATGCAGTGCAGTACTGTCTAGGTCTACTGATATTGTCACAAATAGCAAGATTTCTTTCTTTTTTATTGCTGAATAATATTCCATTGAGTGTGTGTGTGTGTGTGTGTGTGTGTGTGTGTGTATCATATCTTTTTTAACCATTTATCTATTAATGAACAATTGTTCGTTAGGTTGTTTCCATATCTTGGCTATTATAAATAATACTGCAAAAAGCATATATACTTTTGAATTACTGTTTCTTCTTTGTATAAAATCCCAGAAGTGGAATTACCAAAACACTTATGGTAGTTTTTTTTTTTTTTTCAGTTTTTTGAGGAACCTCCATACTGTTTTTGTTAGTGGCTACAGCAGTTCTGCAAACCCACAAGGGTTCTTTTTAATCCAAATTATTGCCAACACATGTTTTTTGTTGACGTTTTGAAAATAGCCATTTTACTGGTGTGAGGTGATTTCTCATTGTAGTTTTGATTTGCATTTTATGATGATTAGCAATGAGCATCTCTTCATATGTCTATTGGCCATTTCTATGTCTTCTTTGGAGATATGTCTCTTCATGTCTTCTGCTTATTTTTTGATCATTTTGTTTATTATTTTGTTATTGAGTGGTATGAGTTTCTTATATATTTTGGATATCAACCTCTTATCATATATATCATTTGTGAATATATTCTCCCATTTAGTAGGTTGTCTTTCTGTTTTATTGATGGTAAACTTTAGGGTGCAGAAGACTTTTAGTTGCTTATTTTTGCTTTTGTTTCCCTTGCTCAAGGGGACCTATCCACAAGATTGATGTAAAATTGTTTACCATCTATGTTCTCTTCCAGGATTTTTATGGTTTTAGGTTTTACATTTGAGTCTTCAATCTATTTTGATTTTATTTTTTATGTGGTGTAAGAAACTGGTTCAGTTTTATTTTAGTTTTGTATGTATCTGTCTATATTTCCCAACTCCACATGTTGAAGAGATTGTCATTTCTCCATTGTATATTCTTTCTCCTTTGTCATAGGTTAGTTGATTATATCAGCAAGAATTTATTTTTTAGATACTCTCTTGTGTTCCATTGATCTATGTGTCTGTTTATGTGCCAGTATCATAATGTTTTGATTATTATAGTTTGTAGTATAGCTTAATATCAAGTGGTGTGATACCTTCTACCTTGTTCTTTTTCTATGTTGCTTTGGCTAGTCAGGATCTTTTGTGATTTTATATAAATTTTAGGATTTTTTTTTTTTTTTTTTAGGGAAAATATGGATGCTTTGTTTATTAGCTTGAGAAGATAGGGTTGTAACTGCTATATCCAGACCAAAGGTAACCTGACACAGTTAATTGTACTTAGATAACAGAGAAGGTATACATTAATTTAGAGAAACATAGCTAATCTCTAATAATAAGGTGACAGAATAAGACATTTGCCCTCCTTCAAGAGATAGCCCAGATTATTTGACTCTCAGAGCAGTCTAAATGGAATGATTAGGGTAGCGACTGAGATGTTATACCCAAAGTCTCAAATGGATAGAAAATAGCCTGTTTTTCCAGATTTCCTTTTATACATACCTTAAGTTATCAGTGTTTTTAAAAATTTTTTTAAAATTTATTTATTTAAATTAGTTTCAAGTATACAGTACATTGGTTAGACATCTATAGTTCATAAAACAATCCCCCCAATTGCTTCCTCCCTCTTCTAGGTCTGAGGAGAATGCCATTTTTTTTTTTTGATAGCTATTGCATTCAATTTGTAGGTTGCTTTGGGTAATATGGTCATTTAATGATATTAATCCTTCTAACTCATGAGCATAGCATATTATTCTCTTTATGTGTGTCCTCTTTGCTTTCTTTTTTCAATGTCTTATAGGTTTCAGAGTACTTGTCTTACACTTCCTTGATTAAATTTATTTCTAGTTTTTAAATTATTTTTGATGCAGTTGAAAATGGGATTGTTTTCTTAATTTCTTCTTCTGATTGGTCATTACTAGTGTATAGAACATGACAGATTTCTGTATATTAATTTTGTATTTTGCCACTACTGAATTTGTTTATTAATTCTATTGATTCTAGATGAATTCTTTAAGTTTTTCTTTTTTATATACAGTATTATGTCATCTGAAAATAGTGACAATTTTACTTCTTTTCAATTTGGATGCCTTTTATTTCTTTTTATTGTCTGATTGCTGTGACTAGCTCTTCCAATGTTATATTTAGTAATAGTGGTGAAACTGGGCAACCTCGTCTTGTTCCTGATGAAAGCTTTTCGCTATTGTGTATGATGTTATCTGTGGGCTTGTCATGTATAGCCTTTATCCTGTTGAGGTAAGTTTATTCTATACCACTTTGCTGAGAATTTTTTTTTTTTATCATAAATGGATTTTAAATTTTGTCACATGTGTTTTCTAAATCCACTGAGGTGATCATATGAATTTTATCCTTGGTTTTCTTGATGCGATGAATCACATTAATTGTTTTACAGATATTGAACCACCCTTGCATGTCTGGTACAGATCCCACTTGGTTATGGTGCATAATCCAATTAATGTATTTGCTAATATTTTGTTGAGGATTTTTGCATCTTTGTTTATCAAAGAAATTGGTCTGTAATTCTTTATTTTTTAGTACTTTCTTCTGGTATTGGTATTGGGGTAATTCTGACCTCATATAATGACTTTGGAAGCATTCGTTCCTCTTCACTTTTTTGGGATAGTTTGAGAAAGATAGATATTAATTTTTCTTAAATGTTTGGTGAAGCTGTTCAGATTTTGGTTTTTGTTTATTGGGTGATTTTTACAAATTACTGCTTCAATGTTATTGCTAGTAATTGATCTTTTCAGATTTTTTGTTTCTTCCTAGTTTAGTCTCAAAAGGCTGTATGTTTCCAGAAATTTATCCATTTTTTTCTAGATTGTCCAAATTGTTTGTATGTAATTGTTTATAGTATTCTTTAATCACCTTTTGTATCTTGTTAGTTGTAGCCTCTCTTCTTTCATTTCTGATTTTATTTATTTGGGCTCTCTTTTTTCTGATGAGTTTAGCTAGAGGTTTCTCAATTTTATTATTCTTTCAAAGAACCAACTCTTAGTTTTATTGATATTTTCTATTGTTTTTCTAATCTCTATTTCATTTATTTCCACTGATGTTTATTATTTCCTTTCTTATACTTACTTTGGGTTTTTTTTGTTCTTCTTTCTAGTTTGTCTAGGTGTAAAGTTAGATTGCTCCTTTGGGATTTTTCCTGATTACAATTGTTCTTCTTACAGCAGCTTTGTAAAGTTGTGTTTTCATCTTCATTTACCTCAAGGTAGTTTTTGATTTTCTCTTTGATCCATTGGTTGTTTAGTAACGTATTGTTTAATCACCATGTATTTGTGGGTTTTTTTTTCCAGTTTTCTTCTAGGTGATTTCTAGTTTTATGCCATTGTGATTAGAAAATATACTTGATATAATCTCAATCTTTTGAATTTATTGAGGTTTGTTTTGTGCAGGAAACTATGCCATGTGAACATGAGAAAAATGTGTAATTTGCAGCTCTAAAAATGTCTATTATGTGTATCTCATCTAATTGGTCATTTGAGAACAATTTTTCCTCATTATCTGTTAGAATAATCTATCCATTAAGAGGAATGATAAAGCCCCCAAGTATTATTGGATTATTGTTGATTTCTCTCATTATGTTTATTAATATTTGTTTTAGATACATGGGTGCTCCTGTGCTGGGTGTGTAGATATTTACAATTGTTATATCCTCTTTGTGGATTGACCCCTTTATCATTATGTAATGTCCTTCCAAGTTTCTTTTTAGATTTTTTTTTTGTTTTTGTTTTAAAGACTATTTTGTCTGATATGAGTTTTGCTACTCTAGCTTTATTTTTACTTCTATTTGTATGGAATATCTTTTCCATCCCTCCATTTTCAGTCTCTGTGTGTCTTTCAATTTAAAGTGAGTCTCTTATGGGCAGCATATAAATAGGTCTTTTTTTTTTTTTAACCCATTCTGCAACCCTGTTTTTTGATTGAGACATTTAGTGAATTTACATTTAGAATACTTATTGATAAATATGTGCTTATTGCCATTTTGTTGTTTTTTGGTTCTTATGTGATTCCCTCTTCTTCTTTTCTTGATCCCTTTCCTTTTGTTACTCTGGTATTCTTTAGTGTTTTTATTGAGTTCCTTTATTTTTATTTATTTATTTATTATTTATGCCTGCAGCACCTGGTCTTCCTAGGTGGTCTCCCATCCAAATCTTACGATCTCTTATTTTATTATTTTATTTTTTTATGCCACCTGGCTTTCCTAGGTGGTCTCCCATCCAAGTGCTAACCAGCCCCGACTCTGCTTAGCTTCCGAGATCATATGAGATTGGGCTTGTTCAGGGTAGCATGGCTGTAGACCATTTTTATTTTTTGAATATTATTTGCATTTTTAAGTTTGTCATTGCAATGAGGTTCCTATATACCCATTTTTATCTATAACAATCTGATTTTAAGCTGATAGGTATTTAAGTTCAAACACATTCTAAAAACACTACATTTTTATCCCCCTCTACTCTTTATGTTGTTGATGTTTTGTTTTATATCATTTGGTTTTATGTGTCTTGTGACTGTTTCTTGTGGTTATAGTTAATTTCACTACTTTTGTCTTTTAACCTTCATGTTCACTTTTTAATGGGTTGATTCACTGTGTTTATTATATACTTGCCTTTATCAATTAGATTTTTTTCTTTCCTGTATTTTCTTATTCCTGGTGATGGCCTTTTTTTCCTGTACAAATAAGATCATTTAACATTTATTTTAAAGCCAGTTTAGTGGTGGTGAACTCTTTTAGTTTTCACTTGTCTGGGAAACTCTTTATCTCTCTTTAAATTATGAATAATAAACTTGATGAGTATAGTGTTCTAGGTTTTAGGTGTCCTTCCTTCAGCATATAAACTATTTCTTGCCACTCCCTTCTGGCCTGTAAAATTGCTGCTGAGAAATCAGCTGACAGTTTTATGAGGTTTCCCTTATGTGACTTGTTGGCTCCCTCTTGCTGCCTTCAAGATTGTCTCCTTATTCTTAATTTTTGCCATTTTAACTACAATATGTCTTAGTGTGGGTCACTTTGGGTTCTTCTTGCTTGGAACTCTCTGTGCTTCCTAGACCTGGGTGTTTGGTTCCTTCCCTAGATTAGAATAGTTGTCAGCCATTATTTCTTCAAATATACTTTCTGTGTCTTTCTCTCTCTTCTGCTAGAATCATGATAATGTGCATATTAGAGTGCTTGATGCTATCCCAGACGTCTCTTATACTATCCTCATTTAAAATTTTTTGGTTCTTATCAAGGTAATAGAGTAAGAAAATGCTGTGCTCACATCTTACCATGATCAGATTAAAATTACAACTAAATTATAGAATATTCAACCTGGAGAACCACCTGAAGACTAGCTAAACATAACTCCTATAACTAAGGGTATAAAGAAGAGGTCACATCAATATTGGTAGGAGGGATGGAAATGTGAAATGAGTGGGAGTTGAAAATCAGGAGGAATATTTTGGCTGTGAAGTGGAGTGTGGGGCCCTTGCTCCACACTAGGGTTTCCCAGCCCAGGGTTCTACTGCCGGGAAGAGCAGTCTTCACAAAATTTGGCTGTGAAAATCAGCAGGGATTCCAACCATCCTGGTGAAATAGAGGCTACTAAAAACCCAGATGTCTCCTTAAAGGGCTCAGACACAGACTCACCTGCTCTTAGTACTCATCTTGGGCTCTGGCGGAGGGACAGCAGCTTGGGAGATGCCAGAGATATAAAGAAAAAGACTGAGTTTTGTGGGTTTGGGGAAAAGGCTAGAAGACAAGGCCACCATTGTCTCTTTGTTGAGCCCTCCTCCTGTGCTGCCTATAGGCAGGCACCATTATGGCTGTGTTGAGCCTTTCACCTATATGGCAAAATCTGATTCTGCTTTATCTTGATAAACTTTGCTTGATCCATCTTGGTGAATCACTGAGACTCTGGGCCACATTGCTGGAGGCATTTTCATGGATAGGCAAAGAGCCCCACCCTACACACTCAGCAGCCTTAAGCAGCAATAAAAAAGCCTTGGCTCTTATGCCTCTAGAGTAACGCTTGGTGGAAGGCAACCAGCCCCAGTCCAAGCTGCAGCATTTTTTAAACAAATCTCAGTAGTCTGCAGGCCTGAGGTGTGCAGTGGTTGGCTTCAGTGTGATCTAAAAATTCTGTAAGTGGCCACAGGCTCAGCACTGTCACCAAATCTGAATCTGCACTAACTTGGGAAACACAGGTTATTCTATCTTGGTGACTCTTTGGGACACCACCTCAACTAGCTTGTGTACTGCCTGAAGATCCTTCAACTGCTGAGACTTGTGGATAGCTAGCAAGCAGCCTCAAGCCTTGGGGTACCCTCAGCCTTTTGCTGGCTGCCCCAGGTGCAGTACTGGTGACAGTTGGCCTTGGTTTGCAGCATGGCTTCTCTCACATGCCAACAGGTACAGTACAGGCAGCAATCAATCATAACATTGTAGCTCCTACCAGGAAACCCCTGGGTGGTCACAGACAGAGACTAATCTTGGCTTATCTGGAAGCCCCTCCTAAGGGAACACAGAATCAACATGCCCAAAGGCTGGTGTCAGACAACAGATCGCCACCTGATTAGCCCACAAGTGGCACATCTGAACAGTGGTCTCAACAGGCCCATGAGCATGCTCAGGCAAATACCACTCTGTGGGGTCAGCCTCCGCCACAGAAACTTATGTAATGTGGGCATAGCCAGTTTTCACTACCAGTCAGCATGAAAATCAATCTCAACCACTGACATGCCAACAGCAATCAAGGCTCAACTATAATAGAGGGGCACATGCACTCACACAAGGGACAATTCTAGAGTACTTGGCATAAGTAATCAGAGAGACTGCACTACTGGACCACACAGGGTACCTCCTACATAAATGCAGAGAGTCCTAATGAAGATGAACCCAAAAAGGCCCACACCAAGACATATCATAATTAAAATTCCAAAAGTTAAAAACAAAAAGAGAACCTTAAAAGCAGCAAGAGAGGCTGTTACTTACCTACAAGGGAGCTCACATAAGACTGTCAGCTGATTTCTCAACAGAAACTGCAGGCCAGAAGGGATTGGCAGGAAATATTCAAAGTGATGAAAGGTAAGGACCCGCAACCAAGACAACTCTTCACAGCAAGGCTATTGATGAAAATTAAAAGTGATATAAAGAGCTTTCTGGACAGGAAAAAGCTAAAGAAATTCATCACCACCAAGATAGTATTACAAGAAATGTTAAAGGGACTTCTTTAAGAAGAAGAAAGGAATGAGCATGCAAAACACTTACAGAAAAAGGTATATCCAATTTAGAGCAGGCTGTAATAAAAGCTGTGTTTTGGAAAGTTTATATTACATGTCCACTTACTGTGTTTTAATATAGAATTGAAGGAATACAGAATACAATATAATCTTCTAGATCCTTTTATTTAGCTCCTTTATATTTTGTGTATGATTCAAAATGGGTTAACTTCTGCTGTATGTAGCTCCTGGTAGAGAAGTTAATGTAAGGCCACAAACATTGGTCTTACACAATGTTGGTCTCAAACGTTAAAGTAAAAATACATGTATATATTTGACTAAAATAAAGGGCATCCTCCCCTCAAAAAAGAAGAAGAAATGGGTGAGGGAAGAACATAAATATGAATTTATAAAATGACAATAACTATGTACTTATCAATTATCACTTTAAATTTTAATGGATTAATTGCGCCATTCAAAAGACATAAGGTAGCCGAAGGATAAGAAAACAAGACCAATACATATGCTATCTAGGAGAGACTCACTTTAGATCGAAAAACACACACAGACTGAAAGTAACGGGATGGGAAAAGATATTTAATGCAAACGAAAAATGAAAAAACCTTGAGTATCAATACTTCTATCAGACAAAATAACTTTAAAACAAAGGCCATAGTAAGAGACAAAGAAGAACATTAAATAATGATAAAGGGATCAATTCAACAAGAGGATATAACCCAAGTAAAAATTTATGCACCCAACATAGGCACCTAAATATATAAAGCAAATATTGACTGACATAAAGGGAGAGATCAATAGTAATACATTTACAATAGGGGAGTTTAATCCAGTTGAGACCACTGGATAGATTTTCCAGACAGAAAATCAGCAAGGAAACAGCAGGCTTAAATAAAACACCAAATCTGATGAATTTAACTGATATTTTTAGAGCATTTCACCCTAAAGCAGCAGAATATACATTCTCAAATACACATAAAACATTTTCCAAGATATACTATGTGTTAGGCCACAAAACAAGTCTCAATAAATTTAAGAAGATTGAAATATCAAGCATCTTCCCTGACCACAATGATATAAAGTTAGAAACCAATGACAAGAAAAGAAACCTGAAAAACATATAAACGTGGAGGCTAAATAACACACTACTAAACAATGATGGATTAACAATGAGATCAAGAACAAAATCAAAAGCTACTTTGAGAAGAATGAAAATGAAACCACGATGACCCCAAATCTATGGGACACAGTAAAAGCAGTCTTAAGAAGGAAATCCATAGCAATACAGTCAGACCTTAATAAAAAAGAAATATCTCTAATAAGCAATCTACGCTTATACTTAAAAAAAAAACAAACAAAAAACTAGAAAAAGGACAACAATCACAGCCCGAAGTGAGTAGAAGGAAGGAAATGATAAAGATCAGAACAGAAATAAACAAGTAGAGTCTAAAAAATACAAAAAATTAATGAAACCAAGCATCGGTCCTTGAAATATTAAGAAAATTGATAAACCTTTAACCAGACTCATCTAGAAAAAAAGAGAGAGGACCCCAAATAAGAAATGAAAGACAGATGTATAGATCAATAGAACAGAATAGAGAGCTCAGAAATAAATACACATCTATATGGTCATTTAATCTATGACGTAGGAAGAAAAATATACAATGGGATAAAGACAGTCTATTCAATAAACAGTTTTGGGAAAACTGGACAGATACATGCCAAAGGAAAAAAAAAAAGAAACCGAACCACCTTCTTATACCATATACAAAAATAAAATAAAAATGGATTAAAGACATAAATGTGAGATCTGAAACTATACAAATCTTAGAAAAAAACGTAGGCAGTAAACTCTCTGACATTGCTCTTAGTAATTTTTTTTGAATATGTCTCTTTAGACAAGAATAATGAAAGAAAAAATAAGTAAATGGGACTACATCAAACTAAAGAAATTTTGAAGTAAAGTAATCCATCAACAAAACAAAAAAGCAACCTACTAAATGGGAGAAGATATTTGCCAATAATACATCCAATAGAGACTTAATAATCAAAGTATATAAGAAATTCATTCAACTTAACACTAAAAAGAAATTCAGTTAAAAAGTGTGCAAAGGGCTTGAAATCACATTTCTCCAAAAGATGGCCAATAGACATTAAAAGATGCTCAATTTCACTAATGATAAGAGAAATGCAAATTAAAACCACAATGAGATATCACCTCATACCTGCCAGAAAGGCTGTTATCAATAAATCAACAAACAACAAGTGTTGTCAAGGATGTGGAGAAAAGGCAACTCTCACGCACTTTTGGTGGGATTGCAAATTGGTACAGCATTATGGAAAACAGTATGGAGGTTCCTCAAAAAATTAAAAATAGCTCTACGGCCATGCTACCCTGAATAAGCCTGATCCCGTCTGAATTCAGAAGCTAAGCAGAGTCGGGCCTGGTTAGTACTTGGCTAGAAGACCACCTAGGAAGACCAGGTGCTGTAGGCGTATAAAATAAAAAATAAGATATTGTAAGCTGACAAGGTCCTTGCAATCTGTGAGGTCAACCAAGGATTGTCTCTCCTAAAAAAAAAAAAAAAAAAAAAAAAAAAACAAAAATAAAATTATTTTAAAAAAAAAATCCAAAGAAATTCAAACTTATTTCAAAAACAAATGTGCACTTTTATGCTCATTACAGCATTATTTACAATAGCCAAGTTGTAGAAGAAACTTAGGTACCCATCAATAGATATCTGGATAAAAAAGAAGCAGTACATATATATGATGGAATATTACTTAGCCATAGAAAGAATGAAATCTTACCATTTGTGGCAACATGGATGGACCGAGAGGGTGTTATGCAAAGTGAAATAAGAGACAGAGATAGACAAATACAATATAATTTCACATATATGTGGAACTAAAAAATAAAATAAATGGACAAGCAAAGTAGAAAAAATTCTTAGATTCAGAGAACAAATTGATAGGTGGAGGTTAGAGCTAGGTAAAAAAGGGAAAGGATTAAGAAGTACAAATTAGTAGTTACAAAATAGACATGGGGATGTAAAGTACAGTGTAGAGAATATAGTCAATAATATTGTAATAACTACGTATGGTGCCAGGTTGGGCACTAGATTTATATGGGTGATCACTTTGTAAGTTACATAAATGTCTAATCATTATGTCACACACCTAAAACTATTATAATACTTTATATCAACTGTAATTAAAAATTCAAAAAAAATACCAATTATAAGTAAATGATGGAGAGCAGGTGATAAAGGGAAGATGTCAGAAAAGGTAGCAAAATGTATGCATCTCTCCACCTAGACCACAGTAACAGTGGAAGAATCATCTGATATGTATTAGAAATGTACTATCAATGAGAGGCTGGAAGCTTCTTGTGAAGACTTGAACACCAAATTGCAGTTAGTTTTAGTCATTGTCAACACCTAGCACGATAGTAGTTACCCAGCCCTCAACCCTCAGCCCACTTGGCAGTCAGCTGTGCACCTTTCTTGGAGCAGCCTGCATATAACCTGTGAGAGCTGGAGTAGGTAATAAATACTCTGTTGGTCAAATATCAGGTATCTCTGCTACCTTAGATCATGAAGTGCAGATACAAAGGTAAACAACAATTGTTACAAACTGGAATGCCAATGATGAAGCCCCTCAACCTCTGGCTGCAGTAACTTTTAAGAAATTTAAGTGGCTGAAATCTTTTTTCTCCTCCTATTATTTTGTGTCTTTTGTCGTGTCATGGGAGGCGTAGGGCATTCAAAAGCAATCACTTATAAGAAGAATTAAAATGATACTGTGCATGCCCAGGGAAAGATGCAAGCTCAGAAAATACCTGAGAAGACTCTAAGTTCTCCATCTGCTCCCCAGCACAAGACAGCATATTGCAATCCAAAATAAAACAACGGTAAGAGGTAAGGAATCTGATCTCTAGAGCTCCTACATTATAAGTTCGGCCAGTAAATCAAGTTTTTCTATTTTTTTATATCCAGTTCTTAACTAAAAAAAATCACAAGGCATATAAAAAAAAAAGGAAACATTATTTATTCAATGGAAAAAAAAGTGAACTAAGACTATCCCTGAGAAAGACCAGATATTAGACTTACTACCTCAACTGCTTTAAAACAACTCACTTAAGAATCCTGTAAGCTAAAAGAAGACATGGATAAAGCCAAGAAAATGATATATTAACAAAATGACAGTATTAATAAAGAGAAAACACTGTGAAACAAAATAAATTCTGGAGCTGAAAACTCAAATAACTGATTTAAAAAATTTGCTACAGGGACTGAAAGCAGATTGGAGCAGTAAAAAAAGAACCAGAGAATTGAAGATAGGAAATGGGAATTATCAAGTCTGAAAAACAGAAAGGGAAAATACTGAAGCATAGTAAATATAACCTATGTGATATTTGGAACACCATCAAATGGGTCAACACGTACGTTGTGGACATGCCAGAGAAAGAAAAAGGAGAGGGATTATTTAAAGAAATAATGCCCAAAACTTCTCAAATTTGGTAAAAATACATGAATAAAAACATTTAAGCAGATCAAAAACTGCAAGCAGGGTAAACCCAAAGAGATTCACATAAAGCCACATTATAATCAAACTTTTGAATTTAAAGACAAAAAAAGGAAAAATAAAAGTTTGAAAGTGGAAAAAGAAGGGAACTACAAGAGAGCATCCCTTACATTATTAGTGAGTTTCTCATTAGAAAACTCAGATATCAGAAGGCAGAGGGTTGATATATTTAAAACACTGAAGGGAAAAGTCTGTCAACAAAGAATTGTGTATCTAGCAAAAGTGTTCTAAAAAATGAAGGAGAATTTAAGACATTTCCAGAAGAACAAAAGTTGATTGAGTCTGTTACCATTAGACTTGCTCTTCAGGAAAGGCTTTAATGAATCCTTCAGGTTGAAATCAAACACTAGACAGTAGCTCAAAATCACAGGAAGAAATAGACATTTCTTATAATAGACACGGACAATTATAAAGGCTAATATTATCTTGTAACTTTGGATTGCCCCCACACTTTTTATTTTTAACATAATTTAAGATATTAAGGAATAAAAAAATAATTATTAGCCTATTTCTTGGACACACAATGCTTAAAGATACAATTATGTGACATAACTAAAAATGGTTTAACAAAGCTGTATAAGAGCAGAGATTGTACATGTTATTGCAGTTAATTGATAGAAATTAAAAAGACAGTGCTATAACTTTTTTGTGTAAAAAGTAATCCTTATGTAACCACAAATAAAGTAGCTATTGAATATACTCAAAATGAAATGACTGCAAAAAGTCAACTGAACAACAAAAGAAAACAATATTGTATAAACGAAGACGGAAAAAGTTACAAGACATACAGAAAACAGTGACAAAATTAAGTTCTTTCTCTAATGAAAGAACAAATTAAATACAAAGCAAGTAGAATGAGTAATAAAATCTGACAAAGATAAGCAAAATAGGAAAAAATTAAAAAGCAAAAAAGAAATTAAAAACTAAATGTGTAACCACTATTCTGTACACCTGAATCTAATATAAAATAATATTGAATGTCAACAGTAATTGAAAAAAATAGAAGGCATCCAAATTGAAAAGAAGTAAAATTATTCTGTTTGTAGATGATAGACTCATATCTAGAAACCCATAATGATTCCTCAAAACTCTTTTAAAATTAATAATCATATTCAGCAACATTTCAGGATATAAAATCAACATGCAAAAATATGTAGTTCTATTCACTAACAATGAAAGATCTGAAAAAAAATGAAGAAAACTTTATTTATACTTAGTAATTAAGTTAACCACGTAGTTGAAAGATTTGCACAATTAAAATAGCAAAACATTGATTAAATACTCTAAAGAAAACATAAATACAAAGATATCCTATATTCACAGGTTAGAAGACTTAATATTATTAAGATGTCAATATTGGCCAAAGCTATCTATAGGTTCAATAAAATTTCTGTTAAAATGTCAATGAAGTTCTATATACTGTACTTTATATTCCTGTGATTATATATATAACTGTCAACTTTTACTTCTTAATTTCTTTCACCTTTTTCACCCTACGCCCTAAACCCCTCCATTATAGCAACTAGTTTGTTTTCTGTATCTATGAGTTTGTTTCTGTTTTGTTTGTCCGTTTATTTTGTTTGTTTGTTTTTTAAATTCCACATATAAATGGAATTATATGCCATTCGTTATTGTCTGACCTGCTTCACTTAGTATAATACCCTCCGGGCTGATCCACTGAGATTATTTCATAAGGTACATAAATGTCTAATCACTATGTTGTACACCTGAAACTACATAATATTGTATGACAAGTGTAAGTGAAAACTAAATTTTAATTAAATATATTGAAGCGACATTGGTTATATAGGCTTCAAGTGTACAATTCTCTGATACATCATCTGTATATTGCATTGTGTGTTCATCGTCAAAATTAAATGACCTTCTGTCACCATATATTTGATCCCCTTAACCCTAATTTACCTTCCCTCATCTCCATTTCCCTCTGGTAACCACAAAACTGTTGTCTGTGTCTATGAGTTTTTGTTTGTTTGTCTTGTTTGTTTGTTGCTTTCAGTTTTATATTCCACACATGAGCGAAATAATATGGTTCTCGACTTTTTCTGTCTGACTTATTTCACTTAACATGATAATCTCAAGATCCAACCATGTTGTTGCAAATGGAAGTATTTCGTCTTTTTTTTTCTGGCTGAGTAATATTAGTTTGTATATATGTTCTATATCTTCTTTTTTCAAACATCTATTGAAGGGCACTTCAGGTGTTTTCATGTCTTGGTCACTGTGAATAATGCTGCAGTGAACATCAGAATGCATATATCTTTATGGATAAATATTTTCAAGAGTTTTGGTAGATACCAAGCATAGAGATTACTGAGTCATATGGTTATTCTATTCTTAAGTTTTTGAGAAACCTCCATTCTGTTTTCCATAGTGGCTGTACCAATTTACATTCTCACCAGCAGTGTATGAGGGTTCCTTTTCCCCCACAACCTCTCCAATACTTGTTATTACTTGTCTTGTTGATGATAGCTATTCTAACAGGTGTGAGGTGGTATCTCATTGTAGTTTTGATTTGCATTTCTATAATAACTGGTGAAATGATTCCATAGTGAAGTTGTTAGCATGTCTGCTTTACACACAAAAAGTCCTGGGTTTAATAACCAGCGGCAAGGATTTTTTTCTACTCTCCCTTAAATACTGAACAATAAATTTGAAAAAATATCAATGATGACTTTACAGTAAGAAAAATTTATCTAAAATGTATATGGAATCTTAAAGAATCCCCAAATAGCCACAACAATCTTAAAAAAAGTTGGAGGACTTACACTTTCTTGTTTCAAAACTTACTACAAAACTACAGTAATCAAAACATTCTTATACTGACTTAAAGACAGACATATAGACAAATGGAATAGAATAGGTAGCTCAGAAGTAATTTCTTGCATATATGGTAAATTATTTTTTAAATGGTGCCAAAATTTTTCAAAGTAGAACAGTCTTTTAAAAAAAATAGTGCCGAGAAAACTGAATATCCACATGCAAGAGAATGATCTTGGGCCCTTACCTAACACCATATACAAAATTTAACTCAAAATGAATCAAAGTCCTAAGTGTAAGAGCTCAAACTATAAAACTCATAGAAGAGACCAGGAAGAAAGCCTCATAATATTGAATGTGGTAATGATTTCTTGCATACAACACCAAAGGCATAGACAACAACAAAGATAGATAAGTTGAACTTTATTAAAGCCCAAAACTTTTGTGCATTAAAAACATTATCAACAGAGTGAAAAGGTATTTCACAAAATAGGAGAAATATTTGCAAACTGCATATCTAATAGAGAATTTATATCTAGAATATATAAAGTCCTAAAACTCAGCAACAACAAAAGATAAACAACCTGATTCAAAAATAGGCAATGTATTTGAATATACATTTTTTCCCCAAAGAATATATGTAATGGCCAATGATGCTTCACATCACTAATCATTAGAAAAATACATTTAAACCAGAATGAGATACAATTTCATACCTTACAGGATAGATAATATAAAAAGATTAGAAAATAACTAGTGTTACAAGTGATGTGGAGAAATTGGAACATTTATACTTTGCTAAAGGGAGTGTATAAATAGTTCATTTACTATTAAAAACTATATATTCAAAATATTAAAAATAATATTACCAATATGAATTACCTCTAAAAATTTGAAGAGATATTGCACACCCTTATTCATAACAGTGTTATTCACAATAGCCAAAAAGTGGAAGCAACCCAAGTGCCCATCAACAGATAAGTGGATAAACAAAATGTGGAATATACATACAATGGAACGTTAGTCCTAAAAAGAAAAGCCTGACACACGCTACAACATGGATGAACCATGCAAGCCTTATGCTATGTGAAATAAGTTCGACACAAAAGGGTTAATGTTGTATGATTCCACTTATAGGAAAATATCTGTACCACATCTACTTTATCCAGTCATCTGTCAAGGGCATTTCAGTTGTTTCCATGTCTTGGCCACTGCAAATAATGCTGCAATGAACATTGGGGTGCATATATCTTTATGGATAAATGTTTTTGACTTTGAGAGGTAGACACCCAGAAGAGGGATTGCCGAATCATATGGTAATTCTAGTCTTAATTTTTTGAGGAATCTCCACAAATACAATAAAATATTACTCAACCACACAAAAAGATGGAATACTGCCATTTGCAACAACATGAATGGATCTTGAGATTGCCATGCTAAGTGAAATAAATCAGACAGAAAATGTTGAGAACCATATGATTTCACTCATATGTAGTATATAAAACAGAAAGCAACAAATGAATAAGACAAACAAACAAAAACTCACAGACACAGACAACAGTTTAGTGGGTACCAGAGGAAAAGGAGGGAGGGAGAGGAAGATAAGGATGAAGGAGGTCAAACATATGGTGACAGAAGGAAATATGACTTTAGGTGGTGAACACACAATGAAATATACGTATGATGTATTATTGAATTGTACACTGAAATCTATATACTTTTACTATCCAATGTCACCTCAATAAATTGAATAAAATTAAAAAACCTGGAATAAGCAAATTTATAGAGATGGAAAGTTGATTAGAGGTTATAGTGGACTGGGGACTGTGGAAGGAAAAATTATTGCTTAACAAATACAGAGTTTCTTTTTGCAGTGATGAAAGTTTTGAAAATAGTGGTGATGGTTGCATAGCAGTATGAATGTAATTATTGTCATTGAATTGTATACTTAAAAGTGTCTAGGTGTAGAGCCAAAGGAGAGAAAGAGCAATCAGGGGAATCATTTCGTAAAATATATAAATGTCATTTCATAAAATATATAAATGTCTAACCAATGTATTGTATACTCGAAACTAATAATAAAATAAACATTTTAAAAAGTGGCTAAAATGCAAAATTTTAAATATATTTACCAAAATAATTTTTATGTCATATTCAAAATTTATGTAGTTAGTTGCTTTTATAAATTTACTGAGTTTAACATGTCTCCAATAATTTTTAAAATGTGGGAAAACCCTTATTAAGTTGATCTCTAGTTTTAATTCTACAGCTACAAAGGGAATTTGATATAAGACTTATGGTTTTAATTCCAGAGGGATGAATTGTTTCTCAGTATGTCCCATGAGAAATTATTACAATTATTATCAAAATGTATTTGGAAGGGAGAGGAGCATGTGTCAATTATAGAAATTAAATATAATTAATGTCTATGGATTAAATTTTCTAAAAGCATTTCCCACAAGTACTCCACATCTGCTACATATTCTATCATCTTAGTTTATAATTCTGTGTTAGTGATTGAAGATAAACATGTGTTCACACACCTGTGAGAATCCAGGAGGGCTTGAGATGGCTGAGTGTTGACAGTCTAGATTAACATTAATCAATTTTCCGTGGAAGAAGTTTAATGTCTCCCATTAAGAAGATCCATGATTTTGAGAAGGGGATCCAGAGAAAATTGGTTTTACAAGAAGAAAGCAACCCATTAACAATAAGATAGATGATAGATAGATAATATATAGACCAAAGCACACTGACATTTGCCTGAAATGAATATTGCATGTACAATATGTGTGCTGTGCCTAAATGCCAAGGTTATGGGCTAATCAAGTCTGTCAATAAAACAAGGGCCATTTTGAGAATATATTTGATGAAAGAAATGAAATAGAGTAACTAGTGGTTATGAGCTTTGAAATAGAGAAATGAAATAGAGAATAGTGGTTATGAGCTTTGATTTGGAATAGAACAAGTTTGGTGCAATGGTACCTACTGAGCACTACTATTTCCTAACTGTATGGTTGTGGACAAGCAATTTACACAATTCTTAGTTTTCTCATTTGTAAAATAAGAATAATTGGTTTCTACTTCCTAAAGTTTTTTTTTTTGATTAGTTTGTTCTTTTTATTCCTTAGATTCCACTTATAAGTGAAATTATATAGAGTTTATCTTTCTCTGTCTGACTTAAATAACTTCTAGGTCCATCAAAGCAATATCTTTTTCCATCTCCTTCCTTTAAGTCTGTGTGTGTCTTTTAATCTGAAGTGAATCTCTTATGGGCAACATGTAGGGGTCTTGTTTTCCTTTCCATTCATCCACTGTTTTAGTTGGAACACTTAAATCTTTTCCATTTGAGGTAGTCATTGATAGAAATATAGTCGTTACCATTCTTTGTTCCTGTTTTTGATACATGTTTTTTCTTCTTAAAGAAGTCTCTCCAACATTTCCTGTAATACTGGCTTGGTGGTGATAAATTCCTTTAGCTTATTTTTGTCTGGAAAGCTCTTTATCTGTCCTTCAACTCTAAATGATAGCTTTACTGGATAAAGTATAGCCTTGGTTGTAGATCCTGGGTCTTCATCCTGTTGAATATTTTTTGCAAAGCCCTTCTGTCCTGCATAGTTTCTTTTGAGAAATAAGTGGCCAGTCTTATGGGCTTTCCCTTATAAGTAACTGTTTTTCTCTTGCTGCTTTTTAATAATCTTTCTTCAAATTTAACCTTTAGCATTTTAATTATGATGTGTTTTGGTGTGGGCCTCTTTAGATCCCTGGATTTTGGCATTCCTAGGGTTTTATGTCCATTTCCTTCACCAGATTAGAAAAATTTTCCATCATTTTTTCTTCAAACAGTTGTTCAACATCTTGATTTTCTTCAGTTACGCTGATCAGTGGCTATTTGAACCCTTTATAGTGTCCCATATGCTCCTTAAATTATTTTTATAGTCTTGGTATCTCATCTCTTGCCATTCTGCTTACATGTTCTTGGCTTTTCTGTCCTCTAGTTGGGACATTTGATCCTCTTCTTTATTCACTTTGTTTATTCCTTTGTTTATTCCTTTGTTTATTCCATTTAATATACTTCTCATCTCAGATAAATTGTTCTTCATTTTAGACTGGTTCTTTTTTATAATTTCCATTACCATTTTTACGTTTTCTTTTTTTTATGTCTTTGTTGAAGTTCTCACTGAATTTAACCAAAAGTTTATTGAGCATCTTTATAACCAGTGTTTTGAACTCTGCGTCTATTAGATTACTTGACTCCATTATACCTGGATCTCTGTTCTGTTCTCTCATATGGTTTCTGCTTCTTTTGGCTGCCTTTCCATATCTGTTTCTATGTACTAAGCAAAGCTCTTAAGTCTCCCAGTCTTAGTGTGGATTTGTGCAGTAGGTATCTGTTCAGTGGCACAGTCCTTAAAGGGGTTCAACTGCAGGCCAAACTTAGCACAAGCCTCTACCCCTTTGGGGTCACCTGTTAAGATTCAGCAAGCAATCCACAGATGCTGTGCTTATAGTTGCCTCCCAAGGCCACACCAGAAACCAAGGCCAGCTGCCTCCAGTGTGAGTCTAGGCACTGCTCAGCAAGGAGGACCTGACTCGCTGAGGATATATCTGGATATGGCTTGGGTGGGGCTGTGAGTTGGGGGAAGAGGGGTTTCAGGGAATCCTCTGGGCAGAGCGATGTCTGTTGTTCATTTTGATGATGTCACGGCTATGGCGGCGCTGTGTCTGTGCACTGGTAGAGTGGAGGGTTCTACAGGGAACAATGGATACTGCCGGCACTTCTGTACCGAGTGAGCCTCTCCTGTGCCCTCACTCCGACAATGTCTCCCTGTAAGTCCCCAGTGGCCCCTGCATGCAGCCAAATCGGCACTGGTGCTCAGAATGAGCAAGTCAGTTACCACAAAAATCCACTTGGTGACACAGCCCCTTTAAGAGTCTTCTGCCGCTGCTGCTGCTGTTGCTGCTGCCTCTGTCTCACTCAGCCTCTAGAGACTGGGCAGCCCTGTGTCCTCACAACATCCTACCTTCTGCTGTTGCAGGGTGCTTTCTTGGGTTTCTCCCTAGTTGTATTAGGCTAGTTCATCTAGATACCAGGCTATTTTTTCTTGCTACTGCTCCTTGTTTTCATCACAACTTTGATTTGGTCGCCAGAGGGATGACCAGACCCTTTATCATTCACACCATTTTGGTTGCCCCTCCCTCCTAAGGTTTTAAGTTAAATGGGTATATTAAGTGCCAAGAACACAATAAATATTTTTTTTATTAGTAAAGGAAGCCTCTTTTTTAATAATGAAAAAATATTTTACTATATTTATATCTATAGTCCCAATTTTCTGCTTGTGACAATTTGGAAATATGAGAAATAAATAGATATAAATATGGATGTTTGCCTCTACTATTTGGAATAGCTTATCAAATTTGTCAGTCTGATTCTGAGGGAAGCAGCAACAGAAAAACAATCATCATAATTTAGGAGACTTTTTAATAACCCAGGTAAGATTATGATGAAGTAGACAACGGATGACAAGTAGTCATTTTGGGTGCTTGCTCTTTGCTCTATGTTTCTGTCACAACTTTGATTTGGTCGCAAGAGGGATGAACAGAGCCTCTATCGTCTATGCCGTTTTTCCCCCTCCTTGGGTCATACATTTTTAATGGTTTGGAAATCCAAGCTTCTCTTGAAGGGAGGAAAGGAAGTTGCAGAGAACAACTAAAGTTATTTAAGGGTAACATAGTGACAATCTTGCATAAAATAAAAAGAATTGTGCCAGTAAAGAGCTGGCTGTTTAGCCCAGGAGCTTTATCAGCACATAAAAGGGGTTTATGCAACTTGCGCATTCAGACTGCTTTGCCTCTCTAAGCAGGAGGACAGAAAGAGCAACAGCTGAGGTTCCAACCATGCTGAGAAGACTGTCCCTTTGGGATACACTGCCCTTGGGTCCACAGCTGTGGGAATAAGGCCTTAGAAGAAACCTATGGGGAAAGACCTGGGCCAGGCAGGAATTTTAAATATTAATGAGAGACACTGTGTGATATATATCAACAAAGATTTATTGATCGTTTATAATTATCAGTAACTGGGAGATAACAATGGTTAACGAACTAAAATACCTTATTAGCTCAGAGAAGAAATGAAGAAATTCATAAATTAATACAATAAAACACATAGAATCATAAGTATTACCAAAGAAGAAATTGTGAACTATGATATAAACAATTCGTAATTGCTGTTTATATCCAGATTTGTAGATGGGGTGATGGCGAGTGGAGGTAACGTGAGGGAAAATTATCAAAGACAAAAGTGATGTTGGAGTTTCTGGTCAAGATGGCAGAGTAGGAAAACACTGTGCTCACCTCCTCTCATAGCCACATAAAAATTACAAGTAAATTACAGAACAATCATCATTAGGAATTAGCTAAAGTCTAGCTGAACAGAAGTCCTACAAATGGGGACATACAGAAGAGGCCACCCTGAGACTGGTAGAAGGGGTAAAGATGAGGGACAGATGGTCCCACACCCTCAAGTGGCAGTTGAAAATCAGGAGACTATCTCAGCTGTGGAGATAACCCCTGAGGAGCAAAGAGTTCCAGCCCCACACAATGTCTTCCTAGTGCAGGGCTCCAGTGCTAAGAAGAGAAGTCCCCATAACTTCTGGCTGTAAAAATCAGTGAAGATTTTGGCTATGAGAGGAAGGGATGTGGAATCCCAGGTGTTTATGTTAAAGGGCCCATGCACTGACTTACTCACTGATAACTCACTCTGTCTGAGCTCCAGCTCTAGGGCAATGGTTTGAAAGGCGCCAGCGATATTCAGAGAGAAAGTAAATTGTTTAACTTCAGTGCAAGGGCTAGAGGGGCAGCTTTCTCCCAGATAGAAGTGCTGGCAGTATCCATTGTTTTTTTTTGTTGTTGTTGTTGATCTTTTCCCCTGCCAATGAGTGGGCCTAGGTGGCCACCATATCTGAGTTCCATCAACCTGGCTAATACCAATTGCACTGCCCTGATGATAGTCTAAGAGCCCACCCCACCCAACTTGCTGGCCTATCCAAGCTACTTCCAGTGGATTTCCATACAAAATACCTGTCTTGGTTCATGATGCACTTTCCTAAAATCTCTCAAAGGTTCACAAAACCGAAACATGCAGCACCTGGCCTAAGCATGCTCCATATCTCTTGCTAAGCAGCCCCAAGCCTGGCACTAGCAGCAGCTGGCCTTGGGGTGCAGTTTAGCCTCTCCCAAGCATCTCCAAGCTCAGTATGGGTGGTGGCCACCTGTAGATTGCTTGGAGATTCTTGCCAGGTGGCCCTGGGCAGGGCACAGGCTGTGGCAGAACTTAGCCTGTGGTGGGGCTTTACCCAGTAGATCTCAGGACTAGCACACCTGGTGGTCGCCAGCTTTAGGCCAAGCCAGAGCACCATCCAGGGTGGTGTCCAAGAATAATACACACAAAGGGCAGCCTGGGCAGTCACCAGGATCTTGCTAATGTGAATCTTGTTCTGTAGGATCAGTTCCTGTACAACAGCTCTTCCACTGTAATCACCAGCCAGTTCTTACAACTAATCACCCTGAGGGGCCTTCCCTCCCATTGATGAGCAAACAACAACCACGTCTCCACTACAACAGGAGGGCACACAAAATTCATACAAGGAGCACACTGGGAGCACCCTGCTCAGGTGGTCCAGGGAGACTGTGCCACTGGGTCCCACAGGACATCTACTACGTAAGACCTTCCTGACAAAACTAGGAGATGTAGCAGCTCCACCTAATACATAGAAACAAACACAGGGAGTCAGCCAAAATGAGGAGACAAGAAAAATGCCCCAGATGAAAGAACAGAAACTCTAGAAAAGGAATTGAACAAAATGGAGGCAAGCAATCTACCAGATCCAGAGTACAAACACTGGTTATAAGGATGCTCAATGAACTTAGGGGAAGAATAGATGATCTCAGTGAGAAATTC
>NW_006443124.1:17815645-17817709 GCF_000325575.1 Pteropus alecto
CTCATGATTTTCCCTTAATCTTGGCAAATGAAGATTAGTTGGGTAATGCATCAACCTGATAAGGATATTTACCAAATACCTAGACATCATACTTAAGGATGAAACTCTATCATTCCTGCAAAAATCCAAAACAAGAGAAGAATATTCTCTATTCACAATTTTACTGGCATTTCTAGCTAATGTAATAAAATAATAGAAAAAAATGAGAGAAATAGAAATAGAAAGGACTACTTTTATTTAAGAAATAGAAAGGACTACTTTTAAGGGACATGTGCATCCATACTTTCATTGCAGCATTATTTACAATAGCCAAGATACGGAGACAACCTAGGCATAGATGAATGGATAAAGAAAAGGTGGTACATACATACAATGGAATATTACTTAGCCATTAAATAAATAAATAAATAAATAAATAAATAAATGAAATCTTTAAATCTGAAAAAAACATGGATGGACCTAGAGGGTATTGTGCTGAGTGGAATAAGTCAGATAGAGAAAGAAAAATATCATATGATTTTACTTACATGTGGAATCTAAAGAACAAAATAAACAAATAAAACTGAAACAAACTCATAGATACAAAAAAAATTTTGAGGGTTATTATATGGGATGAGGGTTGGTGGGGTGAGTGAAAAGGGGGGAAGGAATTAAGAAGTACAAATTGGCAGTTACAAAATAGTCATGGAGATATAAATTATAGCATAAGGAATATAGTCAGTAATATTGTAGTAACTATGTACAGTGTCAGATGGGTACTAGATTTATCGGGATGATCACTTCATTTGTTTTATAGATGTCCAATTACTATGTTGTACACTTGAAACTAATATAATATTGTATGCCAACTATAACTGAAAAATAAAAATTATAAAAAGGGAATTTGGGAAACTGAAAATAGATTATAGATAAAGTAAAACATTTTAAGTGAACTCCATTCTGCTAAAATTTTCTTACCATTTAGAAGAATAATTTTATACACTCATCAAAGTATTTTTCTAGAGATTTAATTGACATACTGTATAAATTTAGGAGATATGACACGTTGATTTGACACATTTATCTATTGCAATATGATTATTACTATAGTATTTAGTAACACCTTATTTCATACAATTAATTTTTGTGTGTGTTGAAACATTTAAAATCTAGTATTTTAGCAACTTCGAAGTGTATAATACAGTATTGTTGACTACAATCACTACACTCTGCATTAGATCACCAGAATTCATTTTCTAGCTGCAAGTTTGTAACCTTGAACCAACACACTAGATGTAGTATTAAGATCTTGTTGTAAAACCTTAAGTTCATAAAGGGCAGGTGAACAAACACAAATAAACTTGTCATAAATTTTTCTATTGGAAATAAAAAGTGGTATATTAAGCACTTACTAAAAGAGAATGGGGAATAGTTAGAAGCTGAGATCTTGCTAGCATTAGGAATCTTTCATATATTTATCAGTTATTATATAATTTATAATTTTAAAACAGGAGTGCTCAGCATATAAAAATCATTAAACTACAGTCATGATGGGGTATATCCTAATGAAGTTGTCAAATTGAAGTTACTAAAAATGAACATTCCTGAAAGTGTCTAGAGAGAAGACATCCCCATAAAGAAAAGTAAAGTAGCCTGAGATGTTTCTTGTCAGTACAGGGACCAGACATAAAAATAGTGGGACGACTTCTATGGAGAATTTATGGAGTTGAGATCTATGAATTCCTTTACCACTTAGGATGTTATACATATTTCACACAGCAATAGAAAGACATGCTCAAATACCTAAAATTTTTAGAATGCTATCAGTCAATAATTTCTCCTAAAATTTTAGTAGAAGACATAATCTATCTATCCAAGTAATGAATCAAAATTTATAACACATAAATAGAGAAAATCAGGTAGAGAAAGATTGTTAGTGAGCAAAGATAAAATTGAGTTTAAACAACCATAGTCATTTTAACTACAGAATATAATGTTTTAAATAATTTAAGTGATGGAATGTTGCTTAATAACAATAATTTATAAATAATAATTTTTAATAATAATTTTCTTAATAATTTGTGA
>NW_006443124.1:17817853-17833964 GCF_000325575.1 Pteropus alecto
CATATACCAATAAAAGGGAAAGGAAATACAGATGGTGAATAAATGTAATGTAAAGCATTGAAATTTATCACCATTCATTGAAGGAATTTTATCTCTCCTCATTGAAGGAATTTTAAGATGTTTTACTTATAAATTTAAAATAAACTATAGATTAAATGTTAAATATAAATTATAAAAACTTGGAATAATTATCATATGTTAGGAGGAGGAAGAATGAATTTAAAAGATACACGTAAAAGTCAGAAAACAAAAGAAGCAGCTATGTTGCAGTAAAACCCAATATAAAATAGAAACAAGAGAGCCCACAAATGTTATAACTATAAATATGATCAATTCACTTCTCAAGAGATAAAAACTCTTGGACTGAACTAAAAGTCAGTACAACTCTATGATGTATCCCAAATATATCCAAAAAGCAAAGAAAATTAGAATTGTTGAGAAAAAATTAAAGGCAATCAAAATGAAAACAGGAATTAAATATCAATATTAGAAAAAGTAAAATTAGCAGGTGGATTGGCTGTGGGTGTGAGAAAAAGATCAAAGTCAATTAAAGTATACAGATTTGGACTGAGTAATTAAAAAGACACAAGTGGAGAAATAGTTGAAAGGAGGCACAGGTGTCACAATCATCTGTTTGAGTCAGGTGCATGCACAGTTCTGTATGCTGCAAGATAGAATGTTCCCATTGCTATAAGTAGAATTGTAAATATTATGCTATATGTAAAGGCAATTATTCATGTATTCATAAAAAATATTGCTATGTTCTGTGCTATAAATTGAAACTTTGAAATGAATAGCCAGTCCAATGGAAGAAAAATATAAAATCATGTTGACAGAGTAAAATGCATGTTACACAATATTAAAAATACTTAAAAATGCATGCAGAAAGAGGAGAAATGAATGTGGGCTTTTAGAAATGGTTGGGCAAAGAAAATTCCAGGAATACATATTTTTATATAAAAGTACAGATACATATTTGTTGAGTGGTAAAGACATGATGGATAATCATCATGACATCCTGAGGCCAGTAAGGAAGATGCCTGCTCCTTTGTAAGCAGGGAGCAGCAATTAAGTGTGGTTGTATATTGTTTCAAAATTAAAAATTTTAAGGAGAAACAAACAAGCATTTAATTTCTCTATTCTATATGAGACAATCACATTAGCTCATTATGGGAAACAGATTAACTGCCATATGGAATACATTTAGTACTACTTGATAGTGAGGACAATAGGTTCGTCAAATAAATGAATTTTCTGGCATTCCATAAAACCCAGAGCCCCAGAAGTGGCATCTTTTGCCGCATCTTATTTTCTCATATTTAGATCTCCCCTCATCCGTATCCTCGCACTCTCCTTGTTAACAAGAGAGGCTTCTTGATGAAATGCAACCCAGGACCAGACAAAGTCAATTAGGAAAAAGAATTTAACAGTAGTCTCAGAAAAATATGCTCATAGAGGAAAAGCACTTAATGATATTCATTTTACTTCAGCTTATAAAATAATAGGAACAAAACATTAAAAACAGCATTAAGGTCTTGCAATAACAGATAACATTGTAAATATGTTAAACTGTATTTCAACAAAGTGCACAAATTCTTAGCTGACATTTCAGAATGATTTGGCACATTTTTTAAAATTTATTTTTATTATGGTGACATTGGTTAATGAAATCCAGTAAGTTTCAAGTGTACAATTCAACAGTAAGACATATATATATATGTATATATATATATGCCTTACATATATATATGTATATATATAAACATACACATACATATATATATCATTGTGTGTTCACCGCCTATAGTTAGATTTCTTTCTGTCACCACATATTTGACCCCTTTCACCCTATTTACCTCTCCCCCTTTTCTCTCCCCTCACCTTGAAGAGGCCAATTGGGGAATTTTTGAGCAATCACATTCTGAATATAACACTCACACAATAATGCAAATAATAATTGAAACAACAGCAATGACAGTCTCTGGGTGCTAGACTTAGCATATGTTTATTGTGGTTGTATATAACATAATACTTATCATTTTAACCATTTTAAAGGGTATAAATCAGTCATTTATTACATTCACAGTGTTGTGTAATAACTGGTATTTGGTTACATAATTTTTCATCACCTTTTCTTGGAGTTTATCTGCATATTTATAATGTTGTATTTTTATAAGAGTATTTGGTACAGCTAGCTGTCCAGGCAGCCATTCCATCTGGAGACAAATCTGAAAATGTTCAAGATTTGCTGCTGTTGGATGTCACTCTTCTTTCCCTTGGCATTGAAACTGTTGGTGGGGTCATGACCATCCTTGTCAAGCACAATGCTACCAATCCTACCAAACAGACACAGACCTTCACCACCTATTCTGACAACTAGCCTGGTGTGCTCATTCAGGTTCATGAAGGTGAGCAGGCCACAACCAAGGATAACAGACTGACTGGAAAGTTTGAACTCACAGGCATACCTCTTGCATCTTGTGGTGTGCCTCAGATTGAAGTAGCTTTTGATATCAATGCCATTGGCATCCTGAAATGTCTCTGCTGTGGATAAGAGCACAGAGTACAAGCAGAGAAAAACAAGATTACCATCATTACTGACAAGGGTCGTCTGAGCAAGGGAGACGTTGAGTGCAGGCAGCTGGTCCAGGCAGCTGAAATGTACAAAGCTGGAGGTGATAAGCAGCAGGACAAGGTGTCCTCCAAAAATTCACTTGAGCCTTATGCATTCAACATGAAAACAGCTATTGAAGATGGAAAACTGCAAGACAAGATCAATGATGAAGACAAACAGAAGATTCTTGACAAGCACATTGAAATCATCGACTGGCTTGCTAGGAACCAGACTGCAGAGAAGAAAGAATTTGAACATCAGCAGAAAGGGATGTAAGGCATCTGCAACCCATTATACCAAACTGTGCCAGAGAGCAGGAGGGGTGTGCCAGGAGGAATGCCTGGGGGCTTCCCTGGTGGCAGAGCCCCTGCTTCTGGTAGTGGCTCTTCTGGGCCCACCATTGAAGAGGTTGATTAAGCCAATCCTAAGCATAGATTTAGCATTGTTCCACACAAAATATGGAAGGACCAAAATTTGTTGCAAATTTCATGGCTGTTTTAAAGTTGAGTTGTTATATAGGAAATAACTAGGCATTCTTGATACTTGAATATGGAATGTGTGCACAGGGAAAGAAAATAATGATGTACTTAATAAAAACTATTGCAAAGCAGAAAATGCAATGTCTTAAATAAAACTATTTAAAATTGGCAAAAATAATATATATAAGAAACGAGAAATGTGTTGTAATTTTTTAAAGTTTCAAAAGATGAGTATAAGAATAAAAAATGAAAAGATAAATAGCAATTAAATTTAAATGTGCAATGAATACACAAAATTTTATGTGAGCTAGTAACCAATACATTCCATGATTTGGAAGTCTTCACTTTTTTCATTCATCTCTGGATGACAGGCTACAGTCCTATTTTTGTCTATGTTCATGAACGATATTCAAGTTCCTGCAGGGCTGACTTGGTCACTTACATGTATGACTGTGCTTCATACCTTTGCATCTAGTTGACACATGTGGTATTGGGAAGCACACACTGCACAGGCAGATGTGGAATCATTAATCAAAGATCAGTCTGGTAAATATTCTAGACAACTGAATATCTTGAAGAGCTGCTAGGTATCTCATGTTTAAGCCAGCAGGCAAAGCCTGGAATTTCAGAGGCAAATTAGTGATTAATATGGAAAGCAAAATAATGTCAGCTTTAATAATGATAGATCTGGGATAAAAAGAGGCATTTGTGATAACTAATGAAAGGAACACACATATTTAGCTTTCAAGCTAAAAATACATGCACACATATACACATTTTCAGGGTAACATGTTTTCTCATGTATAATGCAATTTAGACTCTCACTAGCTGCTATTTAAAAAACTACATCTGGTAGCTAAACTCATGTAAAGTGAATTTAATTCATGCTCAGAACATAGTCTAATTTTGGGCATTTTATTGCCAGTGATCTGTCTCCTACATGTGGATAGGTACCCATACACTGTTCCAAAGTTGCCTGTCCTGAAAGAGAGACCCCTCCCTTTACATTGTTTTCTGTAGGACAAAATAAATGGCAAAAATAACTTCAAAGGAGACTGAAAAATATAGTATGTCTTTGCATCCAGCACAAAAAACATTGGGTTAGTGAAAAAATTAAATCTCTGTTTCTAAGTACCATCAGAAATGGATTTAGAGCACTCATTTGAGTACATGAGGTGTGTTAGCTATACATGTAATAAATCAAATAAGATTAATAAATAGGTTACAGTGGTGGTTCACATTCTGTATTGTCTTTGCAGTTTCCACTCTACAGTAAAGATGTGAGTGCATCATTAACTTTGAGAACACTTTAGTGGTGGTTTAATTAGAAGGTTTTGAACCTATTATAAACAAAAAAAAAATACATAGTTTTATAATGCATTATTGTTTTTAACACATTATGCTTCAGTTTGAGCAGTCAATTTTAATTCATGAAGGGAAGGAATGAGACAAGAGTAGATTTTATTCTTCTGGTACTCTCCCCTGACATGAAGCATTATGGCATCATGATCTGTGTGATCATCCTGATTTGGCAATGCCATTGTCTTCACAGAGAACTCTACCCTGATTTTCCTTATCCTGGCAGACTCCTAGCATTATGTGCCCAGGTACTTCCTTCTCAGCCAGCTGCTCCTCATCAAGTTGCTTTTTATCTCTACCATGGTCCCCAAGATGGCCATTAACATGTTTTAAGGAATAAAAACATCTCAAATACAGCCCATGGGGCCCAGATATATTTTATCTCATGTTGAGAGAAGCACAATGCATCTCCTTACTCTCATTGCCTATAATCACTGTGTTGTCCTCTGTCACTGAGATACCCAGTCGTCAAGAATAAGAGGGTCTATCAGATAATGATCATGGGATCCTGGGTCGGAGGTGCCCTGAATTCTCTAGGCCAGACTATAAATGTCATTCATTTACCTACATGCGACGACAAGAAGATAGGACATTTCTTCTGTGAGCTTGCAGCTTCTCTGAGGCTCCCTTGTGAAGATACCTCTTCATGCTGGTTGATAGTGCTTATGTTAGTCACTGTGTTGCTCCTTATTCCTTTTGGCATCATCTACGTATCTTACATCATCATTGTCTTTACTGTTCTCCACATAAATTCTCCCAAGAAAGGGAACAAACTACTGGCCACCTGCTCCTCCCACCTGATAGTATTAAGCTTCTTTTTTGGCCCAGTCATCTTCACCTGCATGACTCCAGGTTCTCATACAGGTATAATCAGCACCAGACTGTATCAATTTTTTTAAATTGTCACACTCATGTTGAACTTTTTTATTTATAGCTTGAGAAACACGGATGTTTTGAGGGTGACAAGAAAAAAATTCTGAGCTATCTCAAATTAAATTATAGCAGGCCAGAGGGTGGGAAGAAGAGAGAGAGTTAATCAGTTAACAAAGCCTTGGGCAGATACCAACAAAAGTCTGCTCATATTTTTAAATGTATGTTGAAACTTTGAATTAACTTCTAAGTGGCTATTTTGGCTCTTATCCAAAAAAAGGATAGCTGAACACCAGACTCCACTGCATCCTGCTTAGCATAAACTTTCTAGACTATTGCCCACAACCAATCAAAAAGCAGCAAATACATTAAGAAAATAAAAGATAAAAAATAATATGATCATCTCAATAGATGCAAAAAGAGCATTCAACAAAATTCCCTATTCTATTATAATTTAAAACTCTCAAAACATAGGTATAGAAGAAATATACTTCAACATAGTAAAAGCCACATACGACAAACTCACATCTAATATTATACTCAATGACGAAAAACTAAAAGCATTTTCTCTAAGATCAGAAATAGGACAAAAATGTCCACTATCACCACTTCTATTCAATAGCCTGTGGACAGGCATAAAAATAAATATATAGAGCAATGAAATATAATAGAGAGCCCAGAAATAAACCCACACCTATATAGTCAATTAATCTATGACAAAGAAAGCAAAGATCTATAATGGGGGTACAGGCAGTCTCTTCAATAAATGGTGTTGGCAAGAGTGGACAGATATATGCACAAAAAATGAAAATGGACCACTTTCTTAAATCATATCCAAATACGAACTCAAAATGTGTTAAAGACTCAAATGTGAGACCTGAAACTATGAAAATCTTAGAAGAAAACATAGACAGTAAACTCTTTGACATCGCTGTTAGCAATATCTTTCTGGATATGTCTCCTCAGGGAAGGGCAACACAGAAAAAAAATAGAACTATAATAACTAAAATAGTTTTTCTTCAGTGAAGTAAAACATCAACAAAACAAAAAGACAGTCTACTGAATGGGAGAAGATATGCAAAAATGATATATTTATGAAGGGTTAATATCCAAAATATATAAGAAACTCATACAACTTAATATCAAAAACAAACAAACAAACAAACAATTTAACTTAAACATGGGCAGAAGATCTGAATAGACATTTCTCCAAAGAGGACATAAAGATGGCCAACAGACATATGAGAAGATACCCAACATCACTAATCATGAGGGAAACGTAAATCAAAACAATGAGATATCACCTCACAGCAGTCAGGCTACTATCAAAAAAATGAACAAATAACAAATTTTGGTGAGGATGTGAAGAAAAGGGAACCCTTGTGCTATATTGGTGGGACTGCAAATTGGTGCAGCCACTGTGGAAAACAGTATGAGAGTTCCTCAAAAAAATAAATATAGAGCTGCCATATGACCCAGCATTTCCAATTCTGAGTATTTATCCAAAGAAAATAAAAACACTACTTCAAAAAGATATATGCATCTTTATGTTCATTGCAGCATTATTTATAATACCCCAAATATGGAAGCAACTTAGGTGTACATTGATAGATAAATGGATAAAATTGTGACTATATGTTATGGAATATTACTCAGGAATAAAAAGGAATGAAATCCTACCATTTTTGACAACATGGATGAACCTAGAATGTATTATGTTAGGTGAAATAAGTCAGAGAAAGATAAATACTCTATAATTATATTTAAATGTGAAAAATTAAAAAAAGAAGAAATGAATAAATAAATAAAACAAAATAGAAAAAGATCCATAAATGTAGAGAACAAGTTGATAGTTGCCAAAGCAGAGGGGGTAAGGAAATGGATGAAGATAAGAAAAGATTGGATAATGGGATGATAAAAACAATGAAAAGTTATTTTAAAAGATAACAACTATAATTCGATTTAAAAGTTGAAAAATAAAGTTGTAGAAATTTTCCACGAAGTGGAACAAAATTACTAAGAATAGGAAAATGGACAAGAAATTTTTTTTTTTAAAAAGAAGTAAAACTGTCACTATTTGCAGATGACATAATATTATACAAAGAGAGCCCTAAAGACTCCACCAAAAAACTGTTATAACTAATAAATTAATTCAGTAAAGTTGTAAGGTACAAAATCAATATGTAAAAATTAGTTGTGTTTCTATACACTAACAACAAACTACCAGAAAAAAATGAAGAAAATATTCTTATTTACAATTGCATCAAAAGAATAAAATACCTTGGAATAAATTTAACCAAAGATGAAAGAACTGTACACTGAAAATTATAAGACATTAATGAAAGAAATTGGAAAAGACACAAATAAATGAAAAAAGATATTTTCTGCTCATAGACTGGAATAATTAATATTATTAAAATGTTCATACTGCTCAAAGCAATGTAAAGATTCCTTTACATTGCAATCCTTATCAAAATTCCAATGGCATTTTTCACAGAAATATAAAAAACATTTCTAAACTTTGCATGAAAAAAGACCATAAATATCAAAGCAATCTTGAAAAGATCAAACTAGTATATTATTTTATGCCAACTACAATTGAAAAAAAACTTCATCAAATTGTTCAATGTAAATATGAGCAACTAATTATCTATTATATTTCAATAAGGCTGGAAAAAACATTTAAAATAAAATAAATGTGTAAAAAAGGATCAAAGCTGGAAGCATCATGCTATCAAATTTGAAACTACATTACAAAACCATAGTAATCAGAACAGTATGGTATTGGAAAAAAAAAAAAAAAAACAGACACTAACATCAATTGCACAAAATGAGAGCCAAGAAATAAACCCACTATATATTGTCAATTAATTTATGACAATGAGTAAAAAATGTACAATAGGCTAAGGACAGCCTCTCCGATAAATGGTAATGGGAAAATTAGATAGCCACATGCAAAAAGAAAGAAAGAGAGAGAGAGAGAGAGGAGAGAGAGAGAGAGAGAGAAAGGAAGAAAGAAAGAACGAAAGAAAGAACGAAAGAAAGAAAGAAAGAAAGAAAGAAAGAAAGAAAGAAAGAAAGAAAGAAAGAAAAACTGAACTAATATCTTACTCTATCTACAAAAATTAATTCAAAATGGATTAGTCTTGAACATAAGACCTGGAACCATAAAACTCCTGGAAGAAAACATAGACAGTAAGCTCCTTGATATCAGTCTTAGCAATAATTTTTTGATTTGACATCATCAAAAGCAAAGGCAACAAAAGTAAAAATAAACAAGTAAGACTACATCAAACTAAAAAGCTTCTGCACAGCAAAGAAAACCATCAACAAAATAAAAAAGCTACCTTGTAACTAGAAGAAAGTATTTGCAAATCATTTATTTGATAAGGGGTTAATATTCCAAATACATAAATACTCATGCAATTCAATAGCAAAAAAAATAAATAAATAAAAAGGAACAGATGGATTATTTGAGTTCTACTGCATGCTAGCTTGATGCTGAAGGAGCTATCTGAACTAGAGGACAGTGATGGTAATAATAACAGTTAATATTTATTGATCATTGTCTATATGCCTTTCTATATTTTAAGTGTTTTTTTTATGTTTTAGCTCATTGACTTCTCAAAACACCCCTATGAAATAGATATTATTCTTATTTTCACTTTATAGATCAGAGAAAAAATATGAAAATTGGTCAAAGTTCCACATCTCATAATTGTGATCAGGCTGGCAATCTTACTTCTCTACAAATTTGTTATATCAGAAGTGAAACATATTTTACCCATTCTTTTATTTTCAAAACATACTCAATTAAAAAATGTATCCTGAAAAGTGGGCAGAGAATCTGAATAGACACTTTTCTGAAGAATACATACAAATGGTCCATCCATAAGTACATAAAAAGGTGCTGAACATTAATAGTCATCAGGAAAATATAAATCAATACCACAATGAGATATTTTCTCATACCTGTTAGAATAGCTGTTATCAAAGAAATGACAAGTGTTTGTGAGTATATAGAGAAAATGAAGCCCTTGTGCATTGTTGTTGGGATTGTAAATTGATGCATATACAATGGAAAACAGTATGAACATTTCTCAAAAACTTAAAAATAGAACTACCATATAATTAAGCATTTCTACTTCTAGATATTTATTTAAAGAAAGAAAAAACATTAACTCAAAGAAATAAATACACTCTCATGTTCATTTCATTATTATTTACAATATCCAAGACATGGAAGCACCCTAAGTGTCCATTGGTGGTTGACTAGATAAAGAATAATATATATGATATAAATCTGCCATAAAAAGAAGGAAATCCTTGGGTGGATAGTATTATTTTGAGAGTAAATGAAATAAGTTAGACAGAGAAAGACAAATACCTTATATTCTCACTTATATGTGCAATCTTATAAAAACCTCAGCTACAGAGAACAGATTAGAAATTATCAGAGCAGAAGTGGGGGATGGCAAAACTTCCAGTTATCAAACAAGTCATGAGGATGTAATGTACAGTATGGAAACTATAGTTAATAATACTGTAATATATGTTTTAAAGGTGCTAAGACAGTAGATCTTAAAATTTTTTATCACAAAAAAAGTGTAACTGCAGTGATGGACATTTACTAGACATATTGCAGTGATTATTTCATAATATATACTTACATATTATCATTATATTATATACTTGACACTAATATAATGTTATATGTCACTTATATCTCAATAAAATTAACTTTTTCTATTTGACTTAATTCACTTAGCACAATAATTTCAAGATCCATCCATAGTGTTGCAAATGGCAATATTTCATCTTTTTTTTATGGTTAAGTAATATTTCACTGTATATATGTACCACATCTTCTTTATCCAATCATCTATTGAAGGATACTTCAGTTATTTTCATGTCTTGCCTACTGTGAATAATGCTACAATGAACATTGAAGCAAAATAAGTCAGTCAGAAAAAGTTAAGACCATGTGATTTTACTTATATGTAGGATATAAAACTGAAAGCAATAAACAAACAAAAAACCCGAAAAGTCATAAATACAGACAACAGTTTAATGGTTACTAGAAAGAAAGGTGGGGAGGGAGAGATAGGTAAGGGTAGGTAAAGGGGGTCAAATATATGGTGATGAAAGAAGATTTGACTTGGGATCACATAATGTATTATTGAATTGTACACTTGAAACCTATATAATTTTTCTTAACCAATTTATCACTTCGATAAATTTAATAAAAAACACTATTCATTCTTAACCAATGTCACTTCGATAAATTTAATAAAAAACACTATTCATTGTAAAAAAATGCATAAAGTACAAAAAAACTACAATTATACTACCAATAAACACTATTGACATTTTAAAAAATAAATAAAATTAAAAAAGGAAGAATCCTAACATGTTACTGAGCCCTAATAGATATGGAAGAACTGACTCTGGAGCATCAAGTGACATTGCATCTGGAACTGTCCATTATGACTTGGGTTCTGTCAGGCCCACCAAATCATACAGGTCCAGCAGCAGTTTCTCCTCTGATGGAAATGGTCATCAGGATGGGGCCAGAGATGGACCAGAGGGCCTGAACTGCACAAGCAAGCAGCTCAGGGAAACAAGGAAGAATAAAGTTTTTCTTTCTACACTCCATGACTCCCACTGGCTTAATACCCAATTACATCTGGAGTGAAGAGAGCTTCATGTAAATATATAAAGTTAGCTAAAAATGAACAGTGAATTTCACTATCTAAGGGAGAGCAATCAGCCGTGGGGACTTCCTGAGATTTCATTCAGGGGCAGGAGAATAATATGAGAAGAGAATAGATGGAAGAGAGATATCACATGCTTTCTTGTTTGAAATCACCAAGTCCATGTTATTCATTATACTAATGACTTAGCTCTTATTTTTCTCTTTTAAGTTAAAGTGTGGGATTTGTACACATTTAGTTGTGGTGATTAAAATATCCAATTGTAGGAGCTAAATACACAATTAATTATATTGATACCAAAGAGTATGAGCTTATGACATCTAATATATATTCAAATAAATAAACCTCATCATCTGCTAGTTTTTAACACGCCCCTTTTCTTAACATCTTGCATTACAAAAGATACCAGATTATTTTAATATTATTTTGTAATTTACATAACCCTATTCATTTGAAGTAGTTTTTAATTATTAGATTTCAAATAATCTTTCTACTTTAAATAGTAAGGAGACTCAAGAGAGATGAGTTTATTTTTAAACCTGGACATGGATTCTTATCTTATTTACAGGAAATGTTTAATAACTTCAGAGATTTCAGATTAAGTGTAATTTTTAAAGTGTAAAATAATATTTTCCCTTAATTAATGCTCCAAATCTATTTATAAAAAAAGTACAGAAACCTTCATCAGAGGCCTGAAAATCACATATAAAAGCATTATTTACATAAAACCACAATCACCTTGGTTTCCTGAAACCAGACAACACCAGCTTGGTACTTAAAATTTGACCTGTAGTTTTGTCCATGATCACAAACATGCCTTTTTCACAGTTGGGAAGTATTGCTCATCTACTAAGATGCCACAGATCTCCCCATCAGCTTCCTGAGAGCTGCCACCACCTCCTTGTTCCTTAGGCTGTAGATGAGGGGATTCAGCAATGGGGTGAGGATGTTACTGAAAACAGAGAGAGCCTGGTCCTGCTCTGGACTATGCGAAGAAGTGAAAGTCATGTAAATGAATATGTTTGGGCCAAAAAAGAGACTCACCACAGTTAGGTGGGAAGAGCAGGTTGCCAGGATTTTTTTCCTGCCCTTGACAGAGTTCATACGAAGGACAGTGAGAAAGATGAGAGTATAAGAAGCTGTGATGAGGCTGAAAGGCAGAACCAGCAGCACAATACTTGTCACCACCACCACTAACTGATACACTGAAGTGTCCTTGCAGGAGAGCTTAATGAGGACTGGGACCTCACAGAAGAAGTGGTGGATCTCCCTTGACCCACAGATGGGAAAATGCATAGGGTAGATTGTATGGATAAGCGAACTTATAGAGCCTCCAGTCCAACATCCAGCAACCATCTGGAGACAGAACCTGGGACTCATGATAGTGGGATAGCGCAGGGGGCTGCAGACGGCCATGTAGCGGTCATAAGCCATGAGAGTCAAGATGAGGCACTCAGACATTCCCAACATAAGGAAGAAGAAACTCTGGATCCCACAGCCAATCCATGATATGGTCCTTTTCCCTGTGAAAAAGTTAGAGGCCATTTTTGGAACAATGGTGGAAGTTAATGTCAAGTCAATGAGGGAGAGCTGACTGAGGAGTATGTACATGGGCGTGTGGAGCCGGGAGTCCTCCCAAATCAGGACGATCAGAAGCATGTTTCCCAGGAAGGCAAGAATGTAGATGAAGACAATCATGGAGTTGAGAATCATGGAATTCCAAAACTCAGGAAAGAGTCCCACAAGGATGAAATCAGTTACTGAGGACTCATTCCCATCCACCATGCCTCTAAAAGTAATGTGACAGGGTCAGGGAACAAATCAAATGGATTGGAACAGCTGACATTCAGTACAGATCTTATATTAATATGTGGATCTAAAATTTTATGTCTTTTTTCTCAACTCTGGACTCACAATATTGCCATCATCTCATCTTACTATATATTATTTAACAATTGCTTAAATGTTTGTTAAATACAGGATATTGAAAACAATGATCAACTTCAGTGCTTCTTAGCCTCTGCTGAGTTAACTTTTCCATCCTTCCTTCCTTCCTTTATGGGGTTTTTAAAAATAGATTCACAGATATGTGCAACCACCATTGGAGTCAATCTTAATCCCTTCCCTTCTTTTCTTCTTTCTTCCTTCCTTCCTTCCTTCCTCCCTCCCTCCTACTCTTCCTTCCTTCCTTCCTCCCTCCCTTCCTTCCTTCCTCCCTTCTTTCCCTTCCTTCTTCCCTCCTTTCTTTCTTTCTCTTTCTCTCCTTCTTTCTCTTCCTTCCTTTTTTCCTTCCTGAGGTAACAAACATTTGTCACGGTTAAAAATACTGGTCAACTGATGGTGAAAGTCATGTTACATAAGTAAGTGAGAAACAAATTGGAATTCTTACACAAATTTTTATTTAATTATTTCGAACTATATAACTCTGAAAGATTGCAATTTTCTCATTTCTGAATAATTTTATGGGATTTTTACCTGTGTATTTATATTATGCCACATAGCTTGGCTAGCTATTTCCTTCACTAAGGTGAGAAGCCATATGTATTTATGTTGAATCCATCTGTCTGCTAAAAATACATGATTTATTCTTCTAGAATGAGGATAACCAAAGGACTTTATCATAAAGAGAGTATAAGCTATGACACTCTAAGTGCTCAAAACCATTCGCTATTATTAGAATCATCATTATTCTTATAGCTGCCCTGTTCCACAAATTGTTCTAGATCTGTACTTCAACCTTCAAATATACAAGCCATAATATTCATCAAGATTATCAGTGTATAACTTTATAACTTTGAGAACTCAAATGGAAAAGAGTTTAAAATTACACATAATAGAATAAAAAAGGTAATATTTAATAATTTTGAAACAAAATATTAGATTATAAAAAGCATCCATATATGTTTAATTTATTGTTACTTAATATTTTTACTTATCTTTTTTGTGACTACTTATTAAGTAATGACCAACTGCCTAAAATCAAAGTACTCTTGGTTGTGTTTTAGGAAATAAAAAATATGGAGCATAGCACAACCACACTACAGACAATATTCTTTGAATAAAATAATCAAGTGTAATTTAGTAAAGATTTCTAGATTATTTATTAAGTTGTTCCCACAAGAACAAAACAATTTTATCAATTAATTCAATTTACTGAAATAAATTTTTATTGAGAGTCATCTCTGAACATAATTTCAGTTATTTCTTTAATATAGAAGATAAATCTACTCAAAATGAGGAGCATGTTGCTATAATAACCTATTGAGTTTTACTGACATTTTTATAAAGTCTTTGAAATTATCACTATTTATATCATTTTAGGAACTTGACATGCCCTAATGTTAGCATGATTTGATGTTGTGTCTATGTGGCTACATACAAGGCAGATTGAAATGTAATCATAACTCAGTCACCAAACAGTTTTTCTAAAAGCAACCAGATAAATTCAAGAGATTATCAAGAAATTCATTTGGTTACTAAATTTAAGCACATTATTGAATATATCAGATTAAAGTCTAAAAATGCTGTAATTTTTATACTCAATCTTTTAAATTAACATCATAAGTGATGCCTGCTCCATATTATGCTAGATTTGATCAGACAAGAGTATTTATGACACCATTATTTAATTGATGTGATTCATGCAGGTAGTCAAACAGAAATATTATAATTCCATATAGCTTTACCCTACCCTAAATCCTGGGAAACCTACAAAATACATATCTAAGAATGTCACAGATTTTTTTTCCTTTTACAAATTATCTACAGAATTTCCATTACCAGGCAAGGTTGAAGATGTTTTTATTTTCCTTTTTTCCAATTTGGTATCTACCTCAAATTCTATTTATCTCCTCTAGTCACCTCTGCCTCTTGGAAATGCTGACAACTTCTAGATTTTTTCTGTTATCAGGTGCTCCTTCTCATTGTGTAGCATTAGGCTTCTTTTGAATAGAGAAATGTATGCAATTGGTTTGATGTTGATAGAGAGTCATACACTTAGGAAATGTGCCCAGTGACTATGATTCTACAATATTGTGTATATTAAATACTGGTTGGTGTATCTGTTAAGATCTAGGTTGGTAGATTGCTTAGCAATTTGTCATTAAGGGTCTGGGGACATTTGTAGTGAATGATCTAAGGGAATACAGTCCCCAGACTTTAATTAACTTTTGTCTCAAACCATAATAGTGAGCCTTAGAAATTAGGTAAAATTGTAGATCACCTTCTTACACCATATACAAGAATAAACTCAAAATGGATTGAAGACTTACATGTGAGTTCCAAATTCATAAAATTCCTGGAAGAAAACAGCTAGTAAAGCCTCTGACATTGTTTTAGTAATATTTTTTTCTGATGTATTTCTTTGGGCAAACAAAACAAAAGAAAAAAATAAGCAAATGGGACTATATCAAACTGAAAAAGTTTTGCACAGCAGAGGAAACCATCAATAAACCAAAAAGACAATCTATTAACAAGGAGAAGATATTTGCCAATGACATATTGATAAAGGGTTAATATCCAAAATTTATAAAAACTCATTCAACTCAATATTAAAAAAACATAAACAAATGAAATAATTAAAAGTGGGCAAAGAATGTGAATAGTGATTTCTCCAAAGAGGACATATAGATGGCTATGTACAATAGCCAAGACATGGAAACAACCAAAGTGTCCTTTAATGGGTGACTGGATGAAGGAGATGTGGTACATATAAACAATGGAATATTACTGAGCCATAAAAGGATGAAATACTGCCATTTGTGACAACATGCGTGGATCTTATTTCCTATTTATTTATTTATTTATTTATTGACATTGGTTAACGAAATCCAGTAAGTTTCAGGTGTGCAATTTAACAGTAAGGCATATATGTATATTGCAGTGTGTTCACCTCCCCTAGTTAGATTTCTTTCTGTCACCACGTATTTGACCCTTTTACCCCATCTATCACCCTCCTCCTCTCACTCCCTACCCTCTGGTAACCACTAATTTATTGTCCATGTCATGAGTCTCTGTTTGTTTGTCATGTTCATTTGTTGCTTTTAGGTTTATATCCCACATAACATCAATGTCAT
>NW_006443124.1:17836159-17873893 GCF_000325575.1 Pteropus alecto
TTTTTTTGTTTTCAATTTCATTTATTTCTGCTCTAATTTTGATTATTTCTTTCCTTCTGCTGACTTTAGGCCTCATTTGTTCTTTCTTTCCTAGTTTTTTGAGATGAAGCATTAGATTGTTTATTTGGGCTCATTCTTGTTTTTGGATGTAGGCCTGTAATGATATGAAGTTTCCTCTTATTACCGCTTTTGCTGTGTCTCAAAAGTTTTGATATATTGTACTATAATCATCATTTGTTTCTATGTGTCTCTTGATCTCTTTTTTTATTTCTTCTCTGACCCAGTAATATATTGTTTAATCTCCATGTGTTTGTGGTTCTTCTCACTTTCTTTTTATAGTTGATCTCTAGTTTCAAAGTATTATGATCAGATAATATGGTTGGTATGATTTTAACCCTCTTGTATTTGTTGAGGCTATCTCTGTGTCCCAGTATGTGGTCAATCTTTGAGAATGTTCCATATGCACTGGAGAAGAATGTGTATGTTAGATTATCCCTGTGCCCCTGAGATGAAGCCCACTTGATCATGGTGTATAATCTTTTCAATGTGTTGTTATATTCATTTTGCTAGAATCTTATTTAGAATTTTTTTATCTGTGTCCATGAGTGATGTTGGTCTGTAGTTTTCTTATTTTGTGTTATCTTTACCAGGTTATAGTATCAGGGTGATGTTGGCCTCATAAAATGAGTTAGAAGTATTGCTTCCTTTTTGATTTTTTTTTGAAGAGTTTTAAAAGAATAGGTATTAAATCTTTGAGTGTTTGGTAGATCTCAATGGTGAAATCATCTGGTCCTGGAATTTTACTTTTAGGGTGGCTTTTGATGATTGTTTCAATGTCCATGCTGCTGATTGGTCCAGTTAGATTTTCCAGTTCTTCATAGTTCAGTCTAGGAAGGTTGTATATTTCTAAGAACTTGTCCATTTCTTCTAGGTTATTAAATTTGGTTACATATAAGTTTTCATAGTATTCTTCTATAATCTTTTGTATTTCAGTGGTATCTGTCGTAAATTCTCTTTCATTTCTGATTTTGTTTGTGTTTTTTTCTCTTTTTATCTTAGTGAGTCTAGCCAGGGGTTCATCAATTTTATTAATCTTCTCAAAGAACCAGCTCTTGTTGCATATATTTTTTCTATTGTCTTTTAGTTCTGAATTTCATTTAATTCTTCTCTAATATTGATTATTTCCTTCCTTCTGCTGATTTTGGGCTTCATTCTTTTTCTAGTTTTTTAAGATCAAGCATTAGGTTGTTTATTTGGGCTCATTTTTTTTTTGTGTGTGATAGGCCTGTAATAATATGAACTTTCCTGTTATTACTGCTTTTGCTGTGTCCCAAAAGTTTTGATATGTTGTACTGTCATTATCATTCATTTCTATGTATGTCTTGATCTATCTTTTTACTTCTTCTATGATTCAGTCATTCTTCAGTAGCATGTTGTTTAGTCTCTATGTGTGGTTCTTCCTGCTTTCTTTTCCCAGTTGATCTCCAGCTTCAAAGCATTATGATCAGAGAATATCCTCGGTATGATTTCAATCTTCTTATATTTGTTGAGGCTAGTTTTATGTCCCAGAATGTGGTTTATCCTTGAGAATGTTCCATGTGCACTAGAGAGGAATGTATAAGCAGCTGTTTTGGAATAAAACTCTCTGTAAATGTCGACCATATCCAATTGCTCTAATGTGTCATTTAAGGATGTTATTTCCTTACTGATTTTCTGTTTGGATGATCTATCCATATCCAACAGTGGAGTATTTAGGTCTCCTACTATGTAGTGTTTTGGTCAGTTTCTCCCTTTAGTTCTGTTAGTAATTGCTTTACATATTTTGGCGATCCCCGATTGGGAGCATAGATATTAATAAATGTTATGTCTTCTTGGTGCATGATTCCGTTTATCATTATGAAGTGACCCTCAGTATCTCTCTTTACTTTTTTTTTATCTCGAAGTCTAATTCATCAGATATAAGTACAGCTACACTTGCTTTTCTCTGTATGCCATTTGATGGAATATCATTTCCCACCCTTTCACTTTGAGTCTATATTTGCAGCTGAGATCTGTTTCTTGAAGGAAGCATACAATACGGTTTTGTTTTTCGATCCAATCTGCAACTCTGTGTCTTTTTATTGATGAGTCCAGTCCATTTACATGTAGAGTAATAATTGAAATATGAGGTTTTCCTATAGCCATTTTATCTTTTGTTTTCTGGTAGCTCAGTGTTTCCATGGTTTCTTTGTCCTTGTGTTTCTGTTTGTTATTTTAATTTAGTGTAGTTTTGTGGATTTCCCTCTGGTCCCTTTGTTTTATGTTATGTATCTCAGTTCTGGATTTTTGGTGTGTGGTTACCATTAAGATTATGTAAAGGATAGTTATATATGTTCATATATATATACATATACATGTATATGATAGTTCATTGTTTCTGCATGTAGCTTATCTCCATTCCCTTTTGTAAATTTGGATCTTTACTCCCTCTCTTTTTCTGTTTTTGTTGTCTCTAATTGTCTCTATGTATGCTGAACATTCATTTCTAACATGCAGTAGCAATTATCTTCTTAATGGTTAAGTTTATAATACCCTTTTCTTAATAAGGATTGCACTATCCTGCTTCTGTCTGCCTGTTAGTAATCTTACTTCTAGTTATGTATTTTTTTTGTCCTTTTGTTTCAGGTGGAATGACTCCCTTCAGTATTTCCTGTAATGTAGGCATTATAGCAGAGAATTCCCTCAACTTTTGTATGTCTGTAAAGACTTTATTTCTCTTTCACATCTAAAGGAGAACTTTGTTGGATACATTGTTCTTGATTGGTAATTCCTTTCACTTAATAGTTTGAATATTTGGTTCCACTCCTTTCTTGCTTGTAAGGTTTGTGCTGAGAAGTCCAAAGATAGCCTGATTTTTTTTTTTTTACATGTTACTGTCATTCCTGGCTGCCTTGAGAATTCTTTCGTTGCCATTAATTTTTGACAATTTTAATATAATATGTCTTGGAGAAGGCTTCTTTGGTTTGAGATAATTGGATGTTCTATTTGCATCTTGGATTTGAAGATCCAGCTCATTCCTAAGATTTGAGAAATTCTTGTCAACTGTTTGAATATGCTCTCCATTCCCTTCTCTTTCTCTTCTCCTTCTGGTATACCTGTTATTATGTTGCTTTTCATGAGGGTGTCAGATAGTTCTTGTATAGTTCTTTCTTTTTTCTTTTTTCAATAAAGGTGCCTCTCTTCTTTCTTAGTTATTTCCATATTTCTGTCTTTGATATCACTGATTCGTTTCTCCATCTAGTCAGTTCTGTTTCCTAAGCGTGTTATTTCATTCTTTATTTCTTTTAATGTGTTCTTCATCTTCAGAAGTTTGTTTGTATGTTTATTTATTTATTTTTAGGGTTTCTCTATCCTTGTTAAAAAAAAACTTATTTTATTGGTCTATTTTGATCTTAAGTTCTTGGAATTATTGATCAGATTTTTCTTGCATCTCACTGAGTTCTTTTCCAGAGGAATTCTCTGTCATTTAAATCACGTATTTCTATGTCTTTAAGCTTATTTCCTGGAGACTTTTCTCTTTCTTTCTGAGCCGCCTTATCACCTTGGTTGTTCATGGTGTTAGATAAACTATTTCTCTGCTTGGGCATTAATGGTAGCGTACTACCACTTCTTTTTCAAAAAGAAGGCTTATATAGGAGTCCCTCTTTAGTTGGTTGATAAGAAGATGTTTTTCTTCTGATTTCCAGTAGGTGGCATCCATGCCTTTTGGATCTCAGCTTTGAGAATAAAAATGTTTTTTTTCTCTTTGTCTGACATACTGTATATTCAGTCCTTGATCAGGTCCCCTTGGTCCCAGTGCCTGCCTGTGGTACCAGCTGTGGTTTACATTTCAGTACTGGTTGCGCAAATTTCCCTAGGGCTCTGTGGTGCTAGGTCTGGACGAAAATGGGGTTGGGAGGGCATGCTCTAGGTTGGTGGCGAGGGCAGGAGCGGGCGGGGTGCTGCCAAACTCCATGTCTCAGCCTTTGACTTGGCAATGGTGGCTGCTAAGACAGACTGTTTCCTCCCCACACTTAGTTCCCATTCTGCTCTCTGCCCCAATCTCTGGGCTCCACCGTGTGCACTTCAGGCAGGGCTGTTCAGGGAAAACTGGCTGCTAATTCTCTTTCCCCTTCTTTCTGCAGGGATCTCTGCCTGCAAATGGCAGCTGCTTTTTGTTTCCCAATCACCTAGACTTTCCCAATCACCAACCTTTCGAAGCTTTGATGCACAGATCTCTCGGATGTGCTCGTGTGTAGGTTGGGTGTTATTTGTTGATTTAGATGTTCAACTTATTGTTATTTCAAGGGGAGAGATCTGGGGAGATGCCTCACTCTGCCATGCTTCTCCAGTCATAATATTCTTAATGTGTTCTTCATTTTAGTTATTGTATTCTTCATCTCTGATTGGTTCTTTATTTTCTAAATCTTTGTTGAAACTCTCGGAGTCTTCATGTTTGTTGAGCATCCTATAACCATTTCTTTAAATTCTTAATCAGACAAATTACTTATGCCTATTTTATTAAAATGTTTCTCTTTACTCTGGGGCTTTTCCATATTCCTTCATTTGAGGCACATTCTTCTTTCTCTCTATTTTGCTTAACTTTCTTTGTTTGTGCTTGTGGTTTAGAAGAAATGTCTATCTCTTCCAGTCTTGAAAAAGGGCTTCTATATAGACTGAGTGTGAATGGTTTTTGCAGTCCCGTTGTAGTCAGGGCGTGTGCTTCTTGGTGTGCTGCCTGGCTAGAAGGAGTGGATTCTGGGCTGGTGAGCCTGTTGTATGCATGATTCCTTACCTTTTTGATCTGGGTGGTGCTTCCTGGTATGTGCACAACATGTCTTGTTGCATTAATTGTGTGTTGAGCCGAGTCTGGGAAGGGTTGTTCTGAGTGCACGTGTCACATTGTCCTACAAATTCCACACTTTCTCCAGACAGGGCATCCCTGTGTGTGTGCACTGCAGTATTTTGCTAGTTCTGCACTTTCTCCAGGAGGGGCAGCCGATGCACAGGCAGAGTAGTGTCTCACTATCTCTGCATTATCTCTGGGCATCCCTGTGTGTGCTGACTTGTGCATGTACAGCCCAGTGAGTGCACACAGCAATGGTCTGCTGTACCCACTAGATCAATCTCTGGGTGGAGAGTCCTATGTGTATATGTTATGGTGTTATCCTGTTCCTGCTGGATCTATCTTTGGGAGGAGTGGCTGGGGACATGCTATAGTGGAACTGCAGGTTAGCCAGAGAACTTGGATACAGCTCCTGTCCACTATTCAAGTGCAGGGGAAATGTAAAAAATGATGCTCTCTAGCTCTTCTTATCCTGGAGCATTCTCTCTGCCTCTGGAGTACTCTCAAAATTCCCCAGCCTTCTCTATGCAGTCTCTTTCTTGTTTGTTGTGCAAAAGCTGTTCAATTGCTCCTCAGGTTGAATTGCTCTAAATATAGGTGTACATTTGATGTGTTCTCAAGAGGAGGTAAGCTCAGCTTTCTCCTAAGCTGCCGTCTTTGAGATAACATGTATTTAATGCTATCCTCTGTTTCACAGATAAATGGACAAGTAGGGTAGTGTTCCAAATGTGATATCTTTTGTTGAAAGGAAGAACCACAACATTGAGTATTGATATTTAGCCATTAATCTGTTAAAACTGTTCTTTTTAATCCCCATCAATACATCAATAAAAAAGGTTAAAAACTGTTTAACTATTATGTGGGAAATGCATAGAAGTACATATTCACATTCTTGCTGCAAAGCAATGTAACAATCCAACAGATCGAGTGGTGCTATAATTGAGAGATTAATATATAAACATATAAAAGCTAGATTATATATAAAAACAGCGCTCAGACACAACTTGCAGTAACCAGTCCAAGAAATCAGCCTACTGTCTGTAGTAACTTACACAGGAAATTAAACAATAACCCTACAGCTATTGGCCCAAACAGTAAAGACTTAATTAATAATTATCAGTTTCCTTAATTTTGTCCCTACTTCCAACCTCGAACTAACTAGAGAAACCCAAATATCCTCTCCTAGTCAATCACATAGGACATCTTATTTCTAGTTACCTGCCTGTAGCTTCCCCAAGTTAATAAACTCCAATGAGAGCATACCTGAAGATTTCTCTTTTTTTCACTATAAATCTTTCCCATTCTCTGTCTGCCTTTGCGTCTCAGCCAATATACTTGGGGGGAACGGTCTCTGCCAAACACATGATGGTAAGTGGTGCCTTTGCTATATAAACTCTGAATAAATATTCTTTGCTTTCTCTCATTTGTAGTATCTTTATTTCCATCGAGGTAAATGAAAATGCTGTGCAGACTTTCAGAAAATGCATAAGGGAGAGTCACAATTTAGATCACTAAGATTTTAAAGCTGTTAAAGCCTTCTACAGAAAGGAATCGTTTATTATTTGGAAAAAAAAAAAAACAGTCCCTGGTATAAACTAAATCCCTGGTTATGGGATATCAAGTGTAATGCAACTGGAGTTGCCTATTATAAAATATATATTTTTATATTGATCAAAAAATGTGGCCAAACGGGTGCAACAGCAGTCCAACATATGATGAAAATAACAGATTCAGAATTGACTTAAGCAGATTCAGAGATCATAAGTACTGTCTATGAACAGTAGCTCAGTTAGTCTTGAATGACATGTACTTTTGTTGAACAAATTCCTCTTCCTAAGTTCGGACATTTCTTTTCATATATCAAATTATGGAAGAGGCAAAAATGTGAACCTAGTTCACTGATGCATTGGTTCAGTATGTTGGTTTAAGGCCAAAAAGGGGGATTGTTGCTATACTATGACCCCCGTTTTAGGAGACCCTGAAAGGAAGTAGTATGGGAAAATCTTTACACAGGACAGAGGTTTAACTACTTACTCTGTGTAGAGGGAGAAGTGGACTGAGGTAAAGACATACGTGGACTAATAATTGAGTTTAACGGTTTGGATATTTAGTGGCCTGGAGAAGCGTAATTGGAAGAACAGAAACAAGGAAATCTATGCAAGGAGCATAGATGGACCCATAGGGATAGGAATAAAGTGAGCAGAATTTTATACCTCATATCAGTGCCATCATAGAATGCCCACCATTGGATGAACACTGAACAAAAAGGTAGACAGAATGACTAATCCAGTAGAGGTCAGGTAACTTTTGTTAGTGGCCAACTCAGTGCTTCTGTAACAAGACCATGAATGGAGTGATTACAAACGCAAGGAAGCAAGCTATGCATAGGCCCGATAGCATGGGTACTCTTGAATCAAACTGATCTATTACTGATTATTTAAGCTCTCAACAGTATACACCAATGAAGAATTTTCAAATGACCAATCAGATACTTTGTGGCAAATTGATACATCAGATGATACTTCTCTAGAGTGGGCAACAATGCCTCTTTTTATTTTATTTTAATTTTTTATATTAGTTTCAAATATACAGTACAATGCCTAGACATTTATATGATTTATGAAGTGAAACCCTGATTACTCTGTCCCCTATCTGGCACTATATACAGCCATTATAATAATATTGACTATATTCCTTATGCTGTACTCTACATCTCCATGACTGTTTCGTAACTACTAATTTCTACTTCTTCGTCCCTTCACACTTTTCACCTAGCCCCAAAACCCCCTTCCCCTCTGGCAGTCACCAGTTTGTTCTCTGTATCTGTGAGTGTTTTTGTTTAATTTGTTCATTTCTTTTGTTCCTTAGATTCTGCATATAAGTGAAATCATGTGGTATTTATCTTTCTCTGTCTGATTTATTTCACTCAGCATATTACCTCTAGGTCCATCCATGTCATTGCAAATGGTAAGATTTCATTTTTTTTATGAGTGAGTAATATTCCATTGTATGTATGTACTATAACTTCTTCATCCAATCATGTATTGATAGGGACTTAGATTGCTTCCATATCCTGACTATTGCGAATAGTGTTGCCATGAATAAAAGGGTGAATAGATCTTTACAAACTAGTTTTTTTTTTTAAATAAATACCCAGAAGTGCACTTGCTTGGTCAAAAGGTAGTTCTATTTTTAATTTTTTGAGGAATCTCCAAACTGTTTTCCATAGTGGTTGTACCAATTTGTAATCCCACCAACAAAGGTTCTCTTCTCTCCACATCCTCACCAACACTTGTTTTTTGATTTATTAATGATAGCCAATCTGACAGTTGTGAGGTGATAGCTCATTGTGATTTTGATTTGCATTTCTCTGATGATTAGTGATCTTTTCCTATGTCTATCGACCATCCGTATTTCCTCTTTGGAGAAATACCTATTTAGGTCTTCCAATCATTTTTTTTATTGAATTTTTGTTGTTTTTGTTGTTGTTGAGTTGTATGAGTTCTTTATAAATTTTGGTTATTAACGCCTTGTCAGATGTATCATAGGCAAATATCTTCTCTCATTCGGTAGGTTGTCTTTTTGTTTCATTGATGGTTTCCTCTCTTGTGCAAAAACTTTTGATGTGGTTCCATTTGTTTACTTATTTTTTTGTTTCTCTTGTCTGAGGAGCTATATCAGAAAAAAACCTAATAGCAATATCAGAGAGTTTACTGCCTATGTTTTCTTCTAGAAATATTATGGTCTCGGGTCTTACATTTAAGTCTTTAATCCATTTTGAGATTACTCTTGTATATGGTATAAGACGGTGGTCCGGTTTTATTTTTTTGTATGTATCTGTCCAGTTTTCCCAACGCCATTTGTTGAAGAAACTATCTTTTCCCCATTGTATATTCTTGCCTCTGTCATAGATTAAATGACCATATAAGCATGGGTTTATTTCTGGGCTCTCTATTCTGTTCCATTGATCTATGTGTCTGTTTTTATTTTTATTTTTTTAAATGCCAGCACCATGCTGTTTTAATTACTATAGTCTTGTAGTATAGTTTGATATCAGGTAGTATGATAACTCCAACTTTGTTCTTCCTTCTCAAGATTGCTGTGGCTATTTGGGATCTTTTATTGTTCCATATACATTTTTGGATTATTTGTTTTAGTTCCCTGAAAAATGCCATTGGTATTTTGATAGAGATTGCATTGAATCTATAGATTGCTTTGGGTAGTATGGCCATTTTAACAATGTTGATTCTTCCTACCCATGAGCATAGTATATGCTTCCATTTATTTGTATCTTCTTCAATTTCTTTTTTCAATGACTTATAAGTGTCCCAAAACAGGTTTTCTACCTCCTCAGTTAATTTGATTTCTAGGTATTTTGTTGTTCTTGATGTAATTGTAAATGAGATTGTTTTCTTAATTTCTCTTTCTGATAGTTCATCATTAGTGTATAAAAATGCAACTGATTTCTGAATGTTAATTTTGTATCTTGCTGCTTGACAGAATTCATTTATTAGTTTAAAAAGTTTTGGGGCAGAATCTTTAGGGTTCTCTCTATATAATATCATGTCATCTGAAAATAATGACAGTTCTACTTCTTCCTTTCCAATTTGAATATCTTTTATTTCTCTTTCTTGTCTGATTGCTGTAGCTGGGACTTCCAATGTTATGTTGAATAGAAGTGGTGAAAGTGGGCATCCTTGTTTTGTTCTTGATCTTAAGGAAAACACTTTTAGCCTTCCCTCATTGAGTATGATGTTAGCTGTAGGTTTGTCATATATGGCCTTTATTATGTTGAGGTATGTTTCCTCTATTCCCACTTTGCTGAGAGTTTTTTTTTTTTTACCATAAATGGATGCTGGATTTTGTTAAATGTTTTTTTCCCCTGTATCTATTGATATATTCATATGTTTTTTTGTTTAAATTATGGGGGTAACATTGATTAATAAAATCAAATAAGTTTCAAGTGCACAATTCAACAATGTTCTATATATATTGCATTATCTGTTCATCACCCAAAGTTAGATTTCCTTCCATCACCAAACATTTGACCCCTTTTGTCCCTATTTACCTCTCCCTCCCGCCTTCCCTCTGGTAACCACTAATCTACAGCCTGTTTCCATGAGTCTCTGTTTGTTTGTCATATTTGTTTGTTGCTTTCAGTTTCAAACCCCACATATGAGTGAAATCATATCGTTTTCAACTTTTTCTCTCTAACTTATTTTCCTTAGCATGATTATTTCAAAATCCACCCACGTTGTTGCAAATAGCAGTATTTCATCTTTTCTTATGACTGGGTAATATTCCATTGTATTTTTATCTTTCAATTTGTTTATGTTTTGTATCACATTAATAGATTTGCAGATAATAAACCAAACTTGCATCCTAAAAATAAATCCAACTTGATCATGGTGTATGATATTTTTGATGTATTGCCACACTCAGTTTGCTAATATTTTGTTGAGGATTTTTGCATCAATGTTCAACAGGAATATCGGTCTATAGTTTTCTTTTTTTGTACTGTCTTTGTCTGGTTTTTGAATCAGAGATATGATGGCCTTATAAAAAGTTAGAAAGCCTTCCTTTCTCTTTTTTTTTGAATTTTTTGGAATAGTTTGAGGATAGGTGTTAGTTCTTCTTTGAATATTTGGTAAAATTCACCCATGAAGCCATCCAGTCTGGGAATTTTCTTTTATGGAAGTTTTTTGATTACTGATTTGATTTTGTTGGTGGCAATTGGTAAGTTCAGATTTTCTGTTTCTTCTTGACTTGAACTTGGGAGATTGTACGTTTCAATGTGTTTATTTCTTCCAGATTGTCCAATTTGTTGGCATATAATTGCTCATAGTATTTTCTTACAATCCTTTGTATTCCTGTGGAATCTGTAGTTACTTCTTCTTTTTCATTTCTGATTTTATTTGAGTCTTCTTTTTTTTTCTTGATAAGTCTGATTAAAGGATTATCAATTTTGTTTATCTTTTCAAAGAACCAGCTCTTGGTTTCATTGATCTTTTGTGTTGTTTTTCTAGACTCTATTTATTTCCACTCTGATCTTTATTATTTTCTTCCTTCTACTCACTGTAGGTTTTGTTTGCTGTTCTTTTTATAGTTTTTTTTTTAAGTCTAAAGTCAAATTGTTTATTTGAGATTTTTCTTGTTTCTTGAGGTAGGCCTATATTGCTACGAATTTCCATCCTACAACCACTTTCACTATGTACCATAGATTTTGAGTCATGTTTTCATTTTTATTTGTCTCTAGGTATTTTTTTCCTTCACTTGATATGATTTCAATCTTTTAAAATTTATTGAGACTTGTTTTCTGGTCTAACATGTGGTCTATTTTGGAAAATGTCCCATATGTACTTGAGAAGAACATATATTATGCTGCTTTGGGGTGAAACACTCTGAAAATATCAATTAAATCCATCGGGTATAGTGTGTCACTTAAAGTTATTGTTTTCTTGTTGATTTTCTGTCTGGATGATCTGTCCATTGTGTCAATGAGGTGTCAAAGTCTCCTACTAGGAATGTATTACTAACAATGCCTCTTTTATGGAATTGACATCTATGGTTGTATATTTCATATTTTTTTCCTTCAGTGCCTCTTCTAAGTGCCAGCACTTGAGAGCTTGTTCAACACTTGACTTAGACATTCTGAATCCTACATCAATGTTGTCTCAGGCAAGGGTACCTATTATATGTTAATGGACATGTGGCAATAGGCATATATCAACATGATCCACTCATCTTATCATATGAAATTTTGCCTTGAAGTTGATGACATGATAGGATAGCAGAGTGCTATTTAAACTTGTATCTAAGGTATTAGCTCACGAGCAATGGGGTGGGGTGTTGGACTTCAGGATGTGCTATATGTGTTGAATCAGGGGTTGCTGCATGGTGCTATGACACAATAGATGAAACATATCAGTCCAAAGTCCAAAGAGGTAATTGTTCCCTGCTCCCATCACTCCATTACTTGTGGAATTTATGCTTTCTATATCCTCAAAATTAAGTTCTATTGGATTGTAAGTCCTGAATTTGGGTTGTAACTTTGAAAGTTACTCCTGGAAACAACCTGGGATCAAAAGCAGTTGGGACTAGTAGGGAAACTATTATTTTTACTGACTTTTAGTTAGAAAATTGGGGGGGTGGTGGTGCATTTTGTATGTTTCTTGGCATGCCAACAAAATAGAACCCCTGTTACACACTGCAACAACCTTGATATAAAAACTCTATATTGGCTCTTCTCCATTATCTACATCATTCTCCTTACTCCACTACTCTTGTTTCCTGAAATCATCTCCCAAGTCACTGTATCAGGTTCTGCTTTCAGAAGTACTGAAGGCAATAAATTCTTCAAACCTATTCCCCACCACTTTCTTTCTCACCTACAAGTTGCAATTATAAAGGCCTTTATTGAAGTCTGTAATACTCTAAACCTCTTCCAACTTTTAGAGTCCTCTGTATTTTAATCTCTATCCTGAACTTTCAGAGTCCTCTGTATTTTAATCTCTATCCTGAAATATCGTCAAACTTGATTTGGCTATTCCCTATCTTTCAGGTTCAAGCATAAATAAAACTTCCTCAGAGAAGTATTCAATGACTCCCTAATATATATTAAACTTGTAAGTCTGCACATCCTAACATAAAAAAATATATCATATGTCTTTTAATGGATTTTTGGTTACAAATATTTAGCACAGTTCCTGGTACATAATATGAAATGATATAAAATAGTCAATTTGAGTGAATGGTTCTGATGTCAGCAGTGTGGAGGCATGAGAGGTTCCCATGGTCTCTACTCTTGAAGTTATAAGTCGAATAGCTATAATCCAGAAAATTTCCTGCTAAACACACAAACATTTCTGAATGATCTGTGCATTGAAACATCTGAAAGTGGGTGAATTGGAAGGAAAAAGGAAGGAGGGAAGGGAGAAGAGCTGAGACAGGCGCCACAGACACAATCGGAACTCACTGAGGGTCTCAGGAGATAGGAGGAATCAGAATGCAGCATGCACTCTCTGCAGTCCTGAGTAACAGAGAGGAAGAATAACCACTTCTGACTGAGTTTCTGGTACATACCATGGCTGAATCCAGTGACTGGGGCAGAGATAAAACACAAATTTTTGGCAGCTATGATCTAACAGCTGCCATTGCCAGGCAGAAAACAAAGCCATAAAACCTGGCTACCTCTCCCCACCCTCCTAGAGCTAGCAGTGGGCCCCAGGAAAAACAGTAGCAGTTAGTTTGGGTTATAGAGCACAATATCTGCATCCCTGAGAATTGGAGAATCAGAAGCATTCTCCCTCAGTGATAGATGCATGCTGTGGCTAATCCCAGTGTTGAGTGGAGATACAGAGGTGAGGCAGCTGTCATTACTGGAAAGAGAACAAAACTGCCAATGCACATGCCAGCCTCTCTCAGCCAACTCCACTTCAACCCATCCAGGCTGATATGATTGGGGGCACCTGGGACACCTCAGGCAGCACAGCTGCAGGAGGCAGAATTGGCTCAGACCTCATCGTCCACCGCATTCTCCCACAGGTATGGTGCCTTGAGACTTTGTCCCAAAGAGATCCCAGAAGCCACAGCAGTGCAAGAGAAAAAACACTGTGCTCTAGTGCCACTATTGGGAAACTAAAGCAAAACTTCTTATCAATCTGCTAAAGACATATCACTCTTTAAAAGAAAGCAGATTTCATTCCCATAAATGCTTAGGCAGAGAAATAATCCATAAAATACCATGAATAACCAAGATAACTAGGCAGCTCAAAAAGAAAATTGAAAATCTTCATTAAATACTTAGAAACATGTAATTTAAATGACAGATAATTCAAGATTTCATTTCTGAAAATACTCAGTGAAATACAAGGTAACTTATATAGGCAGTTTAAAGAACTTAAAAATAAAATCAATGGACAAAATTAATACCTTACCAAAGAGATTGAAACTTTAGAAAAGAATCTATGCTGAAGCTGAAAAACTCAATAAAAGAGATGAATAATGAACTGGTGAGCTTAGGAAATAGAGCTGACCAGATGGGGAAACAATTAGTAATATTAAAGATATAAATATAAAATGAAACAAATTGAAGAAGAAAGATATTTGAGAGTAAAAATAACTTTATAAGAACTATTTGACACCACCAGAAAGAGCAATGTAAGAGTAACAAGTATGACTGAAGGAGAAGAGAGAGAAAAGGGAACAATTTTTTAAACAAATAGCTAATGAGAACGTCTCAAATCTATGGAAAGAGCTCAATACTCGAATTCAAGGAGTAAACAATGCCCAATTATATCAATCCAAAAAGGCCTGCTCCAAAGCACATTGTATTATAACTGTTAAAAATCAAAGAAAAAAAAAAAGAATTATCAAAGCAGCCAGGGAAAAAAGATGATAATATGTAAAGGAAATCCTAATATTTATCATCAGATTTTTAAACAGAGGCCTTACAAACTTTGAGAAAGTTGGTTTAAATATACAAATTATTGAAAGAGAAAAATTACCAGCCAAGAATAATATCCAACAAAGTTACAATTTAGGTATGTAGGAGAAATAAAAGCTTTCCCAGACATTCAGACACTGAGGAAATTTACCACCACATGACCTGCATTGCAGGAAATACTAGGGTGATTATTATATCTGAAACAAAAATACAAAAGATACAAAACTATGAGTAAGATGACTAACACAGAGATAGAAGCAAGAAATTGCAACTCTTATACAGAATTGGCTATTATATACTTAAATACAACATAAAGGTGAAAAAAGTAAAACACATTAAAAGGGAGAAGACAATAGCTACTGCAATTTGGAAATAAACTCACAACATAAAAAGGGTTAATTTATGAAAGCAAGAACATAAAAGGGGAGATGGTAAAAGACTGAACCTGCACAGGTGAATGGATATAAGGTGCAATCAGAAGAAAAATGACTACTGTATATATAAAACTTTCTTTTGCATAAACCTAATGGTAAATACACACAGAAAAATCTAAAACTGAGACACATAACATAAAAAAAGGGAAGAGGAAAAAATAACAGAATACCACCAAACAAAAATAACAAAGGAACCCAAATGAAAAGAAACAATAGAGACACAGAGCAAAACAAAATATAATAATGGCTATAGGAAATCCTCATATATCAATAATCAGCCTAGATGCAAATGAATTGAACACACTGATAAAAAGGCACAGAATAGCAGGCTGGATTAAAACATAAAACCCAACCCTATGCTGCCTTCAGGAAACACGTCTAAGCTGCAAGGAAAACTATAGACTCAACATAAGAGGGTAGAAAGTGATATTCCAAGCAAATGGCATCCTGAGCAAAATAGTATTAGCTATACTTATATCAGTCAAAATTGATTTAAACATAAAAAGAAACATGAGATAAAGATGAGAATTTTATAATAAAAACGGAATCATCAAGATGACAGAACACATCAGTTTATATGCATCAGAATGGGACTACCAAAATATATAAAGCAGCTACTAACAAAACTAAAGGGAGAAATGACAAATATATAATTATAGCAGGGTACCTAAATACCATATTGACAGCTATAAATATATTATCCAAACAGAAAATCAGTATCAGCTTTAAATGACACATTAGTCTAAATAAATATAATCAATATTTACAAAGCTTTTCATTCCAGAACACCAGAAATACATTCTTCTCAGGCACACATGGAACATTCATAAGAATAGATCATACATTGGAACACAAAACTAGCCTCAACAAATTTAAAAATATGAAAATTATATCAAGCATATTCTTTGACCACAATGCTCTGAAATTGGAAATCAACTGCAAAAGGAAACTGGAAAATGCACAAATACATAGAGATTAAACAATATGCTACCAAGAACAACTTGGTCAATAAAGAAATAAAAAGAGATTAAAAGACACATAGAAACAAATTAGAATGAAAATACAACATATCGAAACTTTTGGTAATACAAATAAAATTTATATCATTAAGAGCCTATCTAAAGAAACAAAGAAAATCTCAAATAAGCAACCTAATATTTCACCTTTGAAAACTAGAAAAATAAGAACGAACAAAACAGTTCGTTCTACAGTTAGCAGAAAAAAAATAAAAAACTATGCATAATTAAATGAAGCAGTGAAATAAAGACAATAGAAAAATGTAATGCAACAAAATCTGGTTCTTGGTAAATATAAAAAAATTTACAAATCTCTGGATAGACTCAATAAGAAAAAAAAATTCAAACAAAATCAGATAAAAGAGAAGTTATGATCAATAAAACAAATAAAAAGGATCATACAAGAATATTATGAAAGACTATATGCCACCAAATCAATAACCTGGAAGAAATGGCCAACTTCTTGGAAATATACAGCCTTCCTAGACTGAATCAAGAAAAACTGGGAAATCTTAATAGACCAATCAACAGTAAGAAAATTGAAACAATCATTAAAAACCTTGCAAAAGTAGAAGTCCAAGACCAGATGGCTTCACTAGTTAATTCTACTAAACATTCAAAGATGATTTAATGTCTGTTCTTCTCAAACTCTTTTAAAAAATTAAAGAGACAATACTTCCTAACTCATTTTACGAGGCCAACATTACCTTGATACTACAACCTGGAAAGGATAACACAAAAAAAGAAAACTGCACACCAATATCTCTGATGAATACAGATGCAATGACTCTAAATAAAAAATATTCTCAGACAAACAAAAGCAGAGGAAGTCCATCACCACTAGATCTGCCTTAAATGAGATGCTAAAGGGATTTCTCCAAGTGGGAACAAAAAAACACTATAGGAACATAAAGGAAGTGAAAGAAAAATTAATAAAGGTAAACACATACTCAAATTCAAAATATTCCAATACTGTAATTGTGATACATAAAACTTTTTAACTTTAGTACTAAACTTAAAAGAAAAATGTGTTTAAAATAACTATAGCAAAATATATAGTAAATGACAACACCATATAAACAGATAAAAAGTGTGACATCAACAGCATAAAATATGGAGGAAGAAAGTTAATTGGTAGGGTTTCTATATGTCAATAAATTTAAGCTGTTATCAGCCTAAAATAGACTGTTAAACTATATAATGTTTTAAGTAATCCTCAGGTTACTGGAAAGAAATATCTAGTAGATCCACAAAAGAAGAATAGAAGAAATCAAAGTATAACATTACCAAGAATATCATCATATAACAAAGAAAGACAGCAAGAGAGGAAGAAAAAAACTATAAAACTGCCAGTAAAAAATTTAAAATGGCATTAGTCTTTATCTATTTATAATTATTCTAAATGTAAATTGATTAAATCCTTCAATACAAAGACACATTGAAACAGAATAGATAAAAAATTTAACAATATTTCAATTACAAGAGATGTACTATAAATTTAAGGGCACACATAGGCTAATACTGAAGGGATGAAAAAAAAAAGGATGGGATGGAAAAAGAGATGGCTTCATGAGTAAATTTTACTAAACATTTAAAGAAGAATCTATGCCAATCCTTCTCATTATTAAAAAATTGAAGAGGAGGAATTAGTTCCAAACTTTATGAGGCCAGCATTATACTGATAGTAAAGCCAGATGAAGACACTACAAGACAAAAATTACAAGAGAATACTTTAGATAAGCATAGGTGTAATAATCATCAACAATATACCAGCAAATAAAATTCATCAGCATATTATTAAAAAAAACATACAACATCATCAAGTGGAATTTATTCATGAGATACAAGGATGGTTCATCGTGTGCAAATCAATAAAAATAGTACATCTTGCTAACAGATTGAAGGATAAAAAGTATATAATCACCTCATTAGATACATAAAAAGCATTTGTAAAATTCGACAGCTTTTTTTGGTAAAAATATTCTCAATAAATTAGATACACAAAACATATAACTCAATACATGTTTGCGCCATATATAACTAAACGAAAGCTAAAAAACAATGATGAATTATTTAAAGCTTTTTCTCTGTGATCAGAAAAAAAATTGAAAGGTAACTATTCTCTCTACTTCTACTTAACATAGTGCTGAATTTTTATTCAGGGTAATAAGACAAGAAAAAAATAAAAAATATTCAGATCAGAAAGAAGAAATAAAATTTTCTCTGTTGGCAGATGACCTGGTATATAGAAAACCTTAACTACTTCAGCAAATAAAATGAGAAATAATCAGTGAATATAGTAAAGTTTCAAGATAAAAAATCAATATACAAAATATTATTTGTTCTTATACTCTAAAAATAAACTATTTAAAAATGTTGTGAAAATAGTCTCACTTCCAATAGCATCAATAAAAATAAAATACTTGAGAATAAACTTAAGGATGGAGATAAAAGATTTGTACAATAAAAACTGTAAGACATTGAAGAAGACACAAATAAGTGGAAATATATCCCATATTCATGTATCATAAGAAACAATAATTTTAATACACCCAATACAATCTAAAATGATCTACGGATTCAAAGTAATTCCTATCAAAATTCCAATGGCATTTTTCACAGATATAAAAAAGCAATTCTAAAATTCACATGGTACCAAAAAATAGCCAATAGATCTTGAGAAATCCCAAGTAGAGAAATAATAAAGTTGAGGAATCACAATTTCTTATTTCAAACTGTAATAAAATCTATAGTATTTAAAAACAGCATGATACTGGAATAAAAACAGACACATGTTTTATTAACAATAGAGTGCCCAGAAATAAGCTCACACATGTACAGTAAACTAATTTTGACAAGTGTGCCAAAAAATATACAATTGGGAAAAGATAGTCTCTTCAATAATGGTGATGGGAAAACTGGGTATCTGCATGCAAAACAAAAGTGAAGTTGGACCCTTATCTTGCACCACATACTAATATTAGCTCTAAATGGATTTAAAGACCTAAATGTAAGACCTGGAAATATAGAACTCCTTGGAGAAAAGCTCCTTGACATTGGTTTTTGGAGTAATTGTTTGGTTATAACACCTAACACACAGCCAAAACACAAAAACCCCCAAAACAAAAAACAAACAAACAAAAACCCCAGAAATTAAAAGTGGGACAACATCAAACTAAAAAGCTCTGCACAACAAAGGAAATTATAAACAAAATTAAAAGGGAACATTTTGAATGGGAGAAATTATTTGCACACCATAAATTTAATAAGCAATTTAATATTCAAAACATATAAGGAACACATACAATTAAATAACAGTAAAACCAGCCACCTGAATAAAAGATGAGCAAAGGACCTGAATAGCCATTTCTTCGAAGATAAATGCAAATGGAGAATAAATGTATAAAATGATGCACGACATCACTAGTCATGTCATCATGGAGATGCAAACCATACGAGTTAGATATCACCTCACACATTATAGATTAACTATTATTAAAAAGAAAGAGGGATTAGAAATATTTGTGAGTGTGTAGAAAAATGGGAACTCTTGTGCACTGTGGGAATCTAAATTGGTACAACCATTATGGAAAACAGTGTAATGTTTTCTCAAAAAAAAAAAAATTAAAAATAGGATTATCATATGATTCAGTAATCCCAGCAATACATACTTGAATATTCAGGTGGCCAAACTATATTTCTTATGTGGCTTCTGGCAAACAGCTCCCCAAACTCTGGAGTTTCCTCAGCTATAAGAAAAATGGGAGCATCTTTTGTTATAATATTTGGTCTTTTGTCTTCACTTCCAAAAATTGCTTCAGAGCCATAAAGGTGAAGTGGGTTATGAATAACAAGCTCTTTCCCATCACAACTGGGTTTATGTTAATGATGTGACTTTTAAAGAGCACCTAAGGATGGGGGCTGGATGCCAGAAAACCAATCATGAATAGAGGGGCGAGAACTTCATTCGCAGCTCCCGATGTCTGGGAAAAGGAGAGGGGCTAGAGGCTGAATCAGTCACCATGGCCAATGAATTACTCAATCATGTTTATGTAATGGATCCTCCATAAAAACTCCAAACAAAGGAATTCAGAGAGCCTCTGGGTTGGTGAACATGTGGAGGTGCTGGGTTAGTGGCCACCTGGAGAGTACATAAAACTTTACGTTTTCCCCCATACCTTGCCTACACATCTCTTCCATCTCTCTGTTCTTCACTTATATTCTTTTATAATAAATTGATAATCTAGTAAGTAAAATGTTTCTCTGAGTTCTGTGAACTGCTTGAGCAAATGAGTCAAACCCAGGAATAGGATCATTGGAACATCCAGTCTATAGCCAGTCAGTCAGAAGCACAAGTGATAATGTAGGCTTGTAAATGGTATCTGAATTGGGTGGTAGTTCTTATAGATCCAAACCATTAACCTATGGAATCTGATGCTATCTTTGGGTAGATAGTGTCAGAATTAAGTTCAATTTCAGGTTACTCAACTGATGTTGGAGCATTGCTCATTGGCCAGGAAAACCCTGCCCCACATTGGAATTAGTTGGAATCAAAATAACCTTTAAATTCCAAAGAAAATAACATCAGGATATCAAAATATCTATACCCCCATGTTTATTGAAGAATTATTCACAATAGACAAGACATGGAATCAATCAAAATATTCATTAATAGATAAATAGATAAAGAAAATGTGAGATGCACAAACACACACACAAAAGGAGAAAATCCTGCTATTTGTGAAAACGTAGATGAACCTAGAGGATATTATGCTTGGTATACTAATCCAGACCCCAAAAACTGATACGGTGTAATCCCATAGGTAATCAAAAAAAGTCAAACTTGGTAAAAGGCAGAGTTAAATCAACATCATGGCAGCATAAGACATCCCTCCTTTTAGTCCTCCCTTTTAACAGATAAAATCAAGCATCTATCTATGCAAAAAGTGCCTTTGTGGGATTTGTGGAATACAGCACTATATACCAGGAGACCTGGGGGAGTCACACCCATCTATGCATTGGGTGATAGGCAGACAGACCTCAGTACAGGCTGTGGAATCAGCAGAAGCCTGTGAAAGGGACTTAGCCTATTCTTGCTACAGTCATGGAACACCTGGAGAGCACTAAATTGGGCAGACACCCATGGATAAGAGAGGCTTTGTAGAAGTACAAGTTTACTGAGGAGAGCTAATGGGAGATCCTCATGCAAGGATCTATCCACCTGGCCCATCAGCATCCCCAATGTTTTAGATGCTAAATCCACATGACCACCTTACTCTGTGAGAGGTTCCTTCTGCACATTCCTCAGTGCAGCATGGAGAGTAAGTGCTGCTAAAAAGGGAATATGCTGAGAAAATTGGACCATATCCTCTAAACAACAGAGGAACCATTAACTTGAGTTATAGTGTTACTTCTGAAAAATAAAAGAGTGGTTTCCAGTGCCAGCCTGGTGAGTTGTAAGAACCAGAGAAGTAATACAACCTTAAGAATTCTGCCACAAGAGAAAGTAAGATGTATGGAGGAGGTGAATCAATACAAGGTTGGAGAAAATCTAAGATAAGGACAAACAAAAAAATATTTCCCACAAGAAGACATCTAGTAAAGATTTGATGAGGTGGCTGATAATTCAAATGCAAATGTAGAATAATAAAAAAAACCCTCTTAAAGTAGATTTCTAGTCAAGATGGTGAAGTAGGTAAATGGCTGTGTTCATTTCCTTCCACAAATACATCAAAATTACTAGACTACAGAACAACTATCATTGACAATCACCTGAAGTTTAGATGAATAAAAGCACTATAAGAATATATAAAAGAATCCATGTAAAGACTAGTAGGAATGGCAGAAATGCAGAAAGGGCTGGTCCCACACCAGCTATAGTGGTAGTTAAAAATTGGGAGAGATATTTTGACTGCAGAGGTCTCTCCTGAAGAAACAGGGGTCCCGGCTCCACACCAGCCTCCACAGCCAAAGGCACCATCTGGAAGAAAAGTCATAACTTCTGGCTGTGAAAACCATTGGAGATTGTGGCTGAGTGAGATGAAATGTGACTGCAATCCCCGTCATTCCTCCATGTATAATCTTATTGGCTGAAGGACTCACTCGCTCTGAGCTCCAGCATTGGGGCAGCAGCTTGAAAAGCAGCAAGGACATATGAGAGAAACTAAATTGCTTGGCTTTGAAGCAAGAGCTGAAGGGGCAGCCTTCTCATAGATAGAGTGCTGGCAGAAGCCATTGTTCCTTTGTGGAACCCTTCCTCCTCCCAGTGTGCATACTTAAGTGAGTGCCATACCTGAGTCTCCATCAACCTGGCTAACATCGTTTCCCCTGCCCTGATGATTTGAGACAACAGCCCCCCAACATTTGGACCCACACAAACCACTTTCAGTGAATTTTCCATACAAATGGCATGTCATACCTCATGTTTCAAACTTTCCTAAAATCTCTCAAAGGTTAACAAACCCAAAACAAATGGAATTTGTCCTTGGTAAACCCTATACTTGATAAACCCTGTATCACTTGCTGAGCAACCCCAAGCATGACATTTGTGGCAGTCAGACTCAGACCTAGTTTGAGGCTAAGCTTCTGCCAGTTACCTCGAAACTAAGCGTGGGTGGCAGCCATCTGCAGATTGCTTTGTGGCTTATGTCAGGTGGCCTTTGGCAGGGCACAGGCTACAGTTGAGCTTCACTCATGGTAGGGCATCTTTCAAGAGTCCCTTGGGCCAGCAAACCCAGTGGCTGGCTTTGGATCCAGACTGAGCACCCCCACTCAAACTGCCTCCTTGGATGACACACCCAAGGGGAAGACTGAGCAGGCATGAGAGCCCCACTAAAGTGAATCCTGCTTCATAGGGTCAACCCATGAACAACTGCTCCTCCACTGTGGTCAAGGCCCGTCTTCACAACCAATCAGCCCAAGGATCAGTCACTCCCATTGATATGCAAATAGCAATCAAGACTCATCTACAACAGGAGAGCACACAATGAGCCACACAATGGGCACACCTGGAGCACTTGGAGTGGGCAACCAAGGAGACTGCACCACTGAACCCCACAAGACACCTACTATACAAGGTCACTCTACTAAAACTGGGAGACGTAGAAGCTCTACCTAACACATAGAAACAAACATGGAGAGGCAGCCAAAATGGGGAGACAAAAAAATGTGACCCAAATGAAAGAATAAAACAAAGTTCTATTAAAAAAAAAACTAAATAAAATATAGACAAGCAATGTATCAGACATAAACTCTATCTGGAAGAAAAGTCATAACTTCTGCCATAAACTCTATGTCTGATACATTGCTTGTCTATATTTTGTTTAGTTTATAACTCCTTATGGGTTATAAGGAGGCTCTATGATGTCAGTGAGAATTTCAGCAAATAAATAGAAAATGTAAAAATGAAGATAATAAACATTAAAAAGAATGTCAAAAATGAAAAATAAAATAACTAAAATAAAAATACAGTGGATTAGATGAAACAGAAGATCATTTGATACATTGCTTGTCTAGATTTTATTTAGTTTATAACTCCTTATGGGTTATAAGGAGGCTCTATGATGTCAGTGAGAATTTCAGCAAATAAATAGAAAATGTAAAAATGAAGATAATAAACATTAAAAAGAATGTCAAAAATGAAAAATAAAATAACTAAAATAAAAATACAGTGGATTAGATGAAACAGAAGATCAAATTAGCTATTTAGAAGATAATGTAGCAAAACACACCCAATCAGAACAGCAAAAAGAAAAAAGAATTTAAAAAATGAAGATAGTTTAAGTAACCTCTAGGGCATCAAGTATAACAATATTGCATCATAGGGTACAAGAAAAAGAATAGAGAAAACAAGGAATAGAGAACCTATTTGAAGAAATAATGATACTAAACTTCTCTAATCTGGCAAAGGCAATAGACATACAAACCAAGAAAGCACTGAGTATCAAAAATGATTAAACTAAAGAGGCTCACATTAAACCACATCATAATTACAATGCCAAAGTTTAAAGACAAAGAGAGAATCTTAAAAGCAGCAAGTGAAAAGCAGTTACTTACCTACAAGGATGATCCCATAAGACTGACAGCTGATTCCAAAACAGAAACTTCACAGGCCCTCAGGTATTGGAATAAAATATTCAAACTGATGAAAAGCAAGGACCTACAACCAAGACTGCTATGCCCAGCAAGGCTATTATTTAGACTCAGAGGACAGATAAAGAGCTTCTTAGACAAAACAAACAAACAAACGAACAAACAAACAATCCACTAAACTAAAAGAGTTTATCATCTCTATACCAGTATTACAAGAAATGTTAAAGAGACTTCTTTAAAGGGGAGGGGGACAAAATATAAATAACAAAAGGAGAATAATTACATACCTATCAGTAACCACTTTAAATGTGAAAGATTAAATGCTCCAATCAAAACAAATAGGGTAGCTCTATTGAATAAGAAAACGAGACCCATACTATGCTATCTAAAAGAGACCTACTTCTGATTGAAAGACAAACAGACTAAAAGTAAAGTAATAGAAAAAATATTTCAAGTGACTGGAAATGAAAGAAAAAAAAGCCTGGGGTAGCATTATGACACAAAGTAGACTTTAAAGCAAAGGTTATAATAAAAGATAAAAAAGACATTACATACTAAAAAAGGGATCAATCCAACCAGAGGCTATAATCCCTGTAAATATGTATGGACCCAATATAGGAGAGCCTAAATATACAAAGCAAATATTGACTGACATAAAAGAGAGCAAAAGTAAGAGAGTCATAGTAGGGGACTTTAATGACCCATTAACACAATGAACATATCTTCCACACAGAAAATCAACAAGGACTCTGTACCTTAAATAACACATTAGGCAAGAAAAATTTAATTGATATTTTTAGAGCATCTCATCCAAAAGCAGCAGAATATACATTCTTTTCAACTGCACAGGAAACATTTTCCAAGATAGACCACATGTTAGGCCACAAAACAATTTAAAAAGATTAAAATAATATCAAGCATCTTTTCTGAACACAATGGTATAAAATTAAAATCAAGCAAGAAAAAATAACTGAAAAATATACAAAACATGGAGGCTAAATAACATGCTACTAAACAATAAAGATATTAGCAATAAGATTAAGGAAGAAATCAAAAAACACTTTGAGACAAATGAAAATAAAAACAAAACAATTCAAAATCAGTGAGCCACTGAGAAAGTAGTCCTGAAAGAGAAATTTATAGCAATATAGGTCTACCTCAAAAAAAAAAAAAAAAAACCAACAAAAAACCCCACAGGAAAATCTCAAATAAACAATGAAATCTTACACTTAATTTAGATGAACTAGAGAAAGAACAGCAAATAAGGATCAATGTGAGCAGAAGAAGAAAGAAAATAATACACATCGGTGTGGAAGTTGATGAAAAAGAGTCTTAAAAAAAATAAAAAACAGCGATGAAACCAAGAGCTGTTCCCTTTAAAGAGAAATAAAATTGATAAACATTTAACTAGCTCACAAAAAAGAGAAGACCCAGGAGAGAGAAAAAAATAGCGTAGATGATAGCAGCTCAGTTCATCCCTCTTGTGACCAAATCAAAGTTGTGACATAAACAAGGAGCAAACAGTGAGGAAAAAAACCAGAGATCTAGATGAACAAATCCTACAACTAGAGGGAGAAATAAGAAATCACCCTGCAATAGGTGGACATAGGACAGGGTGAGAAAGTGAGGCTGCTGAGTCTTGAGTGGCTGAGTGGGACAAAGGCTAAGCAGTGGCAGCTAGCTGCTGCAAACACCTCTTAAAAGGGGCCATGTCCACGAGCAGACTTTTGTGGTGACAGATCTGCTTGCTCTAATCACCAGCACTGGGTCAGCTGATCAGGTGGCACCAGGGACTTACAGAGGGACTGAGTTGGAGTGAGGGCTGGAGGCGAAATTCACTCTGTACACAAGTACCGGAGGTATCCATTGTTCCTCTGTTGAGCCCTCCCCACTTTCAGTGTGCGGACTCAGTGCCACCATAGCTGAGACGTCATCAAACTAGACGACAGAGATCGCTCCGCCCAGAGGATTCTCTGAAACCCTGCCTCCCCCAACCTGGGCCCCACCCAAGCCACATCCAGGTGTGTCCTCAGCAAGTCAAGTGCTCCTTGCTGAGCAGCACCAAGACCCCACACTGGTGGCAGCTGATCTCGGTTTCTGGCATGGCCTCTTGAGGCAACTATAAGCACAGCATCTGTGGATTGCTTGTCAAATCTTAACAGGTGGTTCTGGAGGGGCACAGGCTGGGGCTTAACTTGGCCTGCAGAACCCCTCTCAGGACTGTGACACAGGACACCTATTTCACAAAGCCGCACTAATAAGACCAGGAGACTTAGGAGCTTTGCTTAGTACATAGAAATAGACACAGAAAGGCAGCTAAAATGGAAAGACAAAGAAACAGAAACCATATGACAACAAAACAGAGATCCAGGAATAATGGAGTCAAACAATCTAACAGATGCAGAGTTCAAAACACTGGTTATAAAGATGCTCAGTGAACTTAGGGGAAGAGTAAATGAATTTAGTGAGAACTTTAACAAAGAAATAAAAATCCTAAAAACGGAAATGGAAATTATAAAAGGAAATCAGTCAGAAATGACGAACACATTACCTGAAATGAAGAGGACATTAGAGGGAATCAACAGAGTGGATATGAAGAGGATCAAACCACTTTAAGGTGCCTATGGGACACTATTAAGGGTAAAAATATCTGTGTCATAGAAGTACTTGAAGGAAAACAAGATGTTGAAGAGCTATTTGAAGAAATAATGTTGGAAAACTTCCTTAACTGGGTGAAGGAAATAAACATAAAACCCCAGGAAGCTCAGAGAATCCCCCAAACCAGGAACCCAAAAAGGCCCACACCAAGTCCCATCATAATTAAAATGCTAAAGGTTAAATACAAAGAGAGAATCTTAAAAGTAGCAAGAGAAAAGCACTTATTTACCCAAAAGAGAGCACCTATAATATTGGCAGCTGATTTCTCAAATGAAGCTATGTAGGACAGAAAGGCTTGGCACAAAATATTTGACATGATGAAGACCCAGGATCTACAACGAAGGATACTTTATCGAGCAAAGCTATCATTTAGAGCCAAAGGACAGATAAAGAGCTTCCCAGACAAAAATAAGCTAAAGGAATTTATCATCACCAAGCCAGTATTACAGGAAATGTTGGAGGGACTTCTTTAAGAAGAAAAAGCACATATCAAAAGCAAGAATAAAGAATGGTAATAACTACATTTCTATCAATGAGTACCTCAAGTGGTAAAGAATTAAGTGCCCCAACATAAAGATAGAGTGGCTGAATGGATAAGAAAACAAGACTCCTACATATGTTGCCTACAAGAGACTTACTTCAGATTAACAGACACACACAGGCTAAAAGGAAGGATATAGAGATAGATATTGCTTTGATGGATCTAGAGGGTATTGCACTGAATGCAATGTCAGATAGAGAAAGACAAATACCGCATGATTTCACGTACATGTGGAATCTAAAGAACAAAATAAATAACAACAACAAAAGTGGAAATAAACTCATAGATATGGAGAATATTTTGAGGGGTACTAGATGGGAGGGGTTTGAGGGAGATGATGAAAAAACACAAAGGGATTAAAAAGTACAAATGGATAGTTATAAAATAGACATGGAGATATAAAGTGTAGCATAAGGAAAATAGTTAATAATATTGTAACAAATATGTAAGGGAAAAGAGATTACTAGATTTAGTGGGGTGATTGCTTTGTGAGATATATAGATCTCTAATCACTATGCTGTACAACTATAATTGAAAAAAACTAATTGAATTGTACAATGTAAATACGAGCAATTAATCGTATATTATATTTCAATATAGCCAGGAAAAAAATTGAAAGTTAAAAAAAGGTATTTGAGGCTCTTCATATGACTTGTGGCTTCTTTTGGGGTGTGGGAAGTCAAAATATGATTGGTTTTGTCAAAATATAAAATCCATTAATCTATACTGATATAAATAAATTAGTTAAAAAGAAAGAAGAAAAGAAGGAAAGGAAGCAAAGAAATAAGAGAGAAAGTTGGGAAGGGTGGGGAGGAGGGAGGAAGGAATGGACAAGCTCCTACATGGGGGAATTTCAAATACTTCATGCTGATACTCTACCCCTCAAGAAGGTGGAGCTGAAACTCCCTCCTGCCTTGAGTATGGGCTGTACTAAGTGACTTGTGTCCGAAGAGATGGGTATGGAAAAGGGGGGATATAATTTTATGACAGAGATATCTGACAAATACCTCCTCAGCCGAGTGGCTGAGATTAACATCATCAGCAACAAGTCATGTAGACATCATGTACCCCTAACATGACATGATAATTAGGGAACTTACCTCTGCAGTCTTCCTCCCCAAAACCTGTAATATTAGTCTAACCATGAGAAAAAGCAGACAAATACAAATTTAGAGATATTCTACAAAATACCTGATCAGTACTCCTCAACTCTGCCAAGGCCAAGTAAAACAAAATCTGAAAAACTTTCAGAGCCCAGAGGAGCCTAAAAAGACATGCTGACAAATATGACATAATTTCCTGAAAGAGAAAAAGGACATTAGAGGGAAATGAGTAGAATCTGAATATAGTTAATATTAATTTAGTTAATATTAATGTACAGCTATGGATTCCTTAGTTGTACTAAAAACCAGTGATGGTTCCATAGTAATGAAAGATGTTAACAAGAGGGGAAAAGGAGAGAGAAGCCTGTGGGGACCATCTGTGCTGTCTTTGCAGCTTAGCTATAAATCTATAACTCTTCAAAAATTAAAAATTTATTTTAAATATCACTGATCTTTTAGTATCTAGTCTGAGAACCAGTTCAATTTTCTGTGGAAAGTGAATAAACCCTCTCCATATGCAAGAAGTCCTCACATATCCTTTAATTCTTCAAGGCCCTTGCTGAGTCTGGCTTCACCAGTGTGGTCAGTTTAATATGGTACTTACTCTAATACCTTTCCTGTATTTCATAATGTTCATTGCTCATAGAAGCTTTGTCCCTAGGTGCAGTAATTCAGTGGCCAGATTATACTCCACTCTCTTAAGCTGGGTGTACATTGTGGGTCTCACTTTGTCCATGTTCCAACATCATTCCCCATCCATCCACGGAGCTTCCATACCCAGCAAATATTATGAATGACTGACTTTTTTTAAATAAAAACCATGTTTGTACATCTGCCTTGATCTCATACACAGCTTCTCATGCTCGAATTTTCCTCATTCCTTATTTTCATTCCTTCTTAATCATCCTTTAAGACCAAACTCAAATGATATTAGTCCCATGAAATCATTTGATCATCCACCAAATTAGAATATAGACAAATTAACCCTACTTTCACATGCAGCTGTAGCAATGTCTACATATTTTATTGCTGTGCTATTTTTTTTTTTAGGCGAGGCAACCCTTGATTGACTTCACAGGTTGCAATGACCTTGTCATCTTACAATCCCTTATTTTTTATTTTTTATGCCTACATCACCTGGTCTTCCTCGGTGGTCTCCCATCCAAGTACTAACCAAGCCCGACCCTGCTTAGTTTCCAAGATCAGACGGAATCGGGCTTGCGCTGTGCTATTTTTTAATCAGAATTCCTTGTTTTACTATGCTTTGGTGCATTTATTTTTTTCTCCATTTTGGATTTCCTACACATGGTACAGCATTTATTGATTTTAATCAAATTTACTTTAATTAATAGTGTTAAATTAGTGCCTACTAAAAATGGACAATCTACCATGTTAGAGAACAAAGGGAGGATTGAGACAAAACCCTATACTTTTATAGTTTAAAATACCATCATTAACTGTGTGAGTGGTAAAAAAAATCCTAACAGTAGAATGTAGGTATGATAAGCCAAAGAGAGAGATGTCATAATTAACTAAATAAAAATATGTTGATATTCACTGTGGAAATATAAGAAACTTCACTGGGAAGGCAAGACCTAAATCTGATCCTGATGAAAAGGGAGAATTTAGCTAAGTATGGGATAAAGGAGATAATTCTTGACTCAGGAAATCAATCTAGAGTGTGGGTGCTGGGGATAGAAAGGAAGGAGAAATAAGATAAATCAATAACTTGCCTAATCTTTATATAAGATTAATGGTTAAAAGCCAAATAAAATTCCCAGTTGGACCTCTGGGGAAATGATGGTGATGCTGACCAAAACAACCAAAAGAAAAAAAATCAGAGTATGCAGGTGGTAGCTCATTTTGAAAACCTCTAATTATATCCTGGGAAGATTCCTCTAGGATACCACACTTGAGTGCCTCAGCCCTTAATGGGAAGCTGGCAGAGTTGAGCCATCGGGAAGTATCACTCAAGCTAACTGGCCACTCACCTGGACCCACAGCACTGGGAATTAGGGCAATTCCAGTCCTGCTCACAAGCCTACAGGCTAAGGCAGAATAGCCTAGTGAGACCTACTCAGTTATGCCTTTCCTACTCAAATGACCTATTCATTCTTCCTTAACAGCGCACCCAGTACTGGTGGTCAGAAGGAATTTTAAATATTTTACACTTTCTAAGAAATTATAATGACTGAACACAAATTACAAGGTAAGCATCTTATTAGAGAAGTCATCCTACTTTTCCAAATTGTGAAAATCCATTTATAATACAAACTCTTTAGTAATTTTTCAGTAGTGTTTGTGAGGCTCAATCTTGGTAAAGAGGAACTTTACTCAGGAGTTAGAAAGCGTTTTTTATTTATGTGACCTGGCAGGTTGTGTGCACTTTTTCAGATATAATTTCCCAAGTGGACATCACCATGCCCAGCCTCCTCCTATAAACCGCAATGACATAAAGTGCTGAAAAGTGCTTTGAAGCCAGTAAGAAGCTATTGGGCAAAATAAAGTAATGCCTTTGGGAAGGAAAATGATTTTTGTGCTAAAAGCATTTAGTTTGGTCCAGGAATGAACCCCAGAGTCCAAAGGCTTGGGTTCTAGCCCTAAGCTCATTGTGCGTTTAATTCATTTTGACTGAAGGCAATGTGCTAGATTGAGAGAGAAAATGTGGAACTCAACAAACATGGATTTACTCCATCGTAAATCTTACGATATAAAAGGTGAGACAGATGCTAACACATATTAGCACAAACAATAAAAATGTTTTAATATCAATATGTGCTGAGATGAATACATTTGGAATGAGAGTTTGTAAGAACAGAAGCTTACCAAGTCTTGGGATGAACAAAAGCCTCAGGAATCAGCACTTGAGCCAAAAGTGCAGGGCTATGGAACATAGCACTTAAATCACAGAGCCTCGATTTCCTTCTATGCAAAGTTGAATTTCCAAAAATCTGGCCATTCTGAAATCTTGGTTTTTCACCATCTAATGACACAGAAACAAACTCACTGACTGCACCGAGACTCACTTTAAGGAGGGAGACAGTAAGGTGTGTGCTGGCCAATTTTGCTATTAATATTGTATTTTTCTTTTATCTTAAACTATCTCCATCTCTAAAATCAGGCTAACTCGTCAAGTCAATCAAACATTCAGTGACAGTAGGCAAGGTCTAATTGGTATTTGATCTATTGGTTTGAAGGTAATCAACATGCACCGATTAGATAAAACCTGGATATGTAGATAGACGCCTATTACTGGCCATGCCAACACACACAGGTCTTCCAGCTCTTCACAAAGAGTTTGAGGTTCCTAGTGGACAAGCAAAGAGAGAACAGACTTAGATTTTTTTTTATCACAATATCTTCATTCCAAGCAGATCACTATTTTTGGTGAAAAAATCTAAGTCTCTGGATGGAAGCAGTGAGTTGAAATTAAATTGTACGAGAATTAGGAAAGCAATCAATGACCTAATATTTGAGCCAACTCATTTTAAAAACAGGGTACTGGGTGGTGGGGCAACTGATTCTTTCAGACTTTTCTGTAAAAAGCCAAACCCCGCCCCCCCCAAAAAAAACCCTTGGATCTTGCTGTTTATGTTATCATAGCTACACACACATTTCAGAGGGGTGAGGACAGCCTAACAATTTTAAAATAATGTTTTCAGTAATTTTACTAACAAGTGATTGTCAAAGATGGTCAAAAAGGTATAATAGGATATAGAGTATTTTATTCTACTACTAATTTGTTAAGATGATTTTAAAATCAGGATTTAGTGATAAATTTTTTCTTTAATCTGTTGTAATGTTTATAAATTGTTTTGCTCTAACTTTAATAACATTTTAGTGTCAGTCTTGCCTTACATTAAATTTAAATAATTATGCTTTTTTATACACTGTTAGAGTCTATGTGCTCTTTTTAAAGAATTTTAGAAACTCTTTTCGTGAGTACAATTTGCTTACAATTGCCCTTTTTGTACTCTTTCTCAGGTATTTTTTAATGAGGACATATGAGTCTTGGAAGGAGATGAGTGTGTTCCCTCTTGTAAACTCAGCAAGAGTTTGTGTAGATGTTTACATGGTTGAACGGGTATCAGAAAGGATTATATACAGCAAAAAAAAAAAAGTCAAAAAAGGAAAATGTTGTAAATCTGAGGGAAAGAAGTCTAATGTTTTTCCATGATGCACTTAACTGCTGTAACTGGTGGTTAAAAACAGTATAAATTTTGCAGGAGCAGGACCTACAAGGTCACATGAAATGAAAACATTTACCCTTATTGATATTTAATCTGAATTTACTAAAGACCATACAAATACAATGATTTTTTTTTGCCTGGATAGAATAGGACCCATTAGATCAAAAACATAAATAATCATAAATGTGTATAACACAAAACACATCCCTAATGATCAATTTCTTCTTTAATTATGATGCCAGAAGGTTTGGATAAAGCAGGAGCACTTTTAAAAAAGTTTTTATTTTTCAATTAGAGTTGACATACAATATTACTTTATATTAATCTCAGGTATACAGTATAATGGTTAGAAATTTATATATTTTATGAAATAATCCCCCAATTAGTCTAGTGCCCACCTGGCAGTATACTTAGTTGTTACAATATAATTGACTATATTTCTCATGCTGTACTTCACATCCCCATCACTATTTTGTAATTACGAATTTGTACTTAATCCTTTCACTTTTTTTTTGTTTTTGTTTTTCTTATATATCTCATTTTTAAAATTTCATTTTATTATTAGTTTTAAGTATATAGTACATTGGTTAGACATTCATATAGTTTATGAAATAATCCCTATGATTACTCTTTCTCTCCTCTGGCTCTACACGTAGCCATTACATTATTGCTAACTGCATCCCCTACGCCATGCTCTTTTCACCTATCGCCACAATGCCCCTTCAATCCGGCAATCATCAGTTTCTTCTCTGTATCTGAGCCTGTTTCCATGTTTTTGTTTATTTATTCTTTTCTTTAGATTCTACGTAAAAGTGAAATCATATGGTATTTGTCCTCTGTTTGACTTATTTCACTTAGCATAATACCCTCTAGGTCCATTAACATTGTTGCAAATGGTACTATTTTATTCTTTTTTTATGGCTGAGTAATGTCCCATTGCACACATGTACCACTTCTTTTTTATTCAATCATCTATTGATGAGCAATTGGGTTGTTTCTGTTTCTTGGCTATTGTAAATAATGCTGCAATGAGTATAAGGATGCACATATCTTTTTGAATTAGTGTTTTGGATTTCTTCAGATAAATACCCAGAAGTGGACTTGTTGAGTCATAAGGCAGTTCTCTTTTATTTTTTTTTCAGGAATTGTGATACTGTTTTCTATAGTGGCTGTGCCAATTTATAATCCTACCAAATGTGCACAAGAATTCTCTTTCTCCAATGGTATCTTTGTAATACCATTGTTTATTGATTTATTGTCCATAGTCATTCTGACAGGTGTAAGGTGATAACTCATTTTTTTTTTACAGTGAAAAATTTTTATATTTGGAATTAGCCAGCTAGACTCAGTTTATATGATCCCAATTTTGTCGGCAGCATTCAAAGCATCATAGTTGAGAGCCAGCTGAACATATGCCTTCTTCTCTCCATCAGACCTGATCAGGGTGTGGACTTTGGCTACATCATTGTCATAGAGCTACTTCACAGCCTGTCTGGTGTTAACATCTACGATGAACACAAGTGTACTATTGTCTTCTGTCTTCTTTATGTCTGACTCAGTAGTCGGGGGAACATGATGACGACATAGTGGTCTAGCTTGTTTCTTCTGGGGGCACTCTTCCAAGGATATTTTGGCTGTCTTTGGAGCTGCAGTGTTTTGGGCCATTGGAAGGTGAGTGAGTTCATATAGTTTTTTTTGTGCGTGTGGCTGTGGATGCCTGTTAGCACTGCTTTCTTTGCCTTCGAAGCCTTTGCTTTGGCTTTAGCTTTGAGAAGGGGAGGGGCTTCCTTCACCTTCAGTGCCATCTTCGTAAAAAGGCTCATTGTGGTTTTGATTTGCAATTCTCTGATGACTGGTGACATTGAGCATCTTCTTTTTTTAAATTTTGATATTTAAAATTATTTTATATTAGTTTCAGATATATAGTACAATGGTTATACATTTATATAATTTATGAAGTGATCTTTCTGATTATTTTAGCACCCATCTATCTCTACACATAGCCCTTACAATAATATTGATTATATTCCCTATGCTTTGCTCTACGTCCCCATGACTGTTTTATAACTACTAATTTATACTTCTTCATCCCTTCACTTTTTTTCCCCAGCTCACCAATCTCCCTCCCCTCTGGCAATCACCAGTTTGTTCTCTGTATGTGTGAGTCTCTTCGTTTGCTGTGTTCCTTAGATTCTACATGCAAGTGAAATCATATATGTATCTTCCTCTGTCTTATTTCACTCAGCATAATATCCTCTAGGTCCATCCACATCATTGTAAATGGTAAGATTTCATTTTTCATGTCTGAGTAATATTCCATTGTAGAAATGTACCATAATTTCTTTATCCAATTGTCTATTGATGGGCACCTAGTTTGCTTCCATATCTTGGCTATTGTGAATAGTGCTGCAGTGAACATAGAAGTATATAGATCTTTATGAATTAATGTTTGGGTTTTCTTTGGCTAACTACCTAAAAGTGCAATTGGTGGGTCAGAAGGTAGTTCTATTTTTAATGTTTTAAGGAACCACCAAACTGTTTTCTATAGTGGCTGTACCAATTTGCAATCCTACCAACAGTGAATGAGGGACTTCTTTTCTCCACATCTTTGTTGTTTTTTGATTTATTGATGGTAGTCATTCTGACAGGTATGAAGTGATATCTCATTGTGGTTTTAATTTGTATTTCTCTGATTAGTGATTTCGAGCATCTTTTCATATGTGTATTGGCCATCTGTATGTCCTTATTGGAGAAATGCCTATTCAGTATTCAGGTTCTCTGTCCATTTTTAAAATTAGATTGTTTTTTTTTTTTTGTGTTTAGTTGTATGAATTCTTTATAAATTTTGGATATTAATCCCTTATTCGATGTATCATTAGTTAATATCTTTTCTGATTCAGTATGTTGCCTTTTTACATTGTTGATGGTTTCCTTTACTGTGCAAAACCTTTTTAGGTTCATGTAGTTCCATTTGTTTATTTTTCCTTTTGTTTCCCTTGCTTAAGGAGATATATCATTAGAAAATATTAGTAACAGCAATGTCAGAGAGTTTACTGCCTATGTTTTCTTCTAGGAGTTTAATGGTTTCCAGTCTTACTTTTAAGTCCTTTATCCATTTTGAGTTTATTCCTGTATATGGTGTAAGAAGGTAATCCAGTTTCATTTTTTTGCATGTATTTGTTCTGTTTTATTAACATCATTTATTGAAGAAGCCGTCTTTGTATATTGTATATTCTTGCCTAATTTGACATAGATCCAATAACCATATAGGTGCGGATTTATTTCTGGGCTCTCCATTCTGTTTCATTGATCTGTCTCTTTTTATGGCAGTACCATGCTGTTTTCATTACTATAGCCTTGTAGTTTAGTTTGATGTCAGGTAGCATATCTCCAATTTTGTACTTTCTCAAGATTGCCATGACTATTTGAGGTCTTTTATGGTTCCATAGAAATTTTGAAATTATTCGTTCAGTACTGTGAAAAATGCTAATGGTATTTTGATATGGATTGCACTGAATCTACAGATTGCTTTGAGTAGTATAGTCATTTTAACGATGTTGATTCTTCCTACTCATGAGCACAGTTTATGCTTCCATTTGTTTTTATCTTTATTAATTTTTTAGCCATGTCATATTTTTTGAGTACAAGTCTTTTACCTTCTTTGTTAAATTTATCACTAAGTATTTTTTGATGCAATCATAAATGAGATTGTTTTCTTAATTTCTCTTTCTCATAGTTCATTATTGTTGTATTAAAATGCAACCAGTTTATGAATATTAATTTTGTATTCTGCTACTTTACTAAATTTATCAATCCTAACAGTTTTTTTGTGGGATCTTTAGAATTCTTTTTATACAATAACATGTCATCTGCAAATAATGTCATCCTTTTAAATTTGGAAGCTTTTTATTTCTTTTTCTTGTCAGATTGCTGAGGCTAGGAAATTTGATACTTCTTTTATTTTTGATTTTATTTAATTGGGTCCTCTTTTTGTATGAGTTTGGTTAAAGGTTTATCAATTTTGTTTATCTTTTCAAAGAACCAGCTCTTGGTTTTATCTATCTTTTCTATTTTTTTAAAGACTTTATTTCATTTGTTTCTGCGTTGATCTTTATTATTTCCTTCCTTCTACTAACTGTGGATTTTGTTTGCTGAGTTTTTTAATAGTGTTTTTTTTTTTTAAAGTCTAAGGTTAGATTGATTATTTGAGATTTTTCTTGTTTTTTTTTTTTTTTTTTTTTTTTTTTTTTTTTGAGGTAGGCCTGTATTCCTACAAATTTCCCTCTTAGGATTGCTTTCGCTGTGTTCCATTAATTTTGATCATTGTTTTTCACTTTCATTTGTCTTGAGGTATCTTTTGATTTCTTTCTTGATCTAATTGTTAATCTATTTATTGTTTAGTAGCATATTATTTAGTCCTAGGGTGTTTGTGTATGTTTTAGGTTTTTTTTCTTCTAATTCATTTCCAGTTTCATACCATTGTGGTATGATATTTCAATCTTCTTAAATTTATTGAGACTTGTTTTGTGGCTTAACATGTAATTTATGTGGAAACAATGTTCCATGTGTACTTGAAAAAAATGTATATTCTGCTGTTTTGGAGTGAAACACTCTAAAAATATCAGTTAAATTCATCAGGTCTAGTGTTTCATTTAAGATCACTGTTTCCTTTTTGATTTTATGTCTGGAAAATCTGTCCCTTGGAGTCGATGGGAGGTTAATTTCCCCTACTATGACTGCACTGCTATCGATTTCAACCTTTATGTCAGTCAATATTTGCTTTATATATTTAGGTGCTCCTATGTTGGGTGTATAAATGCTTACTAAGGTTCTGTCCTCTTTTTGGATTAATCCATTATCATTATGTAATGTCCTCCTTTGTCTCTTATTTTAGCCTTTGTTTTATTAAAAATTTATTTATTTTAATTAGTTTCAAGTATACAATACATTGGTTAGATCTATATAGTTTATAAAACAATCCCTCCAGTTACTCCCTCCCTCCTCTGACCCTCCACCTAGCCAATGTGTTAATGCTAACTACGTTCCCTATGCCGTGCTCCCCATCCTTGTGACAATCCATCAATACTAATTAGTACTTCTTTAACCCTTCACTCCATTCTCCTAGCCCCCAAAGTGCCCCACTCTGTCCATCACCAAATTGACCATTATATTTGTGAGTCTGTTTTTGATTAGTTTTTTTTTTTATTCCTTAGATTTCACATGTAAGTGAAAACATATCGTATTCATCTTTCTCTGTCTGACTTAAATACTTTCTAGGTCCATCAAAGCAATATCTTTTTCCAATCCCTTCCTTTTAGTCTGTGTGTGTCTTTTAATCTGAAGTGAGTCTTTTGTAGGCAGCATATGTATGGAGCTTGTTTTCTTATCCATT
>NW_006443124.1:17874699-17922313 GCF_000325575.1 Pteropus alecto
ACTTGACTCCATTATATCTGGATCTCTGTTCTGTTCTCTCATATGGTTTCTGCTTCTTTGTCTTCCCATTTTGGCTGCCTTTCCATGTCTGTTTCTATGTAATAAGCAAAGCTCCTAAGTCTCCCAGTCTTATTAGTGTGGATTTATGAAGTAGGTGTCCAGTGCCACAGTCCTGAGAGGGGTTCAGCTGCAGGCCAAACTTAGCACAAGCCTCTACCCCTTTGGGGCCACCTGTTAAGATTCAGCAAGCAATCCACAGATGCTGTGCTTATAGTTGTCTCACAAGGCCACACCAGAAACAGAGGCCAGCTGCCTCCAGTGTGAGTCTAGGTGCTGCTCAGCAAAGAGCATTTGACTTGCTGAGGCTATACCTGGATATGGCTTGGGTGGGGCTGTGAGTTGGGGGAGGTGGGGTTTCAGGGAATCCTCTGGGCAGAATGACCTCTGTTATCCAGTTTGATGACTTCATGGCTATGGTGGCGCTGTGTCTGCACACTGGGAAGGGGGAAGGGTTCAACAGGGAACAATGGATACGGCTGGCACTTCTGTACAGAGCGAGTCTCACCTGTACCCTCACTCCGACAATGTCTTCCTGTAAGTCCCTGGTGCCCACTGCATGCAGCAGAATCATCACTGGTGCTCACAAGGAGCAAGTCTGGCACCGCAAAAATCCACTTATGGATACGGCCCCTTTAAGAGACTTCTTCCACTACCACTGCCTCAGCCTCTGTCTCACTCAGCTGCTTGAGACCAGGCAGCCCTGGGTCCTCGCCCCGTCCTACCTTTTGCCGTTGCAGGGTGATTTTTTGTATTTCACCCTATTTTTGTGGCTTATTCATCTAGACCCCAGGTAATTTTTCCTTGCTGCTGCTCCTTGTTTCCATCACAACTTTGATTTGGTCGCCAGAGGGATGAACAGAGCCTCTCTCACCTACGCCATTATTTTTTCAGTCTCCTAGCCTTTGTTTAAAAGTCTATTTTGTCTGATTTAAGTTTTGCTTCCCCAGTTTTTTTCATTTTCGTTTATGTGAAATATTATTTTTTATCTCTCTACTTTCAGTCTGTGTGTGTCTTTCCATCTGACATTGGTCTCTTTTAGACAGCATATGTATGGGTCTTATTTCCTTATCCATTCAGCTACCCTATGCCTTTTTATTGAATCATTTAACCCATTTACATTTAAAGTGATTATTGATAAGTACATAGTTATTGCCATTTTATTATTCATGTATATGTTTCTTTATGTTTCCCCCTCCTTTTTTTTTTTTTTTTTTTTTTTTACAAAAAAGAAGACCCTTTAACATTTCTTGCAATATTAGCTTAGTGGTGATAAATTTCTTTAACTTTTTCCTGTCTGGAAAGCTCTTAATATCACTTTCAATTTTAATTTATAGCCTTGCTGGGTAGGGTAGTCTCAGTTGTAGGTCCTTGTTTTCATCACTTTGAATATTTCATGCCAGTTTCTTCTGGCCTACAAATTTTGAGAAATCAGCAGACAGTCTTATGGGAGCTCTCTTGTAAATAACTAGCTGCCTTTTGCTAGCTACTTTTACTATTTCCTTTTTGTCTTTAACCTTGGCATTTTAATTATGATGTGTCTTGTTGTGAACCTCTTTTGGTTCATCCTGTTTGGCACTCTCTGTACTTTCTGAACTTTTATGTCCATTTCTTTTTTCACCAGGATAGGAGAGTTTTCCATCATTATTTCTTCAAATACATTTTCAATCCCTTGCTCTTTCTCTTCTCCTTCTGGTATTTTTATGATACAAATTTTGTTATGCTTGATTTTGTCCCAGAGGCCCCTTAAACTATCCTCATTTTTAATTAGTTTCAGGTATACAGCACAATGATTAAGCATTTGTCTAATTTATGAAGTGATCTCCCTGATTACTCTAGTACCCATCTGGCACTACACATTTTTTTTTCTTTTTGATGATCAGATTAGGTGTTTACTGTTACGTCGTTTTCCAAATTGCTGATTTAATCCTCTGCTTCATCTAATCTATTGTTGTTTTTCCTAGTGTATTCTTCATTTCAGTTATTATATTCTTTATTTCAGAATGGTACTTTTTATGGTTTCTATGTCATTTTTTTCCTTACTATTTTTTGTAGAAGTTCTCACTGAGGTCATCTACTCCTCTCTTAAGTTTATTAAGCATCCTTAAAACCAGTGTTTTGAACTATATATCTGGTAGGTTGCTCTCCTCCACTTATTTCAGTTCTTTTTCTGGAGTTTTCTCCTGTCCTTTCATTTGGGTAATGTTTCTTTGTTTTCTTATTTTGGCTGCCTCTCTGTGTTTGTATCTTTGAACTAGGTAGATCTGCTATGTCCCCCGGTCTTGGCCTGGTGACTTTATGTATAAGTGCCCTGGAATGCCCAGTGGTGCAGTCTCTGTGATCACTTGTATTAGGTACTCCAGAGTGTCCCTTGTGTGGGTTGTATGTGCCCTCCTTTGTAGTTGAGCCTCAATTGCTGTTGGCATATCAGTAGGTAAAATTGACTCGCTAGCTAATTGGCTGTGAGGATTGGCCATGCCCACAGCAATGAGCTGCCATGTGGAAGCTAAACTTTTGGAGCGGGACTTGTCCCAGTGGGCTTGTATGCCTGTTCAGACCACCCTTTATGTGTGCCACTTGCATAGCTGATCAAGTGGTGCTCTGTTGTGTCTAATGACAGGCTTCAGGTATGTTGTTTCTGGGACCTCCGAGAGAGGCTGTCATGCAAACCAAGGTCTGTCACACTTGCCTGCCACTGAAAGTGACTCCAGTGGTGTCTGAGCCAAGGCCTGTTGATTGCTTCTGAAGGATCCTCCTTCTGAGAGCTCCAGGTATTGCCTATCCACAAACATGCCTCCAGCAATGTTGGAGTTGGGTGGGGTGGGATCTTAGGGAGTCATCAGGGTGGAACCAGTTGAGTTCACTAGGCAGAGTCACATTTGGTCATATGGATGGAGGGCTCAATGCAGGCAAGATGGTGCTTCACCTGAAGGCTGCACAGGACAGAGACTCAACAAAAAGACAATGGGAGTTGTCCCTGAAGTGACACAACTTAGTCTTTCCCTGTATGTCTCTGGCACCTCCCTAGCTGCTGTCCCTTTGCTGGAGCCCAGGGTGAGTGCCTGGAAGTGAGTGAGTCTGTATGCAGGCACTTTAAGGGAATGTCTGGGTTTCCAGTTGTCTTTCCTCTTACCTGGACATTCAAAATTGCTGCTGATTTTCACAGCCAGATATTGTGGGAGCTCCTTTTCCTGGCACTAAAATTCTTGGCTAAGGAGCCTCAGTGTTGGGCTGTAGCCCTTCACCTTGTTGGGCGATCTCCACAGCTGAGATATCCCTCCCAATTCTCAACCACCACATGTGGTTGTGGAGCCAGCTTGTTTTGCATCTCCATTTCTCCTACAAGTCTCTATGTGGCCTCCTCTTTACATCCTTAATTACAGGATTTCTCTTCGGCTAGTCTTCAAATGGTTCTCCAGGTTGGTTGTTTTATAATTTATTTGTAGTTTTAATACAGTAATGGGAGGAAGCAAACACAGTGTTTACCTACTCTGCCATCTTGACTAGATCCCATAAATCAGGAACATTTTAAAATTAGAAAAATCTTTGTATAGGTTATATTAGCAATGTTTTCCCACGGCCAGAATGAAGTCTATAATATCTGACTTGGAAATATGTATAAATTCAGTGTTAATATATGCAAATGTCTTTCATACTGTAAAGTTACTGGAATGCATTATAATATGTACAACTGGTTTCCTACATACACTAGGGCATGGACAAATAATATAAAAAATATTAAAAACTGATTCAAGTGATCATGGATAAATTTTTAAAATCCTTTTAAATCAAATTTATTGGGGAGATATTGATTAATAAAATTATATAGGTTTCAAGTGTACAATCTAATAATATATCATCTATATATTCCATTGTGTGTTCATCACCCAAAGTCAAATCTCCTTCTGTTACCATTTATTTGACCTTCTTTACTATTATCTAACTCTTTCCATTTTCCTTTTCCTCTGGTAACCACTAAACTGTCATCTATGTCTATGAGTGTTTGTTTGTCTTCTTCATTTTTTGCTTTCAGTTTTATATAACGCATATGAATTAAATTACATTATTCTCGGAGTTTTCTGTCTGACTTATTTCACTTAGCATGATCATCCTAAGATCCATACATGTTGTCACAAATAACAATATTTTATCTTTTCTTATGGTTCAGTAATATTCCATTGTATATATGTACCATATCTTCTTTATCCAATTATCTATTGAAGGGCACTTCAATTGTTTTCATGTCTTGGCCACCATGAATAATGCTACAATGAACATTGGGTACATATATCTTTACAGATAAATGTTTTTCAATTTTTTTGGTAGATGCACAGAAAAGGGAATACTTAGTCATATGGTAAATTTTATTCTTAATTTTTTGAGAAACCTCCCTACCGTTTTTCATTGTGGCTGTACCAATTTACATTCCCACTAGCAGTATATGATTGGCTATTACCAACAAGACAAGTGATATAATTGAATATTTTTATGTTTGCCATTGTTATAATTTTGTTTTTGTTTTTTTTTTACAAACTTTAATAAGGAACTACTTTACTACTATGACAATTTTTACAAATCTCTTCTCTGTCTGTTGTCACCACAGTCATGTGGAGAAGGAATGACACAAAACTCACAGATTTTACCCTCCTGGCCTTCTTTCCAGAATTTAGAAACATCACAGCCATGGTTTTCATCATTCTCCTGATCTACATGGCCGCCTTTACTGGCAATGCTCTGCTGATCCTCCTCATTTTGTTGGATTCCCAGCTCCATACCCCCATGTACTTCCTGCTTAGTCAGCTGTCCTTCCTTAATGGATTTGACTTTGACCTCTAGCATTGTCCCCAAGATGGCAGCCAACTTCTTCTCTGGTCAGCAAGGCATCTCATTCCTGGCTTGTGGGACTCAAGTATTTTTCTCCCTGACTGTGGGCATTGCAGAATGCATCCTTATAACTGTCATGTGCTTTGATCGCTATGTGGCTATCTGTAATCCTCTCTGGTACTCAGTCATCATCAGTCCTAGGGTTTGTTTGAAGATGATTGCCATGTCTTGGGCACTAACTTCCTTGGGCCATACTGCTTTCACCTTGCATTTTCACATCTGCAGCTCCAGAGAGATCCCTCACTTCTTTTGCGAAGTCATGGCTGTCCTTAGGATTGTCAGTGAGGACATCTCAGCCTACGAGAAGGCAGTGGTGGTGACAAGCATCCTTGTTTTACTGCTGCCCTTATCTCTCATCTTGTCCTCCTATGTTTTCATCTTCCTTGCTGTACTCCGGATGAACTCTCCAGAAGGCAGGAACAAGGCTCCGGCCACCTGCTCCTCTCACCTGTGTGGCGGGTCTCTATTTTGGTCCATTCATGTGCATATACATGAGACCTGCCTCTGCTGAGACTCCAAAGTTAAATCAGGGTCTCTCTCTTTGGAACTGTCCTCACTCTTCTCCTGAACCCTCTTGCCTGCAGTCTCAGAAACAAGGAAGTTGTAAGTGCACTAAAAATGTTGATGGGGAAGTGTCCATCCTCTAGGTAGAGGAAAGAAATCCCACTATCAGATATAAGCAACTCCGAGATGTACTAGCAAAGGGGTATTTTGTGAGTTAAAATATAACTCCTGTAGGAATCTGGAAGTCAACTAATCTTACTGAGTTGCAACTTTTTTTGCACCTGCAGAAATTTAAAAAAAAAATGTTTAAAGTCCTTTCCTGTCTTTATCTTAGAATTTCTGTCCAATTTTTCTAGATAATATGCTGATACAGGACAATGTACTATGCCCATCCTGCTCTACACCACTTCTACTTGATGACCATGTGCACTCTAACATTTTCCAAACTTCCTGCTAGTTCCATGGGAGAAAGGTCAGTGTCTCTACCCATAGAATGAAGAACATCCCCCGGCACACAGGTGATACCTCAGAAGCATTCACTGGTTAAATTAATAAGCATGATGATAGATTATTGAGAATCAATTAAATTTTCCAGTGTTGCTTTGTTCTACTTAAGAAGACTATGAATTTCTCTTGATCCTATACAAGTGAAAAGTCTTCAAATTTATGTCAGTGCTTCCAATAAGTGGCTCTCTGATCACTTGTGTTAGTGGCTTGCCTTCCCCATTATTCATATCCACAAAGTAGTTCTGTGCCCATTTTAGACCAACAGAATTAGAACCTGTTATATGAAGCTCAGGAATCTGACTGGCAGAGCTCCAAGTGATTCTCAACTACCAAAGGATGGGGACCACTCCACTCACTTATTTACTCACATAATTACTTTTCTAGACCAGCTCCGCAAAATAATTTATTAGACTTAAATTTACTGATCTTTTTATAATGTATCTATAGAATGGATTAATGTAGCTGGCAGAAATTAGTGCTATTTTCAAAATTGATAGAGAATAAACTTTTCTTCATAATTTTAAAGTTCTGAACACACAGATGTGAGAAAATAAAATAGTAAAAAGAGATAGTTTATGTGATAAAATATGACTAACTTAAAATATTTATGACATAGAATAAAATTTTAATCAAGATGCATTTTATGTATTTCCAAAATGTTTTATAGGTCAAAAATGGAACATATTCAATATAAATGGTGAGAACACTAGGAACTAATTACAAGTATTTTTTAATGATAAATGACATAGAGAAAAAACAGTTGTTCAGTGAATAAGAAACACTCAAAAAGCACTAACTTTTTTATAATTAAAAAAATTAATTACAGTTGGCATACAATGTTATATTTGTTGCAAGTGTACAACAAGATGATTAGACATTTATATATTTTATAAAGTGAAGTGATCACTCCAATAAATCTAGTACCCATCTGACACCATACATAGTTATTACAGTATTATTGACTATATTTCTTATGCTGTACTTTATATTTCTATGACTATTTTGTAACTACCAATTTGTACTTCTTAATCCTTTTTCCTTTTTCATCCAGCCTCCCAATGGCCCTCCAATATGGCAACCATAAATATATTCTCTGTATCTATGAGTTTGTTTTTGTTTTGTTTATTTGTTTTGTTTATTTATTTCACATATAAATTAAATTATATGGTGTTTGTCTTTCCCTGTGTGACACTCAATTCAGCATAATACCCTCTAGGTGCTCTATGTTGTTGCAAATGACAAGATTTCATTCTTTTTATGGCTGAAAAATATTCCATTGTATACATGTACCACCTCTTCTTATCCATTTACTTAATAATAGGCACTATTTTAAATAATACTGCAATGAACATATAGATTCATATGTTTTGGGTTTGTTCAGATAAATACCCAGAAGTTTGATTACTGGGGCCTTCTTTGTCTCTTATTATACCTTTTGTTTTAAAGTCTATTTTATTTGATATAAGCATTGCTTATCTAGCTTTTTAAAATATCCATTTTGATAAAATATACTTTTCTATTTCTTTACTTTCTGTGTGTCTTCCAATCTGAAATGAGTTTCTTGTAGGCAGCATATGTAAAGGTCTTGTTTTTTTATTCATTCACTCACCCTGTCTGTTGATTGGAACACTTGATCTATTTACATTTAAAGTAGTTGTTGATAGATATGTAGTTATTGTTATTTTATTTTTCATATTTTTAACATATTTTTTTCTTCTTCTCCTTAAAGAAGTCCCTCTAACATTTCTTGTAATACTAGTTTGGTGTTGATAAACTCCTTTAACTTTTTCTTGTCTGGGAAGTTACTTATCTGTCCTACTATTCTAAATGATAGCTTTGTTGGGTAAAGTAATCTGGTTGTAGATCCTTGCTTTTCATCACTTTGAATATTCCTTGCCAATCCCTTCTGGCCTGTAAAGTTTCTGTTGAGAAATCAGCTGACAGTCTAATGGGAGCTTCTTTGTAAGAGCCTCTCTCTTGCTGCTTTTAAGATTGTTTTTTGTCTTTGACCTTTGACATTTTAATTATGCTATGTCGTGGTGTGGGCTTCTTTGGGTTCATCTTCTTTGGGACTCTCTGCACTTCCTGAACTTGTACATCTATTTTCTTCACCAAATTAGGGAAGTTTTTAGTCATTATTTCTTCTAAGAGGTTTTCAATTCCTTTTTGGAGTTGAAGCAACAAGTGCTAGACAGGTTAATAGAAACTCAGGTCTGGTGGCCCCCTACATCTACATGCCGGCAGAGAGGGTGGGCTTAATGCTGTAACAATACACTCCTTCCCTCAAGAATGAAAATGATCTGTTAGCTATCTTGAGCAAGGGGAGTGTGTCATGTAATGGACACTATCATGGAGCTGTCACCATCCAATTGGTGGGGCCATTACATTACATTAGGACTGCAAGGAGGATACACAGATAAGGTTATGTTTGGAAGATGACATTGAGAAGGAAGGAAGAAATAATGAGGAAGGATAGTTTTAGATGAAGAGTACAGTTTAAAAATATATATTAATAAAGCACGCTACTTATGTTTGGAAGTTTTAATTGTTCTATTTTTTAAATTTAATTTTATCAGTTTCAAGTACACAATACATTGGCTAGACATTTATATAATTTATAAAACAATCTCTCTAATTGCTCTTTCTTTCATCTGGCTCTCTACCTAGCCATTACATAATTTATATTTTAACCATGTAAAGTTCACAGCAAATAGTTTTCCAGATAGGTCACAGGGCAGGCACTTGTCTTGGACTTTGGACTATGTGTTTGTGACCCACTATTTCTGGAGGAGTATTTTTGCATGAAATGACTTAATCCTCTAAGGGGGAATAATTGAATAAAAATAGTTAGGTATATAGTCATTCAAGAAAATAATGATTTCATTCTAATTAAATCATAGTTCTTTTATTTCTTTCCATTATCTTATTCATGATTTGAATTTCCTTTCTCTAATTTAACAGTTCTCTTCTGTGCTTATTTTTTGTTGTAGAACAACTCAAATATTTTCTATAAATAGTTATATAAAATTAACCACATTAATAAATACAAGATGAAAAGAAAATTTTGTAACTGAATAAATAATATTTGAAAATGAAAACTAAACTGTGGGAATATGATATAGAAAAATTTGGCTTTTCTGAAAGGGAGTGCAGAGTAACTGGCATTCCTAGAGCTCAGAGATAATAAAAATAAAAGAGGGACATTGAATTGAGGTAGGCAGGAGATAGGAGGTAGAGGAAGACAAATTCCTCTAATTTTCAAAAGCTCTCTGACTCCAGACACAACTGGATATAAGGATAATTATCTCACCTCAAGTAATTAGTTGAGACATTATTGGCAATTCAGAAAGTTAAAATCATAATCACCTATTCTATAACCTACACATTTAAAGTCAAAATGATAAAAATCTACATGGTAAACATTCCTACAGAACATGAGTGGTTAATCAAGGTCTTGCTTCTTACAATAATTTATGAGCATGCCTTCCAGTAGTTAAGTTTCAGGTTTAAGAAGAGAAAATCAGATTAGAACAGAGTGGTTTTGTGGTGGCAACTAAATGTTTTCTTGTTGAGATATGAGCAGGCATCAGCATACCCCAAGCTCCAGCTCCTGGTCCCCCTGATAGGAGCTGCGTTCTTCCAGCTACACTTCAGTCCAAGCAAGGTCTCTTTAACATGTTCAAAAAGATATGATGAGAGAGACAATTGTTCGCTTGATCACTCAAGAAATATATTGAAAGCCTCCTATGGTAGGCACTGTTTTGGGCACTGGGGCTAGACCAGTGAAGAAAGGAAAACCGTCCCCTCATGGAGCTTACATGATAGCTGGAGACATGGGATAAAAGTAAATATTCAATATGTTACATGCTGATAAGTGCTCTTAAGAAAAGCATGGAAGAAAAGTAGAGAGGGATGGGTGCTATTCCATGTAGTCGGTCAGGGAGGGCATCTCTGATTAAGGAACATTTGAGCAGAGACTGTAATGAATACAGGCGGAGCATTACATTTCAGGGAAAAGTTGTTCCATCAAAAGAACAGTAAAAGAAAAGACTTGGGGGTAGAAGTGGGCATGGATATTAATGGGATAGCGATGAGGCTAGTATGGTTAATAGCAGTGATAGGATATAGTTAGCGACCAGTGTGGGCAAGTTATCCAGGGCCAGTGAGAATGGCATTGCAACATTCAAGATAGGAGGTGGAAGAAGTTTGAGTTGAATGAAAGCACATCATCTGAGGAAAGGTGCTCAATTCTGGATGTGTCTCCAGAATGTCTGAGAGAAGAGAGAGAAGGAGGAGGCCAGGTAGCTCTGAGACTCTGGCATGCGCAGCTTGGAGAAAAGCCATGTTAAATGTTCCAGCTCAGACATCTGCTTCACAGTCCATCACAGATCTATGGCAGTGACCTTGGAACAAGAAGCATCTAGATGCTAAGGGTCACTGCCACCAGAGTCTGTTTGACCCTGCCTTCTCCTGCTGTGTGGGCTTGTCTTCAGACTGCATCACCCCAACTCCCTTGTCTCTGTCTTCCTGTTAGATTGGGCCAGTGAAAGTCACCAGCAGGTCAGAAGTAAGAGGGAAAGGAGCTGTTTTCACCAGGCTGGGTTTGGGGAGTAACTGCATCCTCCACCAAGGGCCACCACTCTGTATGCAATGCTTCTGGTTCCATTCACACTCCCTCCCCTCAGGACCAGGCTGGCAGTGTTCCTGACACTGCTAGCCACTGGCCACTCTGATCTTCCTGTGGTATTCCTTGCCTGCCCCCATCTCTTCACATCACACCTCACTGAAACTGACTCACTGCTGAGGAGTGCTCTCTTTCTCACTGGAACACTAAACAGCAAGAAACAGTCTCTAACACTGCAGGATTACATCACTTTCTCCCCAATATAACTTCCCCAATACAATATATAGTTTCTGCCTTGTTGGTGGGAGGTAAATGGGACAAGAAGTATTTCAGTAGTACTTATGCCTCCAGTCTTTGTTCATCCCCTTTCTGTGAGCTCTTAGCATCTTTGGGCTGTAGCATGCCCAATTGCTAAAGCCTCAGGTCTTACTAGCTATTGTGTAACCCAAAATGTGGCTTGAGCTCTTGACAATATAACTCGCTGACAGATAAGACAGTTACCAAAACAATAGAGTTTTTAACTACCAAGCAGAAAAGAGAAAATTCTCAGGAAAAGGATGTCGTGTACTCCTTGGGCCATATCATCGAGTAGGTAAAGCAATCAGAGAACATCTGCTGTCTCAGGTCAGAGGACAGCACTGAGATCTCCTAATAAGATCCATAGAGAGCAACCACAGTATTTAAGCCCCAAAAGAAGAACATACACATGGTGAAAATAAAAACTGCATCAAGTCTTTTTTGTGATGAGAGGCACAATCAATTTCAGAGAACCCAATATTCTGTTTAAACTATTGGCACACTTTCTTCTAGATTTTGGTCTCTGTGCTTGTTTATTGTTTAGAACTAATAGGTTAAAGAAGGCATGAAGCTATCCAGGTTCCCTGTAAATCACAGCTAGTGTATCCTACATATGAAAATGAACACTGGCAAGTCATTAAATCTTTACTGACTCTCAGCTGTGCAAAACTGCTATGCAATGTTGATAAAGTGATGAAGAATAAGTTAGGGAAGGGTTGATGAAGGCTTATTTCAAGCCTTGAAACATGATAAGTTTTCTGTATGTATCAGAGCCCTTCACTTCATCTGCTTGAGGTGGAGAGTCTCAAGAGTTCCTACTCTAGTTTTGGAGAAAATAGTTAAATATGCAAAACAACACAAGGGACACATCATAAAGTAATGTGTGAGATCAGTAAAATTAGATAGTTCGCTGAGATGAATGGATATTCTAATCTGTCTACATCCTCTTTCCCCTGCTTTAGAAAAAAAGAGAAATAATCATCTACTTATGTAACCATACACACAATTTATCAACAATCTAGGCATAGCCTTGTTATATAAACAACTGCTTCTAATATTTTTTATTAAAAGAGTGATTTAATATCAAGTGTCCCAAAAGAACTGTGTGTGTGAGTGCATGCATGCATATCACGTAGGTAGATGTGTATGTAGTGGCCAAAACATTTAGTCACCCATAAATATACTTGTCAAATGGTCTAGAGTGACATCAGAAGCATGGCAGAGTGAGAGATATCCCAAGATCTCTCTCCTTGAAATAACAAGAAGCTGAACATCTAAAACTCAACAAATAATATTCAATCTGCACACAAGCATATTATTGTAAATGATCTGCACATAAGATCTACCACAGGTCAGAACTGCAGGAGTCGGGTGGTAGACTGGGAGAAACAAAGAAATTGCCTCTCGCAGCTGGAGCTCCCTGCAGGAAGAGAGGGAAGGGAAAAGGTGCGGTGGGTTCCTTGAACAACTCTGCCTAGAACTGCTGTGAGCTCCATGCAGCAGCAGTGCCCAGGGGTCAAACAACTCTGCCTAGGACTGCTGTGAGCAGCAGCAGTGCCCAGGGGTCAGGGCATAAAGCAAAACAAGTGGGGAAGGCAGAGAAACAACAGCTTATTATTATCAGCCACAGTTGCAAAATGCTAGACCAAGCCACAGCCCCCATCCTCCAACCCAATATCCTCCAAGGCACCTCCTCTCCCAATATCCTCCAAGACTGAAGAACACTGTGGAACCCCTGGGGAATTTGAGCAAATGCTACCGAAACTGTCGCTAATACTGACAGAGACTGAGACTGAAGGTAGCAATCGTGACTGAATATTTATAAGAAAAAAATGCATTATTGAGGTTTTACATAAAGCTGGGATCCAAGAGGCTTGTCACCTACTGGAAACCAAAAGAAAAATGCCTTCATAGCGATAGGCTAAAGAGAGGCCTTTATAGAAGTAAAAATGGCATAGATGATAGAGGATTTGTCATCTGCTCTTATGGCCACATCAAAGTTGTGATGGAAGCATGGAACAAACAGCAAGCAGAGTCACCTGGGGTCTAGATGAACAAGCCCTACAACTAAGGAGAGAAATAAGAAATTGCCCTACAGTGGGAGGAGGTAGGACTGGGCAAAGTGCAAGGCTGCCTGGTCTTAAGCAGCTGAGTGGAACAGAGGCTATGGCAGTGGCAGCAGGCAGGACAGGAGGCCCTGTCCACGACTGGATTTCCGCAGCGATAAACTCACTCGCTCTGAGTATCAGCACATGGTCGGCTGCTTAGGGGACACCAGGAATTTACAGGGGGATACTGAGTTGTCAGAGTGAGGGCTGGAGGTGAGGCTTTCTCCAGGCAGAAGCACTGGCAGTATCCATTGTTCCTCTGTGGAGCCCACCCACCTTCCAGTGTGCAGACTAAGTGCCACCATAGCTGAGATGTCATCAGACTGGATAATGGAGGTTGTACCATCTGTAGGATTCCCCGAAATTCCACCTCCCCTAACTCGCAGCCCTACCCAAGCCATATTCAGCTGTGTCCTTGGTGAGTCCTGTGCAATTTGCAGAGCAAGCTCTAAGACCCACACTAGTGGAAGCTGACCTCAGTTTCTGGTGTGGTTTCTTGAGACAACCATTAGCACAGCACGTGTAATTGCTTGCTGAATCTTAACAGATGACCCTGGAGAGACATAGGCTGGGATGAAATTTGTCCCACTGCTAAACCCCCTTCAGGACTCTGCCTCTGAACACTACATAAAGCCATGCTAGTAAGACCGAGAGACTTAGGAGCTTGGTACATAGAAATAGACAAAGAAAGGCAGCCAAAATAGGAAGAAAAAGAAGCAGTTAACGGAACACGAAAATATCTCACCTTGAAAAAGCCTTCGCCAAGAACAGATGCGGAGTTCAAAACACTGGTTATAAAGATGCTCAATGAACTTAGGGGAAGAGTAGATGAACTTAGTGAGAACTTTAACAAAGAGACAAAAAAATCATAAAAATGGAAATGGAAATTATGAAAAGGAACCAGTCAGAAATGAAGAACACATTATCTGAGATGAAGAGCATATTAGAGGGAATTAACAGAGTGGATGAAAAAACGGATCAAACCACCAATATAAAGGGTGGAGAAGCCAAGGTCACCCAAACAGAATGGCAAGAAAAAAAAAAGAAGCCAAAAATATAATAATAATTTGAAGAGCCTTTGGGACAAAATTAAGGGTGAAAACATCCATGTAATAGGGGTGCCTGAAGGAGGAGAGGGAGAACAAGAAGTTGATGGGCTATTTGAGAAATAATGATTGAAAACTTCCCTAACCTTTCCTTCACAAACTTCCCTAACCTTGTGAAGGAAACAGGCATACAACTCTAAGAAAGAGGAACCCAAAGAGGCCAACATCAAGACATATTATAATTAAAATATCAAAGATTAAACACAAAGAGAGAATCTTAAAAGCAGCAAGAGAAAAGCAATGAGTTACCTACAAAGGAGCATCCATAAAACTGGTAGCTGATTTCTCAAAAGAAACTATGCAAGATAGAAGGGCTTGGCACAAAATATTCAACACGATGAAAACCCAGGACCTACAACCAAGAATACTTTATCCAACAAAATCATTTAGAGTTGAAGGACAGATAAATAGCTTCCCAGACAAAAATAAGCTAAAGGAATTCATCAACACCACACCACTATTACAGAAAATGTTGGAGGGAATTCTTTAAGAAGAAAAAACAAGTATCAAAATTATGAATAAAAAATGGTAATAACTACATATCTATCAATGACTACCTCAAATGGAAAAGAATTAAGTGCTCTAACCAAAGGATAGGGTGGCTGAATGGATAAGAACACAAGACCCCTATATATGCTGCCTACAAGAGATTCAGTTCAGATTAAAAAAACACACACAACTAACTAAAAGGAAGGGGATTAAAAAAGATATTGCCTTGATGAACCTAGACAGTATTGTCCTAAATGAAGTATGTCAGATAAATACAAATACTATATGATTTCACATACATGCAAAATCTAAAGAACAAAATAAACAACAACAAAAATGGAAACAAACTCATAGATACAGAGAATATTTTAAGGACTACTAAAGAGGAGGGCTTTGTGGGGGATGTTGATGAAATTAATACAGATGGATAGTAACAAAATAGTCATGGAGATATGTATAGCATAAGGAAAATAGTCAACAATATTGTAATAAACATATAAGAAAGAAGAGGGGTACTAGATTTAGTGGGGTGATCACTTAAGGTCTAATCACTATGCTGTACAACTGAAACTAATATATTATTGTATGCCAACAGTAATTGAAAAAACTCATTGAATTGTGCAATGAAAATATGGACAACTAATTGTCTATTATATTTACATAAAACTGGGGGAAAAAAGGTGAGACCTTTCTAAAACAAACAAACAAAAGCAGAATACACTTTCATTAATGCCCAGGTGAAGAAATAGTTCATGTGTTTAACCTTGAACAACCAAGGTGACAAGGCAGAAGGAAGGAGAAAAATCTCCAGAAAATAAACTTAAAGGCGTAGAAATATGCAACTTAAATGACAGAGAATTCAGGATGGTTCTTCTGAAAAAACTTAATGACATCCAAAATAATTTATATCCAAAACTCTAGGCATTTAAGAAAAACTATATCAGCAGAATGAGTTTTTTAGCAAGGAGATTGAAATCCTAAAAGAGAACCAAATAGAACTTCAGGTGATGAAGAACACACTAAAAGAGATGAAGAATGAAATAACAAGTTTGGGAAATAGAGTTGACCAAATGTGATATCAAAGACAGAAATCTAGAAATAAATCAGAAGGAAGAAGAGAGAGACCGAAGAATAAAAAATAATGAAAGAGAAATACAAGAACTAGCTGATACCCTCAGGAAAGAAAACATAAGAATAATGGGTATTCCCAAAGGAGAGGAAAAGGTACAGGGATCAGAAAACAATTATAGACAAACAATCTACAAGAATTTCCCAAATCTAAGGAATGAACTGGGACTTGTAAATGAAGCAGTCAAAAGAACACCAAAATATCTCAACTCGAAAAAGCCTTCGCCAAGACACATTATACTAAAATTATCGAAAATTAATGACGAAGAATTCTCAAGGCAGCCAGGGACAAGAAGACAATAACCTATAAAGGAAAACTCATTAAATTATCATCAGACTTCTCAGCACAAACCTTACAAGCCAGAAAGGAGTGGAATCAAATATTCAAACTATTAAATGAAGAGAAATACCAGGCAGGAATAATGTATCCAACAAAGATCTCCTTTACATATGAAGGAGAAATAGACCTTTCCAGATATGCAAAAATTAAGGGAATTCTCCATTATGAGACTTGCATTACAGGAAATAGTGAAAGGGGTCAACTTACCTAAAACTAAATAACACAAAAAATGCATAACTATGAGAACAAGGACTAACAGGAAGATAGAAGCAGAGTAGTGCAACCATTATTAAGAACAGTGTATTATAGGCTTAAACAATAAGAAGAGATTTGCTACAGCAAGATAGTAATGAATGTTCAGCATATATAGGGACAAATTGAGACAATAACAGAAAAGGACAGGATTCAAAGATCCAAATTCACAAAGAGGAATGGAGACAAGGCACACACATAAGAAAATGGACTACTTTATATATATAACTATCTTGTTACATATTTGTAATGGTAACCACATGCCAAAGTTTCAGCAATGAAGTACATAACATAAGACAAGAAGCACCAGAAGGAAAATCCTCAAAACATGACCAAACAAACAAACAAACAAACAAATAAACCCCCAGAAACATAAGGACAAGGAAGCAATGGAAACACCGAGACATCAGAAAGCAAAAGATAAAAAGTCTACAGGAAAACCTCGTATTTCAATAATCATCCTAAATGTAAATGGACCAAGCTCATCAATAAAAATGCACAGAGTTGCAGATTGGATCAAAAAACAAAACCCAACCATATGCTGCCTCCAGGAGACACATCTCTGTTCCAAAGTGAAAGGGTGTAAAGTGATATTTCAAGCAAATGGCATTCAGAGAAAAGCACAAGTAGTGGTACTAATATCGCACAAAATAGACTTCAAAATGAAAAAGGTAAAGAAAGATACCGAGGGACACTTCATAATGATGAAGGGAATCATGCACCAAGAAGACATAACACTTATTAATATCTATGTTCACAATCAGGGAATCCTGAAATATGTAAAGTAATTACTAACAGAACTAAAAGCAGAAACAGACTGAAACACTATCAGAGTAGGGGAACTAAATACCTTGCTGTAGGATATGGACAGATAATCCAAACAGAAAATCAATAAGGAAATAACAACCTTCAATGACACATTAGACCATCTGAACATAATTGACATTTACAGAGCCTTTCATCCCCAAATAGCTGCTTATACATTCTTCTCTAGTGCATATGAAACATATGCCCAGAAAGTGAATAAGTATGTCTAATTCCCTAGTGAAAAAGGTTTTTAAAATATCTTATATAGCTTTCATAAATCTATCATTTAAGTAACTTCATAGAATGAGGCTATACAATATGTGCATCAAAATTTCTAATGATATTGAATTAGCTGTTTCACAATATAACCCATTCCATGATTGAGCAACTAACTGTTAGAAAGCTCTTCGCCATACTTAGTTGAATCTAGCCTTCTTCAAATTCATCCATTCGTTATCTTTTCTGTTTTCCAACACAGAAAATAAATCTGAAATAGTCATTAATATCTTTTAAGATGTGTTTATGCCCTTCTGAATCATCTCTTTTTCCAGGTCAAGCACTGTCTATTTTTAAAAAGTAAATTATGTTCATTGTTAAGTTATTTAAAGATCAAAAGTAACAAAATAAAATTTCAAGGCCATTTTCTTTCATGGGCAAGATGTTTAATATATAGTAAATTCTGGCTAATTTTGAGCCAGCATTAGTGAAATTAATCAGAATAAGGTTAAAGTGTATAAGAGTATAGACAGAAGCATGTCACCTCATACAGGTGACAGCAGCAGAAATAGACAAGAAGTATCAGGCATAAAAAGAGAAGTTGCCAATGCAGCAGCAGGTTCTCCTGAATTGCTTCAAGAACAGCCATGCCAAAAGGCAAAAGCCCAGAAGAGGTGAGACTTGATTTTATTTGTCCAAAAATTAAGTGATGTGTCTTACTTTTAATCATTAGAAAGCAAGACATTTTAAAAAATAGTGTCAGGGATTGAAGAATTGTAGTGTTATTAACAATGTAGATTTTGAGTCAGAAGGAATCTTAAGGGTCACAGTGACATTGAAAAAAAAAGTAAACAAAATTATTTTTACTACTATTTTTTCTCCAGATACCGACATATATAGGTATTACATATATGAATCACATTTATGTGTTTTTTTCAAGAACTCTCACCTCACATTTTTAAAATAGTCTAGTATGTAGGTAGAGAAGTCATTGCACAAAGTTTTCAAGAACGATGTTTGAAACCACAAGGTTTTCAGTGGCAGAAGCACTAAAAGTTGATTATTCAATGCTAGTTATAAAAAATTATAGGAACATATTTGCACAGAGTCTATGGTCAAGATGGCAGGGTAGGTAAATACTGTGGTTGCCTCCTCCCATGACTGTGTTACATTCACAACTAAAATATAGAACAGTCAAGCTGAACAACCACTGGAAGACTATTGACCATAACTCCTATAAGCTGACCATAACTCATATAACTAAAGATATAAAGAAGAGGCCACATGGAGGCTGGTAGGAAAGGAAGAGATAAGAAATGGGCTGGCCCTACATTTGAAATGAGTGAGCGTGGGGAGGGATATCTCATCTACAGGGGTCTCCCTTGAAGAGCTAAGGGCCCTGCCCCACACACCAATGCTTCAGCCCACTGTTCCAGTGCCAGGAAGAGGAGTCTTCACAAAATCTGGCATGAAAATCAGGATTTCATTCATCTAGGTGAGATGGAAAGAAGCTGGATATTCAGGTGGCCCCTTAAAGGGGCCACACACAGCATCACTGGTTCTCAATCACTCACCCTGGGTTCTTGTGGAGGAGTAGCATTTTGTGAGGTGTGAGAGACATACAGGGAAAGACTAAGTTGTGTGGCTGCAGGGCAAAGGCTGGAGGGATAGCCACTTTTCATTGTCCCTTTGCTGAGCTATCCTGTACAGCCATCATAGCGGGCTCAATCTTGCCTTTGTTGAGCCCCCTCCCCACTCGACCAAATCTGAATTTGCATTAGTCAGGGGTGATCCACTCACTGCACCCCTGAGACTCCTCAAGATCAATCAACAGGCCTCAGCACACACACCATAGGAGTGCCACCCAAAGGCTCTTGCAGCTGCTGAACTCTACAAGCAGTCAGCAGGCAACTTCAGTGCTTGGACTTATCTGAACTTTTGCTAAACTGCCCCAGGCCTAGTACAGTTGGCAGCTGTACTGGGTTCATGGTGTGGCATTTCCCACTTGCCTCCAAGACTAGCCCAAGCAGTAACCAACAAAGGATCACTTTGTAACTCCTACTGGGTAGCCCTGAGTGGTTACAAGCACTGGTTGATCTTGGTCAGCATGGGATCTCCGCCCAAAGGCCCTAGGAACAACACACACAGAGGGTGGCATCAGACTACAACAGAGCACCACTTGATTAGCCCCACAAGTGGCATACCCAAAGCTCAGTCTCAACAGGCACATGAGCCCACTGGTGTGAACTTAACTTGTGGGGTCAGCCCCTACACAGCAGCTGATACCTGGTGGGCATGGCAATCACCACAGCCAGTCAGACAGAGTTAATCCCATGCAGTGATGTGCCAACAGCAATCAAGACTTAACTACAACAGAAGAGCACAGACAACCTACATAATGGACACTCCTGGATCACCTGGCACAGGTCACCAGGGTGACTATGCCACTGGACTGCACAGGGCCTCTACTACATAAGGCCTCTACTACATAAGGCCTCTACTACATAAGGCCTCTAGTAAGACTGAGAGACATTGCAAATCCATCTAATACATAGAAACAAGCACAGAGAGGCAGCCAAAAGGAAAAAAAGAGAAGCACATCCCAAATGAAAGGATAGGAGAAAACTTATAAAAATGTTCAATGAACTTAGGGGAAGACTGGATGACCTTGGTGAAAACTTCGAGAAAGATATAGTAAGTGTAGAAAAGGACATAGAAAAAGATTCAGTCAGAGATGAAGAATACAGTAACTCAAATGAGGAATATACAAAAGGAATAAACAGTAGATTAGTTGAAGCAGATTTCAAATCAGTGATTTGGAAGACAAGGTAGCAGATAACTCCAAATCACAACAGCAAATAGAAAAAAGAATTTTAAAAAATGAGGTAACTTTTAAGGGACCTTTGGGACAACATCAAGCAAAAGGGTTTGAGAACCTATTGAAAGATGTAATAATGAAAAACTCTCTAACCTGGTGAAGGAAGTAGACATACAAATCTACAAAGTGCAGAGTGGTGAATAAGATGCAGTCAAACAATCTCACACCAAGATTCATCATCATTAAAATGCCAAATGTTAAACCCAATGAGACAATTCTAAAAGCGGCAAGAGAAAGACAGCTAGTTACTTACAAAGGAACTCCCGTTGACTGTAAGCTGATCTGTGAACAGGAACTTTGCAGGCCTGAACAGGTCGGCACAAAATATTCAAAGTGATGAAAAGTAAGGACCCACAACCAAGACTACTGGCTCTCAATTAAAATTGAAGGTGAGATTAAGAGTTTCTTGACAGGAAAATGTTAAAGGAGTTCCTAACCACCAAGCCAATAGTACAATAAATGTTAAAGGGATATTTTTTTTTAGAAGAAGAAAAAACATAAAAAAGTAACATAAATATGATAATAACATTGTAATTATTATATACCTATCAGTCATCACTTTAAATATAAATGGATTAAATACTCCAATCAAAAGACATAGGGTGGCTGAATGGACAAGGAAATAAGCTGTTTCCATACACATGCTGTTTATAAGAGACCTACATCAGATCAAAAAATATACACAGATATAAAAGATAGGGATGGAAAAAACATTTCATGCCTATGAAAATGAAAAAAAAAGCTAAAGCAGCAATAATAATATCAGATGAAATAAACTTTAAAACAAAGGCTATAATAAAGGAACTCCCGTTGACTGTAAGCTGATCTGTGAACAGGAACTTTGCAGGCCTGAACAGGTCGGCACAAAATATTCAAAGTGATGAAAAGTAAGGACCCACAACCAAGACTACTGGCTCTCAATTAAAATTGAAGGTGAGATTAAGAGTTTCTTGACAGGAAAATGTTAAAGGAGTTCCTAACCACCAAGCCAATAGTACAATAAATGTTAAAGGGATATTTTTTTTTAGAAGAAGAAAAAACATAAAAAAGTAACATAAATATGATAATAACATTGTAATTATTATATACCTATCAGTCATCACTTTAAATGTAAATGGATTAAATACTCCAATCAAAAGACATAGGGTGGCTGAATGGACAAGGAAATAAGCTGTTTCCATACACATGCTGTTTATAAGAGACCTACATCAGATCAAAAAATATACACAGATATAAAAGATAGGGATGGAAAAAACATTTCATGCCTATGAAAATGAAAAAAAAAGCTAAAGCAGCAATAATAATATCAGATGAAATAAACTTTAAAACAAAGGCTATAATAAGAGACAGAGGTCATTTTATAATGATGAATTGATCAATCCATCAAGAAGACATGACCACAGTAAAAATTTATGCACCTAACATAGGAGCACTTAAATATATACAGCATATATTGACTGACTAAGAAAGATCAACAGCAGTATAGTCATAATAGGGGACTTTAATACTCCATGGATTCCAATAGACAGATCTTTCAGACAGAAAATAAACAAGGAAACAGGAGTCTTAAATGACACACTAGACTAAAAGCACTTAATTGATATTTTTAGAGCATTTCACCCTTAAGAAGCAAAAGAAGTATTCTTCTTAAGTGCATTTAGAATAATTTCCAGGCTAGAGCACATGTTGGGCCACAAAACAAGTTTTAGGAAATATAAGAAGATTAAAGTAAGATCAAGCAACTTCTCTGACCACAATGGTATGAAACTAGAAATCAGTTACAAAAAAAAATAGAAAAATTCACAACCACATAGAGGAAAACAATACACTATTAAACAATGAATGGGTTAACAATGAGATCAAGGGTAAAATCAAAAGACACCTTGAGACAAATGAAAATGAAAACATATTTATATAACACAGCAAATGTGGTCCTATGAGGGGAATTCATAGCAGTACAGACTTACACCTCAAAACAAGAAAAAAACTCAAATAAACAATCTAACCTTTCACCTAAAGGAACTATAAAAAGAACAGCAAAAGAAACCCAATATGAGTAGAACAAAAAAATAATAATAAAGATCAGAGTGGAAATAAATGAAATACAGTGTTAAAAAAACATTACAAAAGATCAATGCAACCAAGAGCTGTTTCTTTGACAAGATAAGCTTAATTGATAAACACAACCAGACTCATCAAGAAAAAAAGAAAGACAATCCCAATAAACGAAATCAGTAATGAAAGAGAAGTGACAACTAACTTTACATAAATACAAGGGATTCTAAGAAAATACTATGAGAAATTATATGCCAACGCATCTGGAATATTTGGATACATTCTTTGAAACATACAATCTTTGAAGACTGGATCTAGAAGAAATAAGAAATTTTAACTGACTGATTACCACTAAAGAAATTGAAACAAACAAATGTCCTGGACCAGATGGCTTCACAAGTGAAATTTCACAGATATTCAAAGAAGAATGAACATCTTTCAAATTATTTAAAAAAAAACTGAAAATGAGGAAAAGCTCTCCAGCTCATTATATGAGGCCATCATTATCCTGATTCCAAAGCCAGACAAAGACCTTACAAGCAAATAAATTATAGACTGATAACCATGGTGAGCATAGATGTAAAAATTCTCAACAAAATATTAGCAAACTGAATTCAGCAAGACACTAAAAGGATCATGCACCAGGATTTCTGCTGCCTTTGCATCCAGACCAGCAGATACAGGAGGCAAAGAACCCCAGGCCACCCCATTGCCAGATCATGAGCACTTTGGGTTCTGCTTTTTTCTCCAGTCTGTTTCCCACCTCATTTTTCAGAATCCCCAGATTGCCGCTCCATGGTTTTGGGCCAGATTTTTAGCCGCTGTCAGTGGGAGAGACGATGTGGACTGTAGTGACTCCTTCTTAGTTGGAACCAGAGTCTCTTAACTGTTTTTAAGATCTCAGAGACATCTTGAGATGCACTGTAATATTTTATTGGTGGGAAGCTCCACTTGTTTGAATAAACTAGTCTGCCTTTTCCAGAATCAGAATATTTTAGAGTAACATTATCAAGATTTGTAATCAGTTCAACTGGGATTGTAATGGAATGCCCTGAACTTGGTAGATGAATTTGAGGGGGTCCTGGGGTGTTTCTTCAGATGGTCTTTTACGTCCTTTTGCCATTGTGTATTGTATCTTATTTAAATTAATTTTGTGGTGTTTGTGTTAGTATGAACAAGTGTAATTAATTTATATATTACAAAACTATCTGTACATTTCAAAAATTTACAGTAGAAAAAGTAGATTCTGATATTCAAGTTGTTTCAAACATCCGCAAACGTTTTCAAATAGGTACATCCACACGTTACATATTTATGATCCATTTATGGGACATCTGGAAAAGGTAAAACTGTAGGGACAGAAAACAGATACATGGTTTCCTGGGTGAGGGTGAAACAACGATTTAGCTAAAAGGGAGAAGTAGAAGGAACATTTTTGGTGGGAGTAAGAACTGTCTTGTATCTCTGCTGTGGTGTTGGTTATAGAGTTATATGCATTTGCCAATATGCACAGATCTGTACACAAAAAGTAATGAATTTTATTTGATTAAAGAAAAATATAAAGATCTCACAACTGAATAAATTTAACTAATGCTGAACTTAATATCAAAAAAGTTTTCCAATAATGGAATCGTGTATCAGTGTTCAATTAAACATAAATTAATTAAAATGAAATAAAATTAAACGTTCAATTTCCCAGTGATAGTAGCCACTTTTCAAAGGCTCACAGACACAAGTGGCTAGTGTCATAGATAGCTTTTGAAATAGATGTGTTAAATTATTCATGCAGTTCTTACTTTCTGTAGTTCTATTAGTTTCTGAGAAAGTGTGATAGCATTATTGATTTATTATTTCTCATATAAATTCTTTCCATTGTGGCTTTCTGAAACTAGAGAGTCTAACTTCTGGGGCATATATGTATGTGCGATGCATTTTTTTTATTAGGAGAAATGTATTTATCACCTTGTTAGATAGAGTCAGTTTCTGCTCTCTAGTGTTGTACTGTGTTGCATTCCTAGTCACAGAATATGAGAGTGTGTCTCCTCATAACTTTGCCGAAGAGTGTGTGGTTTAATTTTTATAATTTTGTTACTATGATGGGTGAGAGACTATATTTCAGTGTAGTTTTAATTTGAACGTTTCTTAATGTGAGCTATGTTCACCTTTCTTCATAAATTTAAATGGCATTTTCCTTTTTTTCTGTGACTGATTACATTTTTGTCCATTTCTCTATTGGATTTTTGAATTTTTTTCTTTTTTCAATATTTAGAAGGTCCCCATTGTTAAGTATAGTAATCTGATTGTCTCTTTGTCTTTGAGCTGCTTAAATGTTCCTATACTGTATCTAAGTAAGGTGTTTTTCCCCATGTCTCTTCTGTGGCTCCCCATGACTTCCCCAATTCCCGACCATCCATCCTACTTGATTCTGGAAAATTTATCTTTATATTTGTCCTTTATAAATTTATCCTTATATTAACCTTTATATTTCTTCTGCTCCTTCTTCTTTTCCTTTCTTGAATCTGTTATCATCTAGATATCACCACTTCATTCCTGCTGTTCTAATCTCTTTCTATTATTTTTAGTATTTTTTAACTCATTACTTTTTCCTGTTTTATTCTGAGACAGGTTCTTCTCTGCTATTCTACAGGACCAGTTGTCTCTTCAGTTCTAACTCCTACTGCTTACTCTATCTACTGTGATCTTTATTCCTAATATTTTAATACATAATATTTTCACTTATTTAAAAAATTATTTTTGTTTTCATTTTCAGTTGCACAGATAGTATCTTATTTCCTTAACCATATGCTTTGCGTTTAATGACTCTATGTGTCTCCTTTAACACTTCTGCTTCAGATGATGTATGTTGCCCATCACATTCCATTACACATGTTCCATATCTTCTTTACCCACTTGTCTATGGATGAGCACTTAGGTGGCTTCCATATATTGGCTAATGTAAATAATGCTGCTGTGTACTGAGGAGTGGATATTTCTTTTCGAATCGGTGTTTTGGATATCTTCAGTAAATATTCACAAGTGGAAATACTGGGTCATGAGTTGGCTGCCTTTTTTTTTCTTTTGTGAGGAACCTCCATACTTTCTTTCCACAGTGGCTACACAAAATTGCATTTCCAACAACAGCAAATTAGGGTTCCCTTTTCACCACAACCACGCTGACACTTGTTGTGTGTTGACTTTTTGATGGTAGCCATTTTGGTAGGTGAGAGGAGACCTTTCTTTGAGGATATTATGCTAAGTGAAATAGTTCAGACAGAGAAAGACAGTTACTACGTGATCTCACTAACGTGTAGACTCTAAAGAACCAAATAAATGAACTAAGCAGAAACATACTCACAGATACAGAAATCCAACTGAGCCTTGCCAGATGGGAGTGGGGTGCGGGGCATTGGGACATTGTGTGAAAAAGCGGAACTTAAGTAGTAGAAATGTGTATTTCCAAAATGGTCACGGGGTTGTAATGCCTGCAGTGGGAATGTGGTCAGTTGCATTGTAATAACTAAGTACAGTGCCAGGTGGCTACCAGTCTGATGCACTGGATCACTTTGTAAAGGATATAAATGTCCTACCAGTAGGCTCTGCTCCTCTAACTCTTCGACATTAATAATGAGAGCCAACTGTAACTGCAAAATTAAAAAATATCAAAATAAAATAGGAATTTTCTTGTTTCTGCAATGAATTCATATGTGCAATTATAACAGCTTTAGCTCTAGCTACAATCCCATCCAACACTACTTGTCAAACGTGTAAATATATAGAATCCTAAAATTCTCACACTTGTCGCTTTGCCTAGGCCCTTCTTTCTTCTTATCTGCTGTTCTTTCTGTTCACACTTACCTACACTTGTGGTTGACATAAATAATAGACGGGCAAGTGTGACGGGATTGAGCTGATGAAACAAGCATATGGCCGAGATGGCCTCAAGGAAAATGGGCCGTCAGCGTTGCCGATGTCAGTCATGGGGAGGCTGTTGCTCTTGTCACCAGGAAATTACAGGCGGTGGAAGGGTGACCAGAGGCCTAGCTTAACTGGTTGGCAGTACTTTCTTGGCTGCAGATGGCACTCGCGGCTGGTGTGCCCACAAGTAAGGTCGGAAGCCTGCCACCCTGGCACTGCGGAGAGACCCAGGGCCTAGGACCGAGTGCTGGCGCCCACACCATCACAGTGACGCATGACGCCAAAGACGCCTGCCAGCTCTCAGCTCCCGGCTCCTAAGCCACACCGCAGCCTCCTGGTGTCCAAAGCGGCCTATGCCCTCAGGTGCCCACGTTTCAGCAGGCAAGTCGGAGAGCGCCCGGGGGCGACGCAAATGAGCCCGATTCCCAAGGGCTTCAAGGGACCAAGTAATCCACAACCCTCCAGGTGGAACATCCCGAAGCCCAGCAGGACACCGGCATGGCCCTCACACCAGAAGTGCTGTCACCCCAGAGACTGACACCTGGTTTTCTTCTCCCTCCTCCAGGGACTGGCGGGCTTCCTCCCGTCTGGTACCATCCGTTCACCGGCGTCCCTGGTGACCACCTTTGGTGCACACAGGAGAAAGGAAACAAAATCCTAACCCAGAAACCAAACCCAAAACACAGAACCGGAAATGTCCACTCGGCCCCTTGAGCACGAATCAGGAAAATGTAGGGATTGACAGATTGCCACAACACCCCAACATGTGATAGTGGCGTCCTGCCCCACATGCCTTTCCTGTTCTGTGCGGTGCACCTCTCCCCGCCGCAACTCTTGCTGTCAGGCCCTTCTCAAACAAACCCTGGCCCGATGCCGGATGGAGAGTCACCTCCCAGCAGGGAAGGTTCTGGTCCTAGAGGGCAGTGCTTTGTTTGAAAGGAATGATGTTTCTTTGGTGGAAAGCCCCCACATACAAAGACCTGTGTGCAAACACGCTCAAACCTGACTTTTCTGTACTGCCATTGATGGCCCTGGGTACTGCGCCTAGTTCATCCCCTTCCACAGGATGCCCCATAGGTTTCACTGTCTTCACTTGAGTACGCGGAGTTGGAGTTGCGTTTCACAGCCTCTGGTGGTAAAAGCATACTGGAGGGATAGCTATGCTGTTGTTCTGTTTGTTCCGGGGTTTTACTTTTGTTTCTGAAAGCTCCTGGTCCTTATCATTATTGAAATGATTTTCTGGTAGGATTTTCCACCCCAATATTACATTTAAACACAACAGTGATCCCCCATGCAAGTAGATAGTTGGTTCGATTGTTTTATTTACCTACACATCATTTTTATAAATGTGAAGAGGCAAGGCGAGTTTCTGTGTTGTCTTCCTTTCTTGCGAGAAGAAAGTTCTACCTTCGATGATGAGAGACTTGCCTCTACTTCCTCCATTTCTTGAGTTGTCCTTCCAATGCTCGTGCTTTCAAGCAGTGTTGTTAGTATTATTTTTTCATTTTGAATTTCTCTACTTCTGGTCTTTTGCTGGCCATAGCAGTCAGGAAATGATGGGACGAGCCAGAGGCACTCTGTCTTCTTTTTGGAATCCGTTGAAGGGATGCGTCTCATTTTCACCTTTGGTGATCTGTCTCATGGGATTGCTTCAGCATCATTTGCATTTGAATGAGAGCAGCCACCATCCTCTCAGCATTCCTTGCAGACAGGCCACTGTTGTTATCTGGCAGTTATCTGGAGGCCCGGACGGCCAGCGGAACCTTCAGATGGACCTAGGCAATACCATTCCCGTCACCTTCTCTCCCCTCTGCGGAGTGTGCATCCCTCCCCTTTGTTCCCATGCCAGAGAATGCTCCAGTACACAATATTGTGGTGGGCCTGTGTGGACGGTAAGTGGAACGGAATGCAGTGAAGGGCCTTGTATCAAATTTGAAGATTCTGGAGGACAGGGGCAGAAGTCAATGGCTTTTTCTGGACCTCGAAGATGAGTTTTGGAAGTAAGTGTCCTTCGTTAATAAGCCAGGCCTCTAGGCGTCTGAAGAGGGCTGCCTCTCACTTTGGGAGCTGGCCATCGTGCGAGTGTGGGGTACTCTCTGGATTGCATCTGGAAAATTCTCGAGGAAGTCGGGACCCAGAAGCATGATGTTTGGCCAGGAACACCACCTCCTCCACTCGCCCACCTTCACATAATTCACCTATGACTTTTAACGTATCCTTTTCTGGCCTCACAAGAAAGGGAAGCCTTTGAGGATGTAATCGACAGCGTCCTTTGTGATGAAGATAGAAATAGGCAGAGTAAACCAGCAGCGTATTGCTCTCCATGTGTGTAAAGTAACATGGCCTTCCACAATCTGGAACAGATATTGGTCATCGAACATAACAAGAGGCCAGAGAATTCTGCATGTGCAAACTACGAGGCCCCGAGTACCAGTCGTGCTGAAGGGAAGATTATGATGGTTGTTAAATAAATACTTGGTGGCAAACGCACTTGCCCTCATCATTCAATTTTCACGTGTTGCATGCTGTCCTTTCCAGGCCATAAATATTTAATGAAGAGCTGCCCTAGGAAGCTATTTAAATATTAGGGGTGGGGTATCTTCATTCTATATAAGTCCTGTCCTTCCCGGTACTGTTCAGATGGCCCTGGGCTTCTGAGGTATCCAGCAGACTCTCCACACATGGCTATGACCAGCACATCGACCAGTAAGTTCCCATTAAATTTTAGCACTGTGGGTAAATCATTCAAATGTCATGACGTTTTCCAGATTGAAAGAAAGTATAAAATGCTGTCATAACTGGAGGGCTATATCTTACAGGGCTGTGTTTCAGTGATGGATTAAGGAAGGAAATTGAGTGAGTCTTGGACATTGTCTCCTCGAAATAAAAAAAAAAAAAAGAAAAAAAAACTGGAGGGTTAGCCACATTTCCCATCATCATTTCTTCTACCGAACATCTTTTGGTTAAAACGTTACTGGTAGAAAATAGTTTGCAGATTATTAAAGTTGTATACATAAAATTTGATACATACTTCAATCCAATCAAAAAAAATTTTTCTTCCTTAAAATGTGCAATGGTTTCTTTCCACTTTCAATCAGATCCCCTTTACCATAACTTTTGGCTCGCCTGTTGGTTTGCTTGCCAGTTTGCAGATTCTTTGTTTGTGATAGTCATCCCTTCTAAAAGGTGGAATTAACTGTTTCTTTTCTCAGGGAGATTTTCGGTGTGTTTATCAGTTACCCATGGAAAGCAGTGCTTAGAATTCACATTTTTCACAGGCATGAGATGAAGGACAGGGCTAGCACCACCACGTGACAGTGTTGATATGGACACTGGCCTCACCCATCTTCATTCTCTCCAACAGGCCCATTCCCTCGAGGATCTCGCAGAAAGAGAATTGATCTGAAGTCCCATCAGAAGGAGGCTCTGCACACATTGTTTCAACAGAACCCCTACCCCGGTATAATGACCAGAATACAACTGGCCCAAGAAATTGGCTTACCAGAATCCAGAATCCAGAATCCAGGTAGGCTGGAGTTTCTCGTTTATGTTGTCTCAGGGTCAATTTGTAGACAGAATCTGGGCCAAGTGGTTGGAAGTCACTCCCTAGGGTCAGCTAGTGTGCTTAGAAGACGTATTTGCCTTCTGTCATGATGTGTAGAGAAGGAAAGTACACAAAATAATTATGGGAATGCGATGTAGAAAGAGAACGTTCTCAGCTCAGGAGTGCCCCACTCCCTTTGTTATAGTTTCCAATAAGCCACGGGCTGCAGGGAATTCAATTTCAGGGGAGAAGACATATTTCTGCTCCCTAATGCAGCCCTCATGGTCGTTTGGAACAGACTTTCCTCCAATCCTGGTAATGAACATGCATTCCTTAGGAGCAGGTGGATGTAGGTGGCCCAAGGGAATCGGTGCTTTGGGTGGATGGCCCACGAGACCAGGATAGATTGGGATGGCTGTGCTGTGGCTCTTGCCCTCTATGCCTGGCCTCCAAGTCAGTCATCTTTTGTTCTGAAGCCGGACCCTCTGCTTAGTTTCCAAGTAAGTCAGTAATGAAACAGAGGTCACAGTTTGAGCACCGTGCCTGGGGCCTTGGAAAAATTCGATAGGTATCAGATGTCTTTAGACACATTTTGTTTGGAGGTGTCAAATTGACCACACTAAATGCTACGACTGATGTAAAAGTACGGATTGCCCTTCTGTTCCTGCTAATAGGGAATGACGCACGGTGGTCTGTTGCTTAGGAGACGGACTCGCCTTTGAAAGTTCGGTATTGGTTACAGTTGATTCTCTACAGCTAGGAGGGACTTTGGAATGAATTCAGTAAGAGGTTCCTGGACATGAAGACTTTTCCAGTAGCACAAATGGGCCATTATGGTCCTCCTGCTTCAGTGCCATTTCTACAGGGATACTGCCCTAAGCACTGTGTGGCAGAAAAGAGCATCGCCCGTGCGGACCCGATAGAGGCGAGGAAGCGATAACCTCACAATACTGGGGCTTGACTCCCTTCGAGGGGAGGCATGAGGAGGAAGAGATAGAGCACAGGAGAGGAAGGGGAGAGCGAGGCAGAAACCGAGCTAGAGACACGGGGACAGAGTCTGGGGGAAAGACAGATCTACACACCAGCACGGACACTTTCACAGTCAGAGGCGCAGAGACAGGGAGCAAAATTGCGAGGATTGGAAGACAGAGGGAGCTGGAAGGAGAGGGCGTGCCAGCGAGCTCCCTCTGCCTTGGAGAGCCAGCAATACTGTCTCTGCAATATTGTCAGGGCTATTGCATGTGGGTCTCAGGGAGATCACCGAGAAAGAAATGATGACTTTATCATTCATTGCAGATGCTGTGCTCGGTCAGCTTTGGGGCTCTCATCTGGAGGTAAATGCCTTGTCCTTTGCAAACTAGGGCATCTTTGGAGGATCACTATTCCCACCGGGGGCAGACAGCCAGTTTGGGGATTTCTTTTGTTGGATTTCCTGCGGGTGTGTGTGTACGTTGGTTGGATTCTTTTGTTTTACTCTCTTTAGTCAATATTCAGGACCACTGGGGGAAATATGGCATGATGATCGAGTCTTCCTTTTCCACCTAGGTTTGGTTTTAGAACCAGAGGACAAGACATCTGAGGCAGAGCCGATTGAAGTCCACAGACTCCCTAAAGGAAAGGCATTGCCACCCAGAGGAGCAGCCTCTAGCTGAGGCTCCAGGTGAGGACACGGCTTTCAAAATACGTTCCCCGAGAGGGTCTTTTTGAGATGAAAACGTCTCTGCTGTTTGCTGCCGAAAGTTTTGCCTCCATTGCTTAGGACGGGGACTCATGCTATTCAGATCTGACCCCTCTCATCCTCCTGAGAGGGACACCTTGCCCGGCAAAAGGGCTTTGATCCTTCTGGGTGGGCCTGAATGTGCCAGAACGTGCAGAGACTCATTTTTCACCAACTCGAGGGTTTTATCCAAGAGCTAGCTAGAATTAGTCGATGAGTCATATCAGAGAGCAAGTACTCACACGCACGCAGACACATACACACTCCAATACCTGCATTTGCATTGACTGTGCCATTATCCTGTAATCTCTCCTTTTTAGTTTTATTTTTCCATCTAGTATGCATAGCCAAAGAAGCCAGGAGAAAGCAGACACCCATATCGCCATCTCAATGTTGTTCCTGCTAATTGAAGCTTTTGAAAAGAATAGATTCCCAGGCATTATGACTAGGGGAGATCTGACTCAACAAACAGGCATTCCAGAATGCAGAATTCAGGTACATTGTCAGTGCGGGCACACGAAAGGCCTCATGTGATCGAGTCATTGACCCCTGAGAGGATGCTGCATGGATGTGGGCTCTTTGGGATTATCCTCCTGATCCAGGCAACGGCCTTACAGGGGAGAGTGTGCCTGAATGAAACATTTTCACATCAGATTGGTGGCGGCACACAGATCTGTAGAAACAGCGTCAGGAGAAAAGCTGTGAAATGGGAAAGTTCAAGGAGACTCTGTCAGTCTGGGAGGGCTTTTGGAGTTCAGCAGTGCTGTCATTGTACCCCAGACATCTCTTTCTTATGAGTAAGGACAGTGTCCTGGCTGTGGTCCCATGCTTGCCTTCATCCAGGGCCCCAGTGACTTGGGCCCAGCACAGAACCCGTTCATGAGCCACCGCTCGCCCCTCCCCACCCTCGAGGACCTCGTCAGCTCAGGTCGTTGGCCTGATTCTGGGTTGGAGGTGGACACACCACCAGCCCTAGTTGAGAATGGTTGTTCTCAGTAGCTCTGAGAATTTTGACCCGGGATGTGTGCATTTCCATGTAAGTTGATATGTACACCAAGGCACAGATTCTCCAAGACTCTCTCTTGGATCCGAGAATGGAATCACTGCTTCCACTGGAGGTCCAGGCCCTGTGTTTTCTGTGTTCTCCTTAGACGGAAAACAGTCGCATCCTGATCAGGAGAGCTCAGGTAGCAGGCCAATCTCATATCCAGAGGTTTTTCAACTGGACTCGCTGACTGCCTGTTTCTCAACCATCCTTGGGGAGCGGGCTTTTAAACATATTGAGTGCACATGTAGACTGGAGGAATGTGTTTCCTGCCACCCCTGATTAAGAAAGAGCAGCTTAGTCATGGAATATGACTGTTCTTTGGGTTGGCCTGATGTCCACCAGCTTACAGGAAAGAATCTGGTTGGCGTGCAGGCGCACTTGAGGATCTGGGGGATTCAAGATAGAGGCTTTGAGGTGGTCTCTAAACAATGTTCCATAAAATGGATGAGGCGAGTTGCATTAAGGCATTGACTACCAGGAAAGGAGTGGGCAAGAAATGGAGGGGGCAGCATGTAGAGCGTGGAGGGTCATCATTGTAACCAATCAGTGTGGGATCCACTCCTCGTCAGGTGTCCACAGTTGCCCTCAAGTTGCTTCTTTTTCAAGAGTGCCGGGTTAAGACTACAAATCAAAATCCCCAGGGTTGAGGCTCAATTGGCATTTCCCTTGGCCTGGCAGACCAGGGGCGTTAGAGCTGGACTCTCAATTATCTTGGTGTTCATGTCTTCCTCTTCTTGTCCTATGTCTGGTTTCAGAACTGAAGAGCTCAGCACCCTGGGTAGAGTGCGCGTGGGCCTCTGAATGCCCTGGAAGAAGGCGCAGACCCTGAGCCTTCACAGGCTCCTCCGCCAGTCTCAAGCAGCCCCCTTCCACCCACCCCCAGCTATGCTCAACAGCTCTCCTCATTGTCCTCCCATTGATCCTGTAGACGACATCTGGACATTTGCTGTGGCAGCAGCTCTGCCTCTCGTCTCCGCTGTCCTTATTTCTAGAGTTCCCTCAGGTGGCTGTGTGGTCCTGTCACTGAGGGACTTGGTGGCCCATGACATGTAGGCTGTGTGGGGAAGAGAGCACTCTCATCCTTCTCGGATACCTGTGAATCACTTGTCAGCAGGACCATCTCTAGGAGAGTGTCTCTCATATACTCACAGTCCTCTGTGGCCCCCACACCGAAACCAGAGCCAGGGGCACAGCAGAAGCACTGATTGGCTGCTCCGCCTTTGCTGGATGCCCCTATGCAGGGGTGTGTACAGGGGCCAAGGGTGGTTGGGGCCAGAGCAGAGGCATGGGAAGGGTCAGTTCTGCCGCCTGCACATGCTGGCACCTTCCCTGCAGATTCTCCGGGGCTCTTAGACGAACTCCTCTTGACCCCCAAGCTTCAAGACCAGGGGGAAGCTTTGCTCAGAGGGTATCCCCAGGAAGAGGAGCCTGCAGGATTTCTGGAATCGCCCCTCACTGAGGAAGAATATCAGGCTCTGCTCGACATGCTGTAAAGGTGACCTGGGGCTCAGCTTTAGGAGGGGAGCAGTATACTTCTCCCCACCTTGACTTGGACCTGCTTTCCAGCAGGGAGAGATCCAGCATGACTGGGAGGAGCGAGATGAAGAAACACTCATTGTGTCCTAGAGCAAGACCATGGCTGGAAGGTGCAGCTGCCTCTGCAAAGCCTTAGAGGTGTTTCTTCTCTCTCCTGCTTGTGGCATTCGATGGCCTCCGTGATGGTGGCCGAGACCCACAGTTCCTCCAGAGGCGCCGTGAGCACCAAACAGCAGGTGCCCTCCCTGAAGCTTGATTAATGCAATGATTTGTCACAAGGATCCTGACTTGCTCCCTGCCACGGCTACTGACAGGCCCATCTGGACAACCCTTGACCAGCGGTGAAATCACGCCCAGAGGATGAGCCGTCAGAAACTGTCTCCCATGGGTATGTTTTCTGGCATTGGGAAAACAACTCCAAGAATAGGTGGATACGCCTACAAGGTGGGGATGTTACATGTCTCGGATCTGTAAATCTAGGATGGTGAGGTTTGACTCAAGCTGTAAGGGTGGGAACAGACAATGGCACATCTCACAGTTCTCTGCCTGTGAATGGTGGTTTGTGAGGTTAAGTCTATAATCTTATTGGATGTGTGCATGTGATTTTTGCCTTGGAGCATTGATGCATACAGCTTTCCATGGGTGATGGTCATCAACCAGCTCAAAGCCTTCACTCCGGGAATCGTATGGGTCTCATACCTTCTAGCATTCTAGCATGTTGGTATGTGTGTCCATGAATAGCTGCCCATAACTGTTCAAATGGGTTTTGGGAAGAAAGGGAAAGTCTTGTCTGAGACTCCTGATTGCCCAACTTCATCTGTGTCTCCTCCCTTTCTTTTAGTTGTACCTTGGAAAAATGCCTTTTGGAATTTTAAGTAGAACGCTACTCTTCATTGGTAGAATAATAAAAAGATATTTGAAAACTCAGTGTGGCTTCTGGATTGTCATTTGGTGGCCTCACTTTCTTCCCGGTCCCTCTTGTAATCATTCAGAGGATCACCATGCCCCTTCGCCTGTGACCTTGAGCGAAGGAAGTCAGGGTACCCAAGCCAAGACCCCAGCACCCATCTACAGACACACCCGATTGCTATCTCTGGAACTTCCTGCAGTCAACAAACTTAACATTGATTCTGGGTGTGTGACATGTGAGGTTTCCACCAGGGTATATACTTGAAGTGTGAGTGCCTGGATTATTCAGACACAATCTGTACTTCTAGATTGTACATGCAATGGTCATATCAACTCCTTATGCTGACTCCACTCTCTGAGAAAAAAGACCCCTCCCTCTCTCTATCAATCTCTTTTTTTTCTATTACTTTAACAATTGTGTTTTTCTCTATTCCCTCTTCATTGTTTCACGCACACACACATATACACACCCCAAAGAGAAATGCACACACACAGTCACTAACACACACTCACACACACCAAGAAACATATACCTCCTACGATGGGAACAGACATTGCTGAGATATAGAAAATAACAAAAATTAAAAAGTGGAAAGCTAAGTCAAATGTCAGTAGAGCCATCGTCCCCTTTCCCTGGATATTTTATTATTGTGCAAGATCATTTCCTAGTACGCTTCAGGAGAAGAGTTTGTGGACTCATTGATTACATGCCCGTGGTTCTAACACTTGTTTTCACAGAGTGTGCAAGTGTTAAGAGATAATTCTGACATATTTTCCTTAGCATCACACCCTTTGTGTCCATGTGGGTTGTTGCATGTTGTAAGATTTCACTGTTCTTTATGACTGAGTAGAGTCATATTCCATTATACATATCCCACATCTTCTTTATCCAGTCATATACAGATGAGCACTTAGTTGGCTTCCTTATCTTGGCTACTGTAAATAATGATGCCATGTATTGAGGAGTGCATATTTCTTTTCGAATTGGTGTTTTGGTGATCTCAGTTAATATCTACAACTGGAAATACTGGGTCATGAGGTGGCTGCCATTTTTTTCTTTTGTGAGGAACCTCCATATTTTCTTTTCACGGTGGCTGCACCAAATTGCAGTTCCAACAACAGCAAATTAGGGTTCCCTTTTCATCACATCCATACCAACACTTGTTGTGTGTTGAATTTTTGAAGGTTACCTTGAAAATGAGACCAGCTTCGTGTCATGTTTTCAAACCTCCACTTTACTTTCCCTGATCCAGGCAGAGTACTGGGTCATGGGCCATGGACTTCTATCGACTTTTTTTTTTTTTCAGTCTTGTTATCATGTGCCAAGTCCTCCAACAAAGGTTCTGTTATGAAAATTTAGACTAAATTTTGTGGGCCAAGGTCTCCACCCTACTTCCTGCAAATAGGAATAATACATGGCTGTGCTTCCAAGCTCCACAGTCGAGTTTCTGAAAGAAAAGTCCTGGCTTTGTACCAAGTTTCTAAGTGCCCACACTACATTATCTTACCATAGGAAAGGCTGGGTGCTGTAGGTTACGGTACCTTTCAGAAATTGGTAAAAGGGAAAATTGCTGACATGGGACTAGGTTGTGCTCAGTGGACTGTATGATGACAAAAGTTGGTGCCATCGACCCAGAAATCTATCATATATATTTTAAAGGGAGTAGAGTGTTGGAGCTGTGAACCGAGTCCTCTGTGATTCTTCCTCCTAGAGCATGATATCTTGGTTCTGTGGGCCAAGGTCTCACCAAGAGTTTCTGGGAGCAGGGGCAAGGCTGGGTTTTGTAGGCCTAGGTCTTCAGTCAGGACTTTATTACCAATTGGATATTCTTGACCTTGTGGGCCTGGTGCTGTCAGCTTGTTCCTTTTAGGAGGTCCAGGCTTAGTGCAGATATCCACAGTCTCTGTTTTAGTTTCTCTTCTATAAAGAAGGCTTGTTATTGTGTTCCTAGTACTCTAGGTGACATTCATTCAGAGAGGACAGCCTTAGAAACGTGTTCCCAGATGACCCATTCAGTCTCTGCTAGAGAAAGGCAGAAGGAATGCTGTGGGCCAATTTTGCATCTCTAATACTTGAAAATAGGAGAAAAGATCGGAACTCCAAACCAAGGTTAGCACTCTGGTTCCTGATTAGAAATCCAGGCAGGAGACAAGGTCCTTCGTCTCGAGTTAAGACTCTCTTACATGAGGACACGTTTGCACTGTAGGATAAGTTCTCTTATCTACTAATCTTCTAGAGGTCAGGTTTATTGTCATGGATCCCAGTCTCCCTTTAATTTAATGTTATTAAAAGACATTCTTGGTGCCTTGGGCCCATGTCAACACTCCAAATTCTTTCAAGGGAAGGCAGTTTTGCTGGTACTAATGGAGGACTCCATTCTTCCTTTTATTCAGAGAAGACAGCTTTGTTTGTGGGCCATGCACCCCACATGAGTTTCTGTTCACAGGGGCTACCTAGGAGGTAGTGAGAGTAGTTGTTTCATCTAGTCTGTTATCAATTAGATGGTCTTGACCTTGGGAGCCTGGGTCTGCACTCTAGTTCCTATGATGAGAGTTCAGGTGTTGTGACACAGGTCTTCCTCTTCATTCTTTTTGTTTCCCTTGCATAAAGACAGGCTTGTTGCCTTGGGCCTAGGACACCAATTGACATTTGTTCAGGGAGGATAGTTTTAGAACTGTGGGCACAGGCCACGACTTCAGACTCTGTTAGGAAAAAAAGAAGAAATGCTGTGGAATGAGGTCTCAGCTCTACCGTCTGACAAAGGTGAAGGGAGTGGAACTGCAAGCCAAAGTCACCACTCTTGCTCCTAAGAAATATCTAGACATGGAGCCAAGTTTCTAGTTCTCCAAGAAAGAATTTCTTACCAGAGGAAAGTCTGGCCTTGAGGTTTAAGGTTTCCAATCTACTACTTTTCAAAGAAGACAGGCTTGATCTCTTTAGACCAGGGTTCCGTTGTGTTATTATTAGGAAGAGACAGTCTTTGTGTCATGGACCCACGTCTCCAGTCTACATCATTAAATGGGAAGACAGTACTGTTACTCTGAATGGAGGTCTCCTTCTTTTCTATAAGAGCAGACAGCTTTGGTCGGCGGGCCATGCACTGCACATTAGTTTCTGTCATAGGGTCTAAGTTGTTGGTAGTGTGAGTTGGTCATTTGTTTAGTCTGTTCACAATTAGACAGTGTTAACCTCGGGACCACAGCCCCACAGGAGTCACGTCAGGATCATGTGACCACTCCCTGAAAATCACGTGCCCATCAAGAGACTGGCCTGTATGAAACACTGGGAGATCATGTGACAGTTGGGGATGACGTCGTGCTCCCTTTGGAATGAGGAGTGCATATCACTTGATAAAATCCACATAAACACTGAGAAAATATTAGTCTGTGTTTAACAGAAGGTGGCCGAGACATCCTGCAAACTGACCTCCAATCGAATGTAGTGTCCACACTGCAAAACTTATGCAGCCAGATAGTGATCCTTAATTCACCTCGAGTTTTGTCTGTTTTCAGGAAACCTGCTTTATGGCATGGGAGGAGGTGGTCACATATTGGCCGCGTTGAAACCTAGAGACTGAGTGTGCTGTGAAGAAGTGACTGGATAGCAGTGGAAATGACAGCCGCCATTTTGCTGTATTGTTGGTAAAATGCTGAGTCATTGTGAGCATACCTCTTCATGGCAGAAAGAAAGTCTGCCTCAGGATTCTTCTATAGCAAACTTCAGACTACAAAGTCTGAGAGGGACTGGCTTATCAAAAGAAAGCTGCAATATTGACATTGAGGCAGTTTCTTCAAAGTGATCTGGAAAGCCTTGGTTTAGGCTGCAGAGGAAAATGAGGTGGAAGTCACCTGAAAATCTCATAGCAAGAATGTGAGAATCTTACGATATTCACATGGCTGCCCACAGGAATTACGAGATCATCCAGAGACTGGACCGAGGGCATCATTGGGAGATCACGAGACATTGGGTGATGGTGCAGCGCTCACTTTGAGTTACCCTTCCACATTCCTTGGCAAAATTCACATAAACACTGAGAAAAGGAGAGTTCGTGTAGCAGAGCGTGGCCAAGACAGCCACCTCACTGCCCTTTAATTGAAAGGATAGTTCTGCCTGAGAAGACTTGCTTGAAGACAGCGGTGTAGGCTACCAGACAATGATCCTTAAATAACTGGCCTGAAGTGTCGACTGGAGACAGGCTTGAAGGCAATTAGAGTGGCTGTTGCACATTAACCGTATTGAAATTTGGAGGCTGAGTCTGCTTGAGGGATTTACTTTAGAGCAATGGAAACATCAGCCACCATTTTGCTGTATTAGAGCAAAAAAGCTTAGTTATTGTGACCATAACTCTTAATAGATTCAGGTGTGACTCCCATACTATTCTTCGATGTGGACCTTAGGACACTACTGTCGAGAGGGAATTGCTTAACAGCCAATGCATCATAGCTGAAATATTGAAAATGTGCAGTTTAAGAGACATGTTTTGAAAACATTTGGTTGAGGATAGGTGAAGAGGAATAAGGTGGAAATCACCTGAAAATCATGTAGCAATCACTAGGGAATCATGTGTCAGTCAAGTAAACACCTCGCAGGATTCACATGGGGTTCATGGAGGACCCTGCAGCAATCATTTGTCTACCAGGTGACAAGTCTTGTTACTGTGGGCGTAGATTTTTACTCTACTTCTTAGAATAAACCAGGCTTGAGTGTGTGTGAAACGTTTTCCACATGAGTTTACCTTGAAAATGAGACTGACATGGTGTTGTTTATTCAAACATTCACTCTACTTCCTTTGATCCAGGCAGAGAACTGAGTCATGGGCCATGAACTTCTACCGACTTTTTAATTTCTACCAAGATGGTCTTGTTACCATATGCCAAAGTCCTTCACCAAAGGTTCCGTTATGAAATGTTAGGCTAGATTCTGTGAGCCAAGGTCTCCATTTCACTACCTGGAAATAGGAATATTGCTTGGCCATGCGTTCAAGCTCCCCAGTCGAGTTCCTGAAAGAATAGTCCAGGCTTTGTGCCAAGTTTCTAAGTGCACACACTACCTTCTCTTTCCAGGTGAAAGACTTGGTGCTGTAGGTTATGGTCACCTTTCAATAACTGGCAAAAGGTAAAATTGGTGACGTGGGATCAGGTTGTGATCAATGGACTGTTAGGATGACACAATGTTGGTGCCATCTACACAAATTTCTATCATAAATGCTTTAAAGGGAGGACAGTAGTGGTGCTGTGTACTGCGTCCTCCTTACTTCTCCTCCTAGGAGATGACATCTTGGTTCTGTGGGCCAAGTTCTCACCAAGATTTTCTGGTACCATAAGTCAGGCTTGGTGTTGTGCTTGCGTTTTCAATGTGGACTTTGTTACCAATTGGATGGTCTTGACCTTGTGGGCCTAGGGCTACCATTATTTCCTTTTAGGAGGTCCAGGTTTGGTTCTAATATCCACAGTCTCCATTCTACTTTCCCTTCCAGAAAGAAGGCATGTTCCTATGTGCCTAGGACTCCAGGCACCATTTGTTTAGAAAGGCCAGACTTAGAATTGTGAACCCATTCCACCTGTCTCTGTTAGAGAAAGACAGAAGAAATGCTGTGGGCCAATTTCTCAACTCTACTCCCTGTAAACAGGGGAAGGGATTGGAACTGCAAACCAAGGTGAGCACTCTGGTTCCTGATTAGAAATCCGGGTAGGAGACAAGTTTCTAGTTCTCAAGTTATGATTCTCTTACCTGAGGACAGGCTTGCCCTGTGAAATAAGGTCTCCTATCTACTAGTTTTCAGAGTGGACAGGTTTATTGCCATGAGTTCCAATCTCCTTGTACTTATTGTTAGTGAAAGACAGGCTTTGTGCCATGGGCCCTTGTCACCACTCCAAATCCTTTCAAAGAAAGACAGTGTTTCTGGTATGAAGGAAGGCCTCCATTCTTCCTGTTGTTCAGAGAAGAAAGTTTTGTTTGTGGGCCATGCACTCAACATGAGTTTCTGTTCACAGAGGTTACCTTGAGTGTAGTGTGAGTAGTTGTTTCATCTAGTCAGTTATCAATTAGACGGTCTTGACCTTGGGAGCCTAGGCCTGCAATCTAGTTCCTGTAAGGAGAGTCTAGGCTTGGTGTCACAGGCCTAAGTCTCCATTCAGTTTTCCTTTAATAAAAACAGGTTTGTTGCCTTTGGGCTAGGACACCAATCGACATTTGTTCAGGGAGGACAGGCTTAGAACTGTGGGCCTAGGCCAACACTTCAATCTCTGTTAGGAAAAGACAAAAGATATGCTGTGGGATGAAGTGTCAGGTCTATCTCCCGTAAAAGGTGAAGAGATTGGAGCTGCAAGCCAAAGTCACTACTCTCACTCCAAAGAGAACTTCCAGACGTGAAGCCAAGGTTCTATTTCTACAAGAAAGTTATTTTTCCCAGAGGAAAGACTGGCCTTGTGGTTTAAGATCTCCAGTCTACTAGCTTTCAAAGAGGACAGGCTTGGTGGCTTTAGACCAGGTCTCTGTTGTATCATTGTTAGGAAGAGACTGGTATACTCTCATGGGTCTGGGTCTCAGGTCTACATCATTTGCAGGGAGGACAATATCGTTACCATGAACAAAGGACTCCTTTTTTTTTTTTTTTTTTGTAAGAGTAGACAGCTTTATTCTGTGGGCCATGCACTGCATACTAGTTTCTGTCACAGAGATTAGTTTATTGGTAGTATGAGTAGGCCTTTTGATTAGACTGTTAAAAATTAGACAGTGTTAACCTCGAGACTATGGCCCTGTGGGAGTAATGACAAGATCACACGACCGCCCCCTGAAAATCACATGCCCTTCAAGAGAATGGCCTGTATGAAACACAGAGAGATCATGTGACAGATGGGGATGATGTAGTGCTCCCTTTGGAATGATGAGTACATATCACTTGATAAAATTTACATAAACACTGAGAAAACATTATTTTCTGGGTAACAATAGGTAGCTGAGAGAGCTTCCTTTGACCTGCCATCAAATGTAGTGTCCGCATTACAAAACTTACTTGACATCAACAGTATATGTGGCTGGACAATGATCATTAATACACCTCAGGTTTTGTCTGTTTTCAGGAAACCTGCTTTATGGCAGTGGAGGTGGTGGTTGCATATTGGCCGCGTTGAAAACTAGAGGCTTATTGTGCTGTGAGGAAGCTACTGGTAAAATGATGAGTCATTGTGAAGATACCTCTTCATGGTGGAAAGAATGGCTGTCTCAGAATTTCTCTATTGCAAACTTTAGACTACAAATTCTAAGAGGACTTGCTTAACGACCATCAAAAGAAAGCTGAGCTATTGACATTGAGGCAGTTCTTTCAATGTTTTCTTAAAACCCTTGGTGCAGGCCAGCAGAGGAAAATAAGTTGGAAGTCACCTGAATATTTCATAGCAAGAACACAAGAATCTCGAGATATTCACATCCCCACTCTGCGAGCATCATATGACCATCAAGAGACTGGCCTGAGGGCATCACAGGATGATCATGTGACATTGGGTGATGGTGTGGCACTCACTTTTGAGTTACCCTACCACATTCCTTGGTAAAATTCATGTGAACACTGAGAAAAGGAGAGTACATGTATAACAGAGTGTGGCTGAGACAGCCACCTAACTGCCCTTCAATCCAAAGGTCAGGTCTGCACGAGAAGACTTGCTTAAGGACAGTGGTGTAGGCTACCAGACAATGATCCTTAGATAACTGGCCTGAGGTTTCAGCTGTGGTCAGGCAACCATTTGCTTGTAGGAAATGGAGCAGCTACTGCACATTAACTGCGCTGAAATGTGGAGGCTGAGTCTGCTTGAGGAAGTGACTTTAAAGCCGTGGAAACAGTTGCTACTATTTTGCTGTACTGTAGTAAAAATGCTGCGTTATTGTGAGCATAACTCTTAATGACTTCAAGTTCGAATCCAGCAGTATACTTTGATGCAGACCTTAGGCCACTACTCTGGAGAGGGAATTGCTTAATGGCCAATGCATCAATGCTGAAATATTGAAAACGTTCAGTTTATGAGATGTGTTTTGAAAACACTTGGTTGAGGATAGGGAAGAGGAAACAGGTGGAATTCACCTGAAAATCATGTAGCAATCACTAGGAAATCATGCAGCAGTCACACGAACACCTCAAGGGTTTTACATGGTTTTCAAAGAGGACACCATGGGTATTGTTTGTCTACCAATGACAAATTGTTACTGTGGGTGTAGGTTTTCATTCTACTTCTTAGAATGAATCTGCCTTGAGTGTGTGTGAAATGTTTTCTAGTAGAGTTTACCTTGAAAATGAGACTAGTATGGTGTTATGCTTTCGAACATCCTTTCTACTTCCCCTGATCCAGGCAAGGAACTGGCTCATGGGCCATGGACTTCTATCGACATTTTTTCCCTATCAAATGGTCTTGTATCTGTTTGCCAAGTTTTCCACTAAAGTTCCGTTATGAAAATTTAGGCTAGATTCTGTGGGCCAAGGTCTCCACTGTACTTCCTGGAAAGAAGAACAATGCTTGGCCATGCTTCCAATCTCCCCAGTCAAGTTCTTGAAAGAAGAGTCAAGACTTTGTGCCAAGCTTCTAAGTGCCCAAATTACTTTCTCTTATTAGAGGAAAGGCTTGGTGCTGTAAATTACGCTCACCTTTCATTAATTGGCAAAAGGAAAAATTGGTGATGCGAGACCAGGTTGAGCTGAATGGATTGTTAGGATAACACAAGTTGGGTGTCCTCCGCCCAAATTTCTATCTTAAATGCTTTAAAGGGAGGACAGCCTTGGTGCTGTGAACTAAATCTTCATTTCTTACTCCTTTTAGGAGATGACATCTTGATCCTGTGGGCCCAGGTCTCCCCAAGAGGTTCTGGTAGCAGGGGCCAGGCTGGGTATTGTGGGCTTAGGTCTTCAGTGTAGACTTTGTTACCAATTGCATGGTCTTGACTTTGTGGGCCTGGGGCTGCCAACTTGTTCCCTTTATGAGGTCCAGTCTTGGTAGTGATTTCCACAGTCTCTGTTCTAGTTTTTCTTCCATAAAGGAGGCTTGTTGCTGTGTGCCTAGGACTCCAATCCACATATGTTCGGAGAAAACAGGCTTAGAACTGTGTTCCCATGCCACACCTTCAGTTTCTGTTAGAGAAAGACAAAAGAAATGTTGTGGATCAATTTCTCATCACTACTTCCTAGAAATAGGGGATGGGATTGGAACTGCAAACCAAGGTCAGCACTGTAGTTCCTGATTAGAAATCCAGGAAGGAGACAATGTCCTAGGTCTCGAGGTAAGATTCTATTACCTGAGGACAGGCTTGCTCTGTGTTTTAAGGTCTCCAATCTACTAGTGTTCAGAGAGGACAGGTTTACTGCCCTGAGTATCTGTATCCCTTGTACTTATTGTTAGGAAAAGACAGGCTTTGTGCCTTGGACCTATGTCTCCACTCCACATCATTTCAAGGGCAGACAATGTTGGTGGTACAAACAGAGGACTCCATTCTCACTTTTTTTTTTTTGGAGAATATAGCTTTATTTGTGAGCCATGCACTCCACATGAGTTCTGTGCACAGGAGGAAACTTGTGTGTAGTGTGTGTAGTTGTTTCATCTACTCTGTTCTCAATTAGACAGTCTTGACATTGGGAGACTGGGCCTGTACTTTACTTCTTTTGAGAAGAGTCAAGGCTTGGTGTCACAGGCCTAAGTCTCCACTCTTGTTTCCCTTGCATAAAGACAGGCTTGTTGCTGTGGGCCTAGGACACTACTCAACATTCATTCAGGGAGGACAGGCTTAGAACCATGGGCCCAGGCCACCACTTCAGTCTCTATTAGAAAAAGACAGAAGAAATGTTTTAGGATGAGGTCTCAACTCTATCTCCTGATAAACGTGAAGGGATTGGAACTTCAAGTTAAAGTCAACACTCTCACTCCTAAGAGAAATTCCAGACATGGAGCAAAGGTTGTAGTTCTCCAAGAAAGTTATTCTTACCAGATGAAAGACTGGCTTTGCAGTTTAAGGTCTCCAATCGACTAATTTTCAACGAGGACAGGCTTGGTGACGTTAGACCAAGGCTCTGTTGTATTATTGTTAGGAAGAGATTGGTTTTGTGTCATGGGCCCCCATGTCCAGTCTACATTATTTGAAGGGACAACAGTACTGTTACCATGAATGAAGATCTCATTTCTTTTCTGTAAGAGTAGACAGCTTTGGTCTGTGGGCCATGCACTGCACATTAGTTTCCATCACAGGATCTAGGTGGTTGGTAGTGTGAGTAGGTCTTTTGCCTTGTTGGTTCAAAATTAGACAGTGTTAAAATCAGGACCAAGGCTCTGTGGGAGTCAATTGGATCACTTGACTATCCCGTGAGAATTACAAGCCCATCAAGAGACTGGCCTGTATGAAACACAAGGAGATCATGTGACAGATGGGGATGACGTAGTGCTTCCTTTGGAATGATGAGTGCATATCAATAGATAAAATTCGCATAAACATTGAGAAAACATTAGCCTCTATATAACAGAAGGTATCCAAGACAGCCTCCTAAGTGACGTGCAGTCGAATATTGGGTCCACATTACAAAACATACTTGGGGTCAACGGTGTATGCGTCTAGACAATGATCCTAAATTCGCCTTAGGTTTTGTGTGTTGTCAGGAACCCTGCTTTATGGCAGTGGAGGTGGAGGTCACATATTGGCCTCATTGACACCTGGAGACTGAGTGTGCTGTGAGGAAGCCACTGGATAGCGGTGGAAAAAACAGCTGCCATTTTGCTGTATTGTAGGTATAATGCTGAGGCCTTGTGACGTTGTCTTTTCATGGAGGTAAGAATGGCTGCCTCATAATTCCTCTATAGCAAACCTTAGACTATAAATTCTGAGTGGAACTGGCTTAATGACCATAAAAAGAAAGCTGAGATATTGACATTGAGGCAGTTCCTTCAACGTCTTCTGGTAACAGTTGGTTTATGCCAGCAGAGGAAAATGAGATGAATGTCACTTGAAAATCTCGTAGTAAGAACACGGGAATCTCGCAATATGCATGTGGCTGCCCCACTGGAATCACGTGACAGTCAAAAGACTGGCATGAAGGCATCACAGGGAAAGCACATGACATTGGGTGATGGTGTGTTGCTCACTTTGAGTTATGCTTCCACATCCCTTGGTAAAATTGACAGAAACACTGAGAAAAGGAAAGTCCGTGTGTAACAGAGCATGGCTGAAACAGCCACCTCAATGCCCTTCAATCGAAAGTCAGGTCTTCATGAGAAGACTTGCTTGAGGACGGTGGTGTAGGTTACCAGACAATGATCCTTAGATAACAAGCCTGAGGTTTTTGCTGTGTTCAGAAAACCTGCTTCAAGAAAATGGGAGTGGCTGTCGCACATTAACCATGTTGACATTTGGAGGCTGAGTCTGCTCGAGGAAGCTACTTTAGAACAGTGGAAACAGCAGCCACCTTTTTGCTGTACTGGAGCAAAACTACTGAGTCGTTGTGAGTATAAACCTTAGCAGCTTCAGATGCGACTCTCGGACTATTCTTGGATGTGGACCTTAGGCCACTACTGTCAAGAGAGAATTGGTTAGCGGCCAATGAATCAATGCTGAAATATAGAAAATGTGCAGTTTATGAGACATGTTTTGAAAACACTTGGATGAGGATAAGGGAAGAGGAATAAGGTGCGAGTCAACTGATAATCACGTAGCAATCACTAGGGAATCATGCAGCAGTCATGTGAACACCTCACGGGATTTACATGGGAGTCATGGAAGAACCCGCAGGAATCGTTTGTCTACCAGGTGCTGAAACTCCTTCTGTGGGCATTGTTTTTCATTCTACTTCTTAGAATGAACCTGGCTTGAGTTGCGTAAAATATTTTCCAGTAGAGTTTACCTAGAAAATGAGACTTACATGGTGTCATCCTTTCAAACATCTACTCTATTTCCCCTGATCCGGGCACAGATCTAGGTCATGGGCCATGGACTTCTATTGACTTTTTTTTTTTCCTACCAAACTGTCTTATTACCGTTTGCTAATTCCTCCATGAGAGTTCAGTTATGAAAATTTAAGCTAGATTCTGTGGGCCCTGTTCTCCCCTCTACTTCCTGGAGATAGGAACAATGCTTGGCCATGCTTCTAAGCTCCTCAGTCGAGTTCCTGAAAGAAGAGCCCAGGCTTTGTGCCAAGTTTCTATGTGCCCACACTACTTTCTCTTACCAAGGGAAAGTCTTGGCGCTGCAGCTTATGGTTACCTTTCAATAACTGCAAAAAGGAAAATTGGTGAAGTGGGTTCAGGTTGTTGAATGGACTGTTAGGATAACATAAGGTTGGTGCCAATGGACCAAATTTCTATTGTAAATGCTTTAAAGAGAGGACAGTCTTGGTGCCGCGAACCAAGTCCTCCATTCTTCTTCTTTCTAGGAGATAACATCTTGGTTTTCTGGGCTGAGGTCTCCCAAAGAATTTCTGGTATCAAGGGCAGGCTAGGTGTTGTGGGCCTAGGTCTTCAGTCTGGACTTTGTTACTAATTGGATGGTCTTGACTTTGTGTGCCTGGGGCTGCCGACTAGTTCTCTTTAGGAGTTCCAGGCTTCGTGCTGATTTCCACAGTCACTTATATTTCTCTTCCATAAAGAAGGCTTGTTGCTGTGTGGCTAGGACTCCAGGCAACATTTGTTCAGAGAAGACAGGCTTAGAAACTTGGGCCCAGGTTTCCTCTG
>NW_006443124.1:17922357-17945469 GCF_000325575.1 Pteropus alecto
TATGGGAAGGGATTGTAACTACAAACCAAGGTCAGAATTCTGGTTCCTGATTAAAAATCCAGGCAAGAGACAAGGTTCTAAGTTTTGAGTTAAGACTCTCTTTCCTGAGGACAGGCTTGGCCTGTGGAGTTAGGTATCCTCTCTACTAGTTTTCAGAGAAGATTGTTTTATTGCCATAGGTACCAGTCTCTCTTGTACTTATTATTAGGAAAAGACAGGCTTTGTGCCTTTGGCCCATGTCACCACTTTACATCCTTTCAAAGGAAGATAGTGTTGCATGTATTAATGGAGGTCTCCATTCTTATTTTTGTTCAGAGAAGACAGCTTTGTTTGTGGGCCATGTACTCCACATGAGTTTCTGTTCACAGGGGCTACTTTGGGTGTATTGCGAGTCATTTTTTCCTCTAGTCTATTGTCAATTAGATGATCATGTTTGCATTCTAGTTCCTGTGAGGAGAGTCCAGGCTTGGTGTTTCAGACCTAAATCTCCATTCTAGTTTCCTTTGCATAAAGACTGGCTTGTTGCTGTGGGCCCAGGACACCACTAGGCATTTGTTTGGAGAGGACAGGATTAGAACCGTGGGCCAAGGCCACCACATCAGTCTCTGTTAGGAAAAGCCAGAAGAAATGCTGTGGGCTGAGGTCTCAACTCTACCTCCTGGGAAAAGTGAAGGCATTGAAACTGCAAGCCAAGGTCACCACTCTCACACCTAACAGAAAGTCCAGGACTGTTGTCAATGTTCTAGTTCTGCAAGAAAGAACTTGTGCCTTGTGGTTTATGATCTCCAATCTACTAGTTTCAACGAGGACAGGCTTGGTGGCTTTAGACTAGGGTTCTGTTGTATTAATGTTAGGAAGAGACTGGCTTTGTGTCATGGGCCTGGATCTCCAGTTTACATCATTTTAAGGGAGGACAGTACTGGTACCATGAATGGAGGTCTCGTGTCTCTTCTGTTAAGAGTAGACAGCTTTGGTCTGTGGGCTATGCACTGTACATTAGTTTCTCTTCACAGGCCTAAGTTGTTTGTATAGTGTGTAGGTCTTTAGCCTATTCTGTTCAAAATTAGATGGTCTTAAACTTGGGAGCATGGCTCCATGAGAAGCAAGACAGGGTCACGTGATTGCCCAGTGGGAATCACATGCCCATCAACATAGTGGCCTGTAAGCAACACAGGGTGACCAGTGACAAATGAGAATGACGAGTGCATATCACTTGATAAAATTCACATAACCACTGAAGAAACGAGAGTCTTTGTGTAACAGAAGGTGGTCGAGACTGCCACCTAACTGCCCTTCAATCGAAAGATCATGTCTGCATGAGAAAACTTGTTGGAGGAAAAAGGGTAAGTGTCCAGACTATAATCATTAATAAAACTGAGGATTCTTCTGTTGTCCGGCAACTTCTTTTAAGGCCATGGAAGCAGCAGTTGCCCAGATGCTGCATTGTATTATGTGGTTGTGTCTGCTGTGAGGAAGCAACATGATTTCAATGGCAACAGCTGCCGCCAATTTGCTATATTGCTGCAGAAATGCTGAGTTAGTGTGAGGATATACCGTAATGGTGGAGAGAATGGCTGCCTCAGTATTCCTGTATAGCAAACATTAGGCTACTAATGTTGAGAGTGAATTGCTTTACAGACAATGCAACAAAGATTATATTTGATGTAGAGGCAGTTTCTAAAATGTGTTCTCAAGAGATTGGTTTAGGCCAGCATAAGAGAGTGGGTGGAAGTCACCTACAAATCTCTTGGCAGTAACTAGGAAATCAGGCAGCGGTCAGGAAGAGGCCTCATTGGAATCATGCCACGGTCAAGTGATCACCTTGTCAGAATCACACCGCGTTCATGTAACCACAATGAGTGAATCACGTGACCATCAAAAGACTGACCAGTGGGAGTCACGGTAAGATCATATGACATTGGGTGATTGTGTGCCGCTCACTTTTGCATTATAGTTCCACATTGCTTGTGTTGCATACAGGCCAGTCTCTTGATGGTTATGTGATTCTGCGCATGTGTAAACATTCTACCTATCCCTTAATATTACTATTTTCTTCCTTAGCTGAAGCTCATAATTGATTGACTGTCCTGTTTTAGCTTCCTTTTTCCCTTCTCTTCTCTCATATCCCTTCTCTCTCTTTATTTCTACCAAGTTTCTGCCCCACTCTGTATCTTCCAGTTTTACTGCATTCCTAAGGTTTCCTAATTTACCATGTTATTTCATCAATTTTTCCATCTCTTAAGTTGTCCACTCTGGAGTTCCCTTGTGTATGCTTCCTCATCCCTCCATCTGTACTTTGTCTTCTGAGAACAACCACAATATTACCTTTCAGGCACAAGAAAAACACATTAATGATAGGATGGGACCATATATTCAACAATTACATTAAATGTTTAGGATCCTTAATGAGTAAAGAGCATTAATAGACAAACACCTCACCAGGCAACTATATGGACAAAGTACTCGGCAGGTGCATACTTGAGAACTTTCAACTGAATAAGCCATCAAATAAATGTGAATTAAAACAAGATTCTTTTCTCCCTTCGGAGGGTTAGAGATTAAAGGGGTCATTATATGCCCTGTTAGTGGGGAGGTGGTATGCTAGAAGAGATATAGAAGTTTGAAGTCTCAAACGCTGACACCTGTGTGGATCCAGGACCCCTGGTCTTGCAGTCATGCAGAGAAACATCAACCTGCATCCAAACAAGAGAAAAGCATCTCTAGTCCTTTTGATGATCTTTTGAGAGAATACCAAATGGGTATTGCATCCATGGAACATCTTGAATTATTTTATTCTCCTTTCTCCTCATTGACCTCTTCAAATAAGAAGTTAGTGGGAAGAAACAGCCTCCCACATGTATTAAGCTGTAGGCCTCGCTTGGAGGCAGCCTTGGCCCTGGGGAGAGCAATGGGGGCATGCCAATCTATGGTCCCTGGATCTCCTGACACAGCTTCGCCAAAATCTTTTTTTAGGGTCTGATTCATGCTCTTGACTTTGCCTGATAACTGAGCATGCCAAGATGAATTTGGTTTGTGGCCAATCCCCAGCCTAGCTGAGAAGGTTTGGGTACTTTTACCAAGAGAGGAATGCCTCTTGTCACTCTGCAGGTTTTGGGAATAACTGCATTATTGACTGCCCTGAAATCATGGACAAACCAATATTTCCTGTTTTGCTTCTTTTCGGGTAAAATTCAGGTGTTACACAGGGACTGACAGGCCTATTTTATTTAGAGATGTGGACTCCTTGTAAGGCCTCTGGCCTTAAGGGGTACTGGAGTATCCATGGGTATGAGACTCTGGATCTTAGTTGTATCCAAGACCAACTGAGGACTTGAGGTTCTAGGGAAGATTACTGGGGCTCATATGCTGTGGACCTGCCAGAACTGAGAGGTAGATTCCACTCCCCAGGGTCAGTAGTAGTAGTAAATTCATTAACCTAATTTGGTTAATGAATCCTGGCCAGTCAAGGAGGTAGGGCCCTTGGGCACATATAGGGAAGATTCTGTCAAAGTTTAGGACCCCAGGTCACACTGAGGGGAAAGTAAGTTGTGTTACCTGAGGCCTGCTGTCTATCTCGGGAATGGCGCAGTCAGTATTAGAGGGCCAATAGATTGTGTCAGGACAGAGTAGGTGGCTCCAGTATCAAGCAAATAGGTCCAGGGACACAGGACAAGGCAGCTGGAATAACTTTCCTAGACAAAAATATTTTGTGCATGATGAAATCTTGACCTGTGAAAAGTTGTGGAGATACCGAATTGTATGGCCATACACCCACAAGATAGTAAAATATGGCCAGAAGCCTTCCTGACAACATTGCTTCTGTCCCACATGCCCATCCCATTAGAGGGCTGACACACATGGGGAAAAATACATGGAAGTGTGACAGTGTCATCGCTGTAAAGATCTGTAGCCAGTTGTGTAGACACACTCACATGCTTCCCTGTGACCAACTTCTGGTCTTCCATCAGCATCAGGGCTTGTCACCCATGCAGTTCCCACACAGGGAGGTGGCACCCAGAGCATCAGTGCTCTAACTGATCGGGTCTCTGTGCTGTGGCAAGAGGACCAGAAGCTGCATGAAATTGCCTTCTGCAACCCTCCAGATTAGCCTATGTGACACCTGGGAGAACCAGCAAATGGGATCAGGGAAAGATATAGCTCTTTTACAGTGGCCCAACCCTCTCATAGTCTCTTTCCTCTTTCACAATCCCCTGCATTTTCCTTTTGGGTTAACATGTGGTACCCAAGACCCTCTTCATTTTAATCAGGAGATGGGGGTAGGAGGGCACATGCTGACTGGGCAGGGAAATGCCACAGCAGGCCCTTCTACCTGCATCCTCCAGAAAACATGGCAGAAAGGTGTGGCCATCCATCAGCTGCTATGATATAGACCTCAGGCCAATTTAATGTCATCCTTGTGTGTCTCTTCTCAGTGGTGAGTCCTCTTCATTCTTTGACATGTCACACTTTCTGAGGACACCATTCACTTATTCACCAAACATGAATAAGCATGTTATGTTCCAGGCACCATGCTAGTTGCTGGATTGGAGTGAGCAATACAAATGCTATTTTCTTATAGCAGATGCTTTATTTAGAGAGGCAGATGCTGATGCAGTCACCTGAGGATACAGTTACAGACTCGAGAAATCGATTTCAGGGGATAAGTGCTAAACAACAGTAGGTCTGACTCAGTCTAAATGGGGAGGAAGGGTCAGGGAGAACTTAAAAGAACTGTCATGTGAGCTGAAAATTGAAAGGTGGTGGGAGTTACTTAAATTATGATGCGGCTTAGGGCGCGAGGCATCCTAGAAGAGGAGACAGCCTTTGAGAAAACCCACAGCATGGCAATGGAGAAGAGGAGCCTTTTGGAAGGGCGAGGTGATGGATTGGGGGAGGCAGGTGAGAGAAGGTGGTCTAGGTGTAAGAAGAGAAACACCAGCACAGCTGGAGTGGGGCTGAATCAAGTGCCTCCAGGACATCCAAATGGACAAGTCAGCTAGAAAGCAGGAGTTCAGAGGAGGGTCTGGAAGATGTATACACACACACACACACACACATATATAGTCATGGACGTCATAAGCTTGGATGAGGTCAACTAAGGAAAAAATCATTGGATTGAATGAGGCAACTACTGCCACGTAACATACAAGCATGAAATGCTTGTGCTACAACCATGAAATGCTTGTGCTACAACCATGAAATGCTTGTGCTACAACCCTACACAAACTGTTGGAGCTTTCCCATCTGGGTCAGCAGGGGTCATCAGATGGAGGCTGAGCTCAGTGGGATGACTCTGATGATCTCAATTGGGTTTGTCTTGATATGTGGGGTTGGCAGGAGGTGGGTGGGTTGGGGCTAGCTCAGCTGGGGTGCCTGTGCTCCACAAGTACCTCTTCATTTAATTGGTGGGCTAACCAAAGTACATATGTCTCACTGTGGTGACAAAGGCACTCAGAACAAGCACTCTGTCATTTCTACTTCATCCTATTGGTCAGCAAATCACAGTGCCAAACCTAAATTTCAGAGGTAGAAAGATGTCCTTTGCTTCTTGACGGGGAGAAACTGCACAAGCCCTTGGCAGAAAGCATAGGTGCAGGAAACGGTAAAAGTCCCAAGCCCCTGCATGCACTTTGCACGAGCTTTCAGTTCCAGCCACCATACTTCCCATTCTTTCTATGAATCAAGTGTCATCACCTCATTGTGTATCTCAGGTCCATGAAGTCATATGTAATTGCTGTGTTAGGCTTGAATTCATGACTTGGGATCTACATCCCCCAGAGGCTCCTCTAGATCACACAACTCGGAACCAAATGACAAGTTTTAAGACGCCCCCATGCCCAGTATCTGTAGTGAGAAAGAGCTACATGGCTGCAGTTTTTTGAAAGAGAAGAATGGGGATAGAGCATTTGCAGTCCACGACAATTTTGCAGTGCAAAAGGACTGTTTCTTTTACTACCCTAGGGGAGGTTCTTTGAATTTTGTGACTTGAGGTGGCCCCCAGTCTATTGTTCTCTGAAACCGCCTTCCTTTTTCATGTGTTCATTACTCACTTTGGCAACTTCTGAAGGAGATGTCTGGACACTGCAATATCTTCAGCTGGTTACCTGCCTGGGGAAATAGGTGCCTCCAGAGATCATCCTCAACTTGACAGGATCTCAACTGTGATTTGTCAACATAGCTCTTCTAAACACTTTGTGCAATTTCTATGTAGTTGATTCCAACTTAATTCAGGTGCCAAAAGCCACACCCACAGAAGTTTAGAAAAAGATCCTTTCTCTCTGTTGGAATATTAGAAATCTGAAGCTTTCAGTCTGCAGAGAAAGTGCCTTGAGCAACTAAAAGCCCACTTGTCCAGCTCCAGATTCTACCTGACACAATTTAATCCTCCCAAGGGTCCTGACAAAAGCCTTCACTCACATTGTCTGGGCTTAGTGTGTTCCCTGAGGCCATGTCTGTCTGCAGCACCTGGGTCCACTTAGTCTCATGTCTTTACTTCAATGGTTATGTCTTATATAGGATCCTGGTCCATGTCTCAACCTCCCATGGGGTTTGCTTTGGAAATGAGGGCCACTAAGATTTTGGGGACAACCCTCCCATGTGGGGCTTGTTCCTCTGGGCATCGCGACACACACAGGTGCACAGACACATTGACAGCCCAGCTGGGAATCGGAAAGACAATGCATACTGGGGTGAGGAGGGGGAGTTGAGGGTGGAGACAGCTCTGCCATGGGGTAGGGTCATCCATTCCCTTGGCACCATGCTTGAGCCCATACTGGGGACAGGACACATCTGGCTGATGGGCAGGGAGTCTCCAAGTGCCCAATGGTGATTTAGATTTTCCTGATGTGCATACTTTAGAATTCTAAAAATATATAAATTGTATGTTAAATGCAGTAACCTTGCAGGGCAAAGAGTCATCTAAAACTACAGTGGCTTTTGCATGAGACCTGGAGTTGTCACTTTACCCAACAACCATTCACAGATGGCCACCTCTGGAACGCCCCTAAGCACCATTTCCTGAACCACTCCTTCAACTCTCTACCACACCAGAAAGTTTCTTCCCTTCCCTTTTTTTTTGTTTGCCTTTTAAAATTTTTTCATTTATATTTCTTCTTCTACATTTATTCAATGCCATATATATATTATATATATTTAATTTAATGATAACAAAACTTGAGAATTATCTTTATACATGTACAGTTCATGAGCATTAAGTACATCCACAGTACCATGTGCCCATCACCACACTCTAGCTGTGAAATATTTCATGTCCCCAAAATGGAAACCTGGACCAAAAGCACTCACTACCCATTATTTCTACTTCCAGCTTCTGACACTTCTAGTCTTTTCTGTCTCTGTTCCTTTAACTATTCTGGATTTTTTCCTGTAAATGGAATCATAGAATAGGTTCTCTTTTGTGTCTACCCACATATATTTTCAAAGGATTCATTAATTTTTGTTTTTGTTTTAATTGGAAATATTGTTTTTGTTTTTAAAATGAAATCCCAGATTCATTCAAGATTAGATGTAGAAAATGAAGACCTTTTAGTCAATATGTGTATCATCTAAGGCTAGACATCACTGTTCCATGTATGACACCAGATCCAGATGACAGACAGGAAGTGGCTGGTTCTTCCTGTGGCCAGGACAAAATCAAGAAAAATGCTGGAAGCTGGAAAAACTAACTGCAAACCACAAAGCTCCCTTCAAACCCAAAGCTGGAGAAAGTTTTAACATTCTTGTAGCGCAACAAAACTCTCAACAGTCAATGTTTTAAAAATGATACAGAGCAAACACATGCAATTCCAACAAGAAACACATATGGCCCGTACAGGTCAGAGATGTCAGACCTGCCCGGTAGGGACATGCAAATGTTAGCACTACGGTGAGAGCATTGTCACCATCAGACTGGCCAGGTTCTAGTCTGGAGGTGACCAGCCATGGGGACAAGGTGAGGAAGCAGAGGTCTGAGAGGATCCTCCAGGGAGAAGAGAGAAAAGCCCTTCCTGTCAGTGAAGACAGTGCCCAGGACTCATTCAAGTTCTTTGTAAACACACCTCCACTTGGCAGTGCTCATCCTAGGAGTTTATCCCACATGAATTCCTGCACCAGTTTTCAGAGGTGTATCTGCAAGACTGTTCATTACAGCAGTGGTTGAAATAGCAGGGACCTGGAAAGCACACTAATGTTCTCAGAGAGGGACTGGGATCCATCAGCCCTGATCCACATGCCAAGGTCAGTGTAGGAGCCGTATGTGCTGACAGGTAAGTCTTCAGAGTCCTGGTGCATGAGACATGTGTGGACCAAGTCTGCATTCAGGATCCCATCTCTAAGACAACAGATATATGATAGCAACAGGTAGACATGCATATAGGAAAAAGAATCTGCATTTGAGAGGCAGAAGGAGAGACAGAGCCTGAGCATCATGGACCGAACCCTTATTTATGATGGTCACCTATTGGGGCGGGATCTGCAAATCACTTATCTTCTTGTTTAGGTGATGTTTAGATTTTCCTGATGTGCATACTTTAGAATTCTAAAAATATTTAAATTGTATGTTAAATATTATATACATTTATCACTCATCAGTGGGGGTAAGTATATTATTTGCTTCATTTTTTAAACTATTTATTACAAGGACCATAATGATTAAGTAGAGAAAATAGTGAATTCTAATGGAATTAAGAACTAAGTAAACCACAAAGTCCTTCCACTTGAGTGCCATAACAGGTGGTGTCACCTTTCTCATCATTTCCCTTTCTGTTCCTTGTGTGTGTACCAGTGCTCTTGTGTACACATGTGCATGTGTGAGTGTTGGTGCATGTTCAGATGTGTGCATGTGTGCACAAATGTATGTGCTCGTACATGCATGCGTGCATGTGTGTGTGTACCCAAGTGTATGTTTGCGTGTGCACTTGTACATGTCAGTGGGGAGGATTCTGGAATCTGATTCCCTTGGGAGGAACACCGTCAGTCCACCTTCTTCCTCTTTCTCATTTTCATGGCTGGACAGCAAAATTTTTGAAGCACCCTGCTGCAGAACATGGGTCATTTTTGTCCTTGTGCTGCAGGGAACATCTGAATCCATAGCCTTTATTTAGATAGGGTCCCTAGAAAAGAAGATTCTGCATCATAATGAAAGCACAATTTGAATGTGTTGATCAGTTTCCTAAATATGAGGTCTTCTTGTCCACTTTGAGCCTTGTTTGGGGGAGCAGGGTGCTGAGACCCTGGGACTGAGATTGGGAAGAATGGGAAGAAAAAGATCTCAAAGTAGAGATGATTAAGGGATCTGGACATGACTTTCCCAGCTGGATGGCCACACCCCAAACACAACCCTGCCATCCTACCTTCATGTCTCACTTGAGATCATCCGCCTGGCACTGCCATCCAGGAAAAAGATAGAGAGGACCTGCACACTCCTGCTTGCTCCTGCTCCCTCCAAGCAGAGTCATTTTCCTCTGTCAGGAAACTACATCGAGGGCAGCTCAGTGCATCACAGGGACCACCGTGAACAAGGTCCATTGTGGTGAAGGTCTCAGTTGCAGCACTGGGATCCACTTGAGGTTGTCTGAGGAGCCTAAAAAAACACAGAGGGGGCTCAGAAAAGCTGCTAGGGCTCAGAGCATGAAGCTGGGGGCTATGGAGATGGACCTAGTACCCAAACGACATCTAAGTCTCCACTGGGAGTGATCTATGCCCCAGGCCCTGTGCCAGCTGCCATCCCATATGGCCAGCACATCCAGTTTCTGTGAGGGAGGGGTCTATGCCTGTGGGCACCGGGGAGACAGACAGTCCACATCTCCCTCAGAGTCACTTGATCTGAGGCTGTCAGGTAAGGCCATGCTCAGCAACCTGCCACTTGTCTGCACAGAAATGGAGCCCCAAGCAGAGAATATCAGTCCTCTATGGGACAACATGCTAGGCTCTACCTGGAGGAAGAAAGAGAAGTCCCTGATTGCAGGGGGAGCAGGACAGAGGGGAGAGGATGGAGAAATTTGGAAATGGCCATCTTGGGCTGAGGGCAGTGCCTTTTATTTCTTTCAATTACAGTTGACATGTGATAGTATATTAGTTTCAGGTTAAAGCACAGTGATTAGACATTTCTATAACTTATGAGATGATTCCCCCCAATAAGTCTAGTACCCATCTGGCATCATACATAGTTATTGCAGTATTACTGATGATATTCTCCATGTTGTACTTTACATCCCCTTGACTATTTTGTAACTGCCAATTTGTACATTTTAATTCTTTCACTTTTTCACCCAGCCACCCAACCCTCCTCTCATTTAGCAACCATCAATTTGTTTTCTGTATCTCTCAGTTTGTTTCTGTTTTATTTTTGTTTGTTTGTTTTTAGGATGCCACATATAAGTAAAATCTTACGGGATTTCTCTTTCAGTCTGAATTATTTCACTTAGTATGACATCCTCTAGGTCCATCCATGTTGTCAAAAATGGCAAGATTTCATTCTTTTTTATAGCTGAGTAATATTCCATTGTATATATCTACCATTTCTTTATTTAATCATCTATCAGTGAATGCTTAGGTTGCTTCTAGATATTGGATACTGTAAATAATGCTGCAGCAAACATAGGAATGCATGTATTTTTTCAAATTAGTGTTTGGGATTTCTTCTTATAAATATACAGAAGTGAATTTGCTGGGTCATAAGTAGTTCTATTATTAATTTTTTGAAAACCTCTATACTGTTTCCCATAGTAGCTGCACCAATTCACAATACTACCTACATGCACGAGGGGTTGCTTTTCTCCACATCCTAACACTTGTTTGTTGATTTACTGATGATGTCAGTCTGACAGGTGTGAGGTGACATCTCATGGTGGTTTTGAGTTGAAATTCCCTGATGATTAGTGACTATGAGCATCTTTCACATGCTTATTGGCCACCATTATGCCCTCTTAAAAATATTTATTCAGGTCCTCAGCCCACTATTTAAAATGTTTGAGGGTTTTTTTGGTCTTAAGTTGTATGAATTCCTAAGTTTGTTTTGATTATTAACCCATTATTGGGTTTGTCTTTGGCAAGTATTCTGTCCCATTCAGTAGATTGCCTTTTCATTTTATTTATGTTTTCATTCATTGTACAAAAATTTTTAATTTGATGTAGTCCCATTTGTTTATTTTCCTTTTGTTTTCCTTGTTTGAGGAAACTAATCCAAAAAGTATTGCTAAAATCAATACCTTTGCAACAAAAAGAATAAAATATCTAGGAGTAAACCAAATAAAACATGAGAAGGACCTATACCCTGAAAACTATAAGACATTATTAAAATAAATTGAAGACTACACACAGAAATGGAAAGATATTCTGGGTTCATGGATTGGAAGAATCAGTATAGTTAAAATGATCTTATTACTTAAAGCAGTATATAGATTTAAGGCAATCCTCATCAAAAAGCCAATGGATTTTTTTTTAAATAAAATGAATAATTATCAGATTTACATAGAAACACAATGGACTCCAAAATGGCCAAAATAATCCTGAGAAAAAAGAACAAGTCCAGAGGTATCACTCTGCCAAACTTCAGATTATACTAAAAAGTGACAATAATCAAAACAGAATGTTATTGGCAGAAAAACAGATATACAGATCAATGGAACAAAACCGAGAATCCAGAAATAAACCTTTATATACATAGTCAAATAATTTTGAACAAAGGAGCCAAAAACATATCATGGAGAAAGGAAAGCCTCTTCAATAAGTAGTGCTGGGGAAATTGGAAAACCACATTTAAAAGAAAAACTAGACTGCTATCTGTCACCATACACCAAAGTTAACTCATAATGGATCAAAGACCTGAATATAAGACCTGAAACAATAAACTGCGTAGAAGAAAACATAGATACCAAACTCATGGACCTTGGGTTTAAACAGGGTTTTATGAATGACTTTGAAGTCAAGGAAAGTAAAACCAAAAATAAATGAATGGAACTATATAAACATTCTTGTGAATTATATAAAGCATTATTATTAATATTCTTTAATACCTTATCTGTGTATATCTCCATGCCATGTGATTTAGTACTCTGTAGAGGACACATAAAAGTTATATAAAATTATATAACAGTTTCTTATAATAAACAACATAAACAACATTAGGATAAGGCTATGTTGTATTTTAAGGTATTCTGACAATTTATTTTATATCAAATAATGATGTAGTTCTGTGTGGTGTGTGTTTTTGTGATATCATGATTAATATTTGAATATTACATTGATTTTAGGTCTTAGTGTGGTATTTCAGCAAATACCAGATCAAGATTTGATGAGCATATCTTACAAAAATGTAAATATATTTTTATCTTTGTACATTATTTCTGCTATTTGAAACAAATTAATAATTCTCATGCTTAATCCCATCAATGATTTTCCACTGGTATAAGAATAAAGTCCATAGTTAGAAATCTTCCTGAGCAACCTTGTGAAAACTTTCCAGTTTTATTACCTGTCACTCACCTGTCTCTTTATCATATCCACTGTCATGCTCCCACTCTGAATAGATAGCCCTTATTCATATGCTTTTAATCATTTAGACCTCGATTTACATGCCACTTCCTCAAAGAAGCCTTCCATTACTCCTTGATAAGTTATGTTTCTTTTATTATCCCAGACCATCCTGGTCTTTTTCTTCATGGCATATTTCTAATTCTAATGAAAATTTTTAACAATCTATTTCTCCTATTAGATTATAAAGGCAGGTAAAGTAATGACTTTTTCAGTTCTTCCTAATTTCTATTTGTGCTACTATTGTGTACTCAATATCTTGCATTGCTGGTTCTGAGAAGCTGGGTGCCATGTTGGGGTCAGAAACCAGTGAGAGGCTTCCAGGAGGTAAGGGCAGCCTCAGCTATCTGCAAGCAAGGAAACTGGGGATTCAGTCCTGCAATCCAAGGAACTGAATTCTGACACCTGACTGAGCAAGGAAATGGATTCTGCCCTACAGTGGACAGAAAGGGATGCAACCCTGCTGACCATTGATGTTAGCCTGGTGACACCAGTGGTGAAATTCTGACTTGCAGGACTGTAAGATAATACCTTTCTATGCTGTTTTTTAAAGTGTCCGCCAGTTCAAAATCCACTGAGGATGTAATGTGCAACAGGATGTGTCCGCCAGGTAAAAGGGAGGTTTTCCAAACCATAATTCAAAATCCACTGAGGATGTAATGTGCAACAGGATGACTAGTTGACACTGCTGTTTGGTATACTTGAGAGTTGCTGAGAGTAGATTCTAAAAGTTCTCATGGCAAGAAAAAGAAACTCATAATTTTCATTGTTTCTTGTATCTTTATGAGATGATGGACATTAAATAAATTTATTATGTTAATTGTTTTGCAATAGATTTAAGTCAGGTCATTATGCTATATACTTTAAACTTAGAAATTTTTGTCTGTCAATTATATCTCAGTAAAATAGAACAAAAAATAAGTAAGTAAAATTTGAATTTTAAATATTTTTTAAAATCCAAAGGCCAGAATGGCCCTGTTTCCTGATAAACTGGCAAAGCAACAGAGGCTGTAGGCTCGTAGAATGAGGAAGGAAACATGAATTCCAGAAATGGACCCCTAAAAATTAATGCCTGAGGATGCTTTAAAAATATAAAAACAAAAGTAAGCCAGAAGTTGCTCTAAGAGGGAAAGTCAGAGAAGAGCTTTTTACGCCATCACCCCAGGATGACACCACAAACTCCGCCTTTTCCTTAGGACTTGACTTCCTCCTGAGAACTTGTGAGATCAACATTAGCAACCACCGGTGGAAGCCACCTGGGCCATGGGTGTGGCTGGTCATGGCTGTAGGGGCAGTGGAAAACATGACAGAGATGAAAGTCAATTAAAAGTCAATTAAAAAATACCATTCCATCATGAAAACAAATACAATGTTTTTGAGATTTTTTGATATTCTATGTTCTTTGATCTTTTTATTGTTGTCCTGCCCCACGAAGGGTGTCACACTTTTGCTGCCTTAATGCTTCAGAACTCCTTGTCATTGAGCTGAGATGACATTTTGCTATCCACAATCCTGCAGGTGGTGGTCATCTAGATAGACTGCATGGAGTGCAGTCCAGGGTGTCACCAAAAAGGAAGTCCTCTCCTTCTTCCCACAGATGGTGATAGGTGGTAACCTCAGCATCCAGCTTGAACTTAATGTTCAGCTGGTCTCATACTCCCGGGTCTGGCACTGCCTCTCTGCCTGGGTCTGGGCCAGCTCTGATACCAGGTGCGAAGGATTCTGTGGAACTGTCCAACCTGCATGGCATAGTGTGCCTCCACCTCCAAGCTGGCCTTCAGATTTTTCAGCAGGTCCAGGTTGAACTCCAAGGACTGGACTGTATGTCTTAGTCCATTGAGTGTCATCTCAGTAGCTGTGACATGACTCCTGTGCTGCTCTCCTCAATCTGCTGGGACAAGTATTCGTCTAGTTTCTCTCGTTTCTTCTGAGCCAGGTCCTCATACTGGGTCTAAATGTCTGCCATGATCTTGCTGAGGTTCTGAGGTTAGAGGGCATCCAACTCCATAGTCAACCCAGAAATGCAGTCTCTTCCCATAGGCCATTTACTTCCTGCTCATGGTTCTTCAAGAAGAGCAGCTCCTCCTTGAGAGCCAAGATCTCCATCTCCAGAGGCACATGAATAATACAGGTGTCATCAATGACCTTTTAGAGCTCACTGAAGTCACTCTGCACAGACTGGCACATGGCCAGCTCTGTCTCACACTTGATTCTGAAGTCATCAGCAGCAAAATGGACACTGTCAATCTGCAAGACGATGAAAGAATTTGCCAAGATCTGAGCCCTCAGGTCTTTGAAGGTCTTGACATAATGTCCCCAGTCTCTGACATGGGGTCTCTTCTTCTCCAGGTGTTCCCAGAGTTTGTTCTCCAGTTTGCAATTGTGAACCTTCAGCCTCCTCGCCCTCTCCAGGTAGGGCAGGCAGTCATTCAGGCACTGTACAGTCTCCTCCTTGGCCAGATCTTGCCTATGTGCACAGACCAGGGGCCATCACCGCAGCCAAGACTCTGGACCCACAGCCACCCCAGACATTGGTGGCGTATGACACAAAGATCTGGGAACCAAGCCTCTCACACCTGCCTACACACTGTCTGCACTGTTGGCTGGCCAGACTCAGCGCCTAGGTGACTGCACAGAGCCCAGAATCCAGCAGCTGGAGAAGCTGGAGTGGGTGCTGAACCTCATATTGTTTGAGGAGGAAGGAAAGTGTCCAAGACTCGGTGTACTGCTGCCTTTCCAGTTTTATTGAAATATAACTGACACAAAACATTGTATTATTTTAACATAATGATTTGATATATATGTATATTTTGCACGCTGTCACAATAAGATACACTTTGATATACACTACAACATGCATGGAACTTGAAAGCATTATGCATAGTGAAATACACCAGACAAAGAAGGACAAACACTATGTGGTTCCCCATACATCAGGTACCTAGAGTAGACAAACTCACAGAGGCAGAAAGTGAAATAAAGGTCATCAGGAGCTGGGGGAGGGGAGAGGGGGAGTTAGTATTAATGAGCAGAGAGTTTATGTTGGGCATGATGTAAAAGTCTGTGGTATAGTAGTGAGGGTAACACAACACTGTGACTATCTTAATGTCACTGAATTCTACATCTAAAAATGACAGAAACGATCAATATTCTATTATGTATATTCTACCACAATGAAACCTCATTGCTAGAAGAAACACTGATGAACAAACGTGCACACTCAACAAGGGTCACGGGGTATCACTCCCCTACCCTTCCCCTCCAGTCCCCAGGATTAGAGGAATACAACCTATGGTAACTGCTTCTTCTTGGTGCTACCTTTAAAAATAAGTATGTGAAGGGAGAATCCTAACTGAGGAGGTGCTTGGTGGGTGGCAGAAAACAAACATTCAGGAGTGATGGCTCTGTGGGACCCAGGAGTTCCTTCTTGAGTCCATACTCCTTCATCACCAGGCTCGCACAATATGTGAGCCAGTCCTACCCTAATGCAAACTGCCAGTTTAGTGCCAGATGCCCTCTGAATAACTAGACAGCCAAAGAGTACAGCTGTCTCAAAAAAAAGATAGCAGCATAGACCAGAGAGAGAGTGAGATGGGCAACATACATCATCTGAAGCAGAAGTGTTAGAGGGATACACAAAGCCTTTAAACACAAAGAGTATGCTTAATGAAATAAGATACTATTTTCGCAATAGGACATGAGAACAAAAATATTTTTTAAATAAGTGAAAATATTAGGTATTAAAAACATAATAGTGGAGAAAGATCGCAGTAGATAGAGGAAGCACTAGTAGAGATAGAACTGAAGAGACAACTGGTCCTCTGGAATAGCAGAGGAAGAACCTGTCTCAGAACAAAACAGGAAAAAGTAATGAGTTAAAAAATACTAAAAATAATAGAAAGAGATTAGAACAGAGATAGAGAAGTGTTGATATCTAGATGATAACAGATTCAAGAAAGGAAAAGAAGAAGGAGCAGAACAAATCTCTCAGGACAAATAGAAAGATAAACTTCCCAGAATCAAGCAGGATGGATGGTCGGGAATTGAAGTCATGGGGAGCCGCAGAGGAGACATGGGGAAAAACACCTTACTTAGATACAGTATAGGAACATTTAAGCAGCTCAAAGACAAAGAGACGATCCTAAAAGATTCCAAACAAAAAGAGCAGTTCACCTCCTACTGAACAGGAACCGGACTGACATCAGAACTTTTGATGGCAACACCGAGTGATATATAAAGCAAGTAAAAGAGATTTTGATGTACTGAAGTAAAAGAATCTTGAACCTAGATGTCCATACCTAACCAATTTTTCATTCAAATATGAGAGGGTAAGAAAAAATCATCTCAGGCACACAGTCCACAGAGGTTTTCTCATAGAATGACTCCCAGCTGGAAACAAGTCTGATTTTCTAACCAACATGCAAAATCCAAAAGCACTGAAGGAAGAGGCTTTATATAAAAAGTACAAATTGCATGGTAAAAACACCACAAAGTAAAAGGATGAATGAGAAAATATTTCCAACTTATAATACAATGGATTACTATGCTTAACAATGGAGAACTTCTAAATATTGAAAAAAGAAAAAAACCCAACAATCCAATAGAGAATTGGACAAAATGTAATTGATCATACAGAAAAAAAGGAAAATGCCGTTTACATCTATGAAGAAAGCTGAACATAGCTTATATTAAGAGATGTTCAAATTAAAACTATACTGAGATATAGTCTCTCAGCCTTCAGAGGTAATAAAATCATAAAAATCAAACTACACACTCTTTGGTAAGGTTATGGTGAGATGCACTCTTATATTCTGTGACTAGGTATGCAACGCAGTACAACACTAGAGAACAGAAACTGACTCTCTAACAAGGTGATAAATACATTTCTCCTAATAGAAAAAATGCATCGCACATACATATATGCCCCAGAAGTTAGACTCTCTAGTTTCAGAAAGCCACAATGGAAAGAATTTATATGAGAAATAATAAATCAATAATGCTATCACACTTTCTCAGAAACTAATAGAACTACAGAAAGTAAGAACTGCATGAATAATTTAACACATCTATTTCAAAAGCTATCTATGACACTAGCCACTTGTGTCTGTGAGCCCTTGAAATGTGGCTACTATTACTGGGAAACTGAACGTTTAATTTTCTTTCATTTTAATTCATTTATATTTAATTGAACACTGATACACGATTCCATTATTGGAAAACTTTTTTGATATTAAGTTCAGCATTAGTTAGATTTATTCAGTTGTGAGATCTTTATATTTTTCTTTAATCAAATAAAATTCATTACTTTTTATGTACAGATCTGTGCATATTGACAAATGTATACAGCTCTGTAACCAACACCACAGCAGAGATACAAGACAGTTCTTACTCCCACCAAAAATGTCCCTTGTACTCCTCCCTTTTAGCTAAACCGTTGTTTCACCAGGAAACTATGTATCTGTTCTCTGTCCCCACAGTTTTACCTTTTCCAGATGTTCCATAAATGGATCATAAGTATGTAACGTGTGGATGTACCTATTAGAAAATATTTGCAGATATTTGAAGCAACCTGGGTATAGGACTCTACTTTTTCTAATGTAAATTTTTTGAAATGTACAAACACATAGTTTTGTAATATGTAAATTAATTACTTGTTCACACTAGCACAAACATCACAAAATTAAATTAAATAAGATATCATACACAATGGCAAATATATATGTATATATTTTAAAATCATGTATAAATTAACTTAACCAGTATATAAAAGACCCCTACAGAGAAAATTCAAACACTCTAATTTTAAAGGATATAAAAGACCTCTCCAGGGCCCTCAAATTCATCTACCAAATTCAGGGCATTCCATTACAATTTCAATTAAATTGATTACAAATCTTGATAAAGTTACTCTGAAATATTCTGATTCTAGAAATGGCAGACTGGTTTATTCAAATGAAGCTTCCCACCAGTAAAATATTACAATGCATCTCAAGATGTCTCTGAGATCTTAAAAACGGGTAAGAGAATCTGGTTCAAACTAAGAAGGAGTTACAACAGTCCAATTGTGATTTGGGTGGGATGAGGTCTCAGAGTCTCAGGGATGCAGCGAGTGGATCACCCCTGACTAATGCAGATTCAGATTTGGTCAGGTGCAGAGGGGGCTCAACAAAGGCAAGATTGAGCCCGCTGTGGTGACTGTACAGGATAGCTCAGCAAAGGGACAATGAAAGGTGGCTGTCCCTCCAGCCTTTGTCCTATAGCTACACAACTTAGTCTTTCCCTGTACATCTCTGGCACCTCCCAAGAACCCTCCACAGGAACCCAGGGTGAGTGATTGAGAGACAGCAATGCTGTGTGTGGGCCCTTTAAGGGGCCACCTGAATATCTAGCTTCTTTCCATTTCACTTAGATGGATGGAATCCTGATTTTCACAGCCAGATTTTGTGGGGATTCCTCTTCCTGGCACTGGAACAGTGCACTGAAGTGTTGGGGTGTGGAGTAGAGCTGCTAACTCCTCGAGGGGGACCTCTGCAGATGAGATACCCCTCCCCATGCTCACCCACTGCAAACAGATGTAGGGCCATCCAATTTCTCATCTTTTTCTTTCCTTCCAGCCTCCATGTGGCCTCTTCTTTATATCTTCTTTATAGGAGTTATAATCAGGTAGTCTTCCAGTGTTTTCCCAGCCTGACTATTCTATATTTTAGTTGTAAATTTAACATGGTCATAGGAAGAAGCAACCAGTGTTTACTTACCTTGACATCTTGTCCAGAGGCTCTATGCAAATACGTCCCTGTGATTTTTATAACCAGCATTCAATAATCAACTTTTAGTGTTTCCACCACTGAAAACCTGGTGGTTTCAGACATGACTTTTGAAAACTTTGTGCAATGACTTCTCTACCTATATACTACACTACCAGCATCCTATCATGTCCCAAATGTCATGTTGTCTCTTAGTCTTCAGACTGCTGCTTCAAAGAAACTGCTGATGACTCTGACCCTGCGGGTTTGCTATTCAGGGAAATCCAATGTGCCTGTCTCTGGTTCTGACACAATATCACCCAATTGTCCTCCTCCCACCTCCCCCACCCCCCACACGCACTGTGTCCCTCCACCGGCCAGTTGTCTTTAAGTCTCACCTATCTGATCTTGTGACTTGTAGAAAAATCAATTGAGTAACCTGACTCAACACCTGGCTGCTCATCTGTTCCAGTCTGGTAAGCCTTGAGCTGTGCTTACCAGAAAAGATCTCCTGGACCATGTCATCTTCTCAGAGACCTCTTGGGCTGCTTGTCACACCGAAATGTGAACAAAAACATAATTGGGTGGGCAGAAGTCTTTAGAGAAGTCTAAAAGATGGGACATGTAGCTGCCATCTACACAGGGGCCAGGATTATGGAGGCTCTTACTGCTTGGGGTTTTATTAGGTTGTACCTTCCGGTGGATTCTGACGTGGCTATTATCATTCCAGCTTTTGAGATAAAAGGTCAGCTAACAGGAGCACAACAGTCTGTTCAATCCTATGCTCGTTCTCTTAACCACTGCTCTGTGTTTAAAGCATTGCACAGCCCATGCTCACCTGCTGCTGTTAATTCCCAGGTGCCATTACTCCTGTGCCCTCCAAGAGGGCGTGTCACCTTCCATGAGGCCCTGAGATTGGTGTGGGGGGAGCTGAGCCCAGAGCACATGTGTGAGGGAAGCCTTGGACCAGCCAGAGCACTAGCACTAGGTTCCCAACAACGCAGCCACACTGCCCCTGCCCCAGACAAACATGTGCCGTATAGAAGGCAAGTACAGAGTGTTCCATCACACTGGCAGTGGGAAACGAAGGAAAAAGGAACAAAAGGCTACTGAGAAAATCCATGTTCTCAGACAAATGTCTGCTGGAAAAAGGCCTGGAAATCTGTCTAGACCTTTTGTGTCACAATAATCAAGCAGGTGGTTTATGAACCATTAAGCTAACTATGCTCATCAATGACATTTTAGGTTTTGTTGAAATTTATTATAAGCTGGCCCATCTTTTATAACAATCCTATAATGGGACAGCCATCATGTTTACAGCTTCAGAAAGAGAGGTCCCAAGTGGCGTGTCCTATACTTTCTCAAGTAATATTTATTTTTTCTTTCATTATTCCATGAAGACAACACTGCAGACAGACTGGAGGGCCCATCCAGAAAGCAGCAAGAAAGTGGAGGGGTACTGGAAGGAGTTTTCCAGAAAAAGAAACAACAGATGCTCCTATGACATAAGAGCTGGATATGTTTGAGCATACAGGAGGGCTCCTGACACTGTTATCAAAAAGATCTGCAATAATAAATTTTGAGAAATAAAAGGTATTAGTATAAATATTAAGAAATGAATTGTGGCATGGTTTTAAGTAAAAATGGCATATAAGGAAAAGAGTATGTGGTCTGAACACTGGGATGGGTTCCTTTCTACTAGCTCAGAGTATGCTCCTGCAGGGAGGAGATGCTATCCTGGCCCCTAAACACACTCCTCACACACACAACAGAGAACAAGGGAAATTTCATTGTGGTTACAGAACAAAAGGTGTATCTCCTCAGCTTCACAACATCAAAGTAGCCACCTGATAGGTGAAGAAGAGGGAGGGAGAGGCAGAGGGACCTGCAGGGCACTAAGCACATGTTACAGTGTCACAAAAGCACAGGATGAGGAACAGGCCTGTGCATGTGAAAGTCACACAGTTGTAACTTAAAGGCCACCTACAGACCAGCTCCCCTGCTCTTATCCCTATGGGATGCGGCCACCTTGGCTGAGTTCTCTCTTCACGGGAGGGACCAGCAGTGCTGTGCTGTTGCCCTGTGTTCACTTCCGTCTTGTTTTCAGTGGCTCTCTGTCCTGGGCCACTCTCCTCATGTGTTAGTCTCTTCTCTATTTCTCTTGTAATGTAGTACTCTACAACAGCTTTTCTTTGTGAAATTTATGTGTCACAGTGATCTCAGGCAGTGTTATAAATATTGGTTTGAAATGCCAGCCAGAAAACTACTGACTTAAGAAATTATTTCCTAAAAAATATCATTTGAGGGGGGAAAAATGGTGTAGATGATAGAGGCTCTGTTCATCGCTCTGGTGACCAAATCAAAGTTGTGATGGAAACAAGGAGCAGCGGCAAGGAAAAATCGCCTGGGATCTAGATGAACAAGCCACACAACTATGGAGAAATCTAAGAAAGCACCCTACAATGGCAGAAGGTAGGATGGGGCGAGGTCACGGGGCTGCCCGGTCCCGAGCAGCTGAGTGAGACGGAGGCTGCAGCAGCGGCGGAGGCAGATGATTCTTAAAGGGGCCGCATCCACGAGCAGATTTTCGAAGTGACGGACCAGCTCGCTCTGAGCACCAGTGCCGATTCGGCTGTGTGCAGGGGGCACCAGGGACTTACAGGGAGACATTGTTGGAATGAGGGCCAAGGCAAGACTCGTTGGTATAGAAGTGCTGGCGGTATCCATTGTTCCCTGTTGACACCCCCCTGCCACCAGTGCACCAGACACAGCTCCGCCATAGCTGTGATGTCATCTAACTGAATAACAAAGGTCGCTCTGCCCAGAGGATTCTCTGAAACCTTGCCTACCCCAACTCGAGCTTTACCCAAACCACATCCAGGTGTATCCTCAGCAAGTCAGGTGTTCCTTGCTGAGACTCACACTGGTGGAGGCAGCTGGCCTTGCTTTCTGGTGTGGCCTTTTGAGGCAACTATAAGCGCAACATCTGTGGGTTGCTTGCTGAATCTTAACAGGTGGCCCTGGACGGGTAGAGGCCTGCAGCTAAACCTCTCTCAGGACTGTGCCATCGGATACCACAAATCCACACTAATAAGACCAGGAGACTTAGGAGCCTTGCTTAGTACTTATTACTAGAAAAAGACACAGAAAGGCAGCCAAAATGGGAAGATAAAGAAGCAGAAACCATATGAGAGAACAGAACAGAGATCCAGATATAATGGAGTCAAGTAATCTAACAGATGCAGTGTTCAAAACACTGGTTATAAAGATGCTCAATGAATTTTTGGGATGTGTAGATGAATTCAGTGAGAACTTCAACAAAGAGATAAAAAACATAAAAATGGAACTGGAAATTATAAAAGGGAACCAGTCTGAAATAAAGAACACATTATCTGAGATGAGAAGTATAGTAAATGGAATAAACAAAGGAATAAATAAAACTAATAAAGAAGAGGCTCACATGCCCTATCTAGAGGACAAGAAAGCCAGTCAGGACACTCAATCAGAATGGCAAGAAAAAAGATGTCAAGACTATAAAAATAATTTAAAGAGGATATGGGACATTATTAAGGCTCCAAATATTCATCTGATTGGCGTAACTGAAGAGAATCAAGATGTTGAACAGCTATTTGAAGAAATAATGATGGAAAACTTCCCTAACCTGGTGAAGGAAATGGACATAAAATCCCAGGAAGCTCAGAGAATTCCAAAAATCAGGGATCCAAACAGGCCTACATCTAGACACATCATAATTAAAATGCCAAAGGTTAAAAACAAAGAAAGAACATTAAAAGCAGCAAGAGAAAAACAAATAATTACATATAAGGGAACATCCATA
>NW_006443124.1:17945510-17963740 GCF_000325575.1 Pteropus alecto
CTAAAGGAATTTATCATTACCAAGCCAGAATTATAGGAAATGTTGGAGGGACTTTTTTAAGACGAAAAAACATGTATCAAAAACAGGAATAAAGAATGGTAACAACTACATTCCTATTAATAAGTACCTTAAATTGAAAAGAATTAAGTGCTCCAACCAAAAGATAGAGTGACTGAAAGGATAAGAAAACAAGAATCCTGCATATGAAAAGGAAGGTAAAGGAAAAAGATATTGCTTTCATGAACCTAGAAGGTATTTAAGTTAGACAAAGATAGATAAACACTATATGATTTCACTTATATGTGGAATTTAAGGAGTAAAAAGAACAAACTAATCAAAAACAGACTCACAAATACAGTGGACAATTTGGTGATGGAGAGGGGGTAGAAGGGCTTGGGGGGCTGGGAGAATGGGGTGAAGCGTTAAAGAAGTACAAATTAGTAGCTAATGGATGGTCACAGGGATGGGGAGCACGACATAGGGAATGCAATTAGCATTAATACATTGGCTAGGTGGAGGGTCAGGGGAGGGAGGGAGCAATTGGGGGGATCATTTTACTATACAGATGTCTAAACAATGTACTGTATACTTGAAACTAATTAAAATTAAAAAAAAATATCACTCGAAAATATACAAGTTTCCACTGTCACTTCAGGGGAGCGCATCAGAGGGAACTCAGGACACGCATCCAGGTGAAGGACATTTCTTGTGCCCCTTCGACCATAATTTCAGGAATTACTCAAGTTGAGATAAACAAAAAAAAACTGGGAATATAGATGGGAGTTATCTATAGAGAAATGTGAGTATAAACAGGACTTCTTGGGAAGGTAAAATATTTTATGCACAAATAATTTAGATAAGCCAGCAGAAAATGTGTGCTGATGATGAAGGAACTTGAGACCAAGCCAAGACATCTCAGGTGGCCGCTAGTGATGACAGACCTTGAAAAGGCCATACTGAAGGATTTGTGAGCTGTTTCAATTACATCTGTCACAAATCCCTTGAACTCAGAAGCCTCTGAGCTCCCCAAACTTGAACAAGGTCTCTAGAAGAAGCTGTGGAGGCCGTTCCATTACCTGGGTTATGTGACTTAACTCTATTACAGTTACCAGTGAGAGACAGATCACGTTAGTGCCACATGCACTCGATTTCATTCTCCACTTGCCCCAGTGAGATCTGCACAGTGGCATTGTTAAATATTCTGGAATTGTAAATAATTCTAATTAGCCAATAAAATCTGAGTAAAATCTTGATTCACCAGAACTGAACCATACTGTATTCCATTTTTAACAGAAAGAGAAAGATCGAGCCAAAATACCATCTAGAACCTAATGAGAATACAAATACCAGGTAACACTCTGGAACTGGTACATATCTAACATGGTCTAACTGTACCATCACCTGTAATGCAAGACATATTCAAATTTGTCCATGGGGACCCTGCTTTCACTGGCTCGTTCCCACTGTCCTGCCAGGCCTAAGGCCCCTTTCCTCCTCCCCAACTTAGGAATCCAAGGTACTCACCTCTTCCTCCTGGAGGCCCTCCCTCCCAGCCTCCATTTCAGCCTGGGCCCAGCCTGCACATTCTCATGTCAAACACTGGCTGTAGGCCTGGACATGATTCATGGGCCTTTGTTTCAATTGTCTTCCAGGAATATCTCACTCCTGCCTATCAGCAATTATGATAAGCAGCGATTATGACAGGCCACACCTCCCACATGCCCTCACCCCATAACATGGCCCCATATCTCATGAAACACAGCTAGTTGCAAGCTCAGGTGTCTCAGGGGGAGTGCGGAGTTATAGGTGGGAACTAAGAGGCACCTACAAGGTGCGCAGAGCATGAACAGAAAAGGTCACTGGAACCCTACCCAGCCCACCTCTCACCCAAAGAGGAAAGGAGGCAGCACTGTGACCTCTAAGCCTCAGACTGCAGGGAGCTGCTTTGGTGACGGTGTTCCTGGTGTTCCTTCTCTCCCCGTTATTGTGCCAATTCATATTGCATCCAGGAGCTTGACATGACCTCCTCTGTACTGCCCTCTCTAGTATGCATTCTCCTTTCTCTAACCTGGCCTCTGATACCCATGCTCTGGACTGTGACCAGCAAGCATCTCCTGGGCCATGGAAGGGATACTGTCTTATGGAGGGCAAGCTCTCAGGGATGAGAGGGGAGCAAGGGGAGCTGAGACATGCCACGCACCCCAGCTTACTCCGTGGAGAAATCATCCTGCCCTAGACGCTGGTGGTTGATGGCCAGGGTCTGTTTCCACATCTCAAAGTGGAAATGACCCCTAAAGTGTCTTCTGGTGCTAATCTCATCAGAGAACTCTCCCAGTCATTTCAGGGTCATCCACTCCTGGTTCTACGGGGTTCTCAGTCCTTTTCCTGGGATTATTTTCCCTGGGGCTCCTCACCACAAACTCTTCCTTGGACCTATAGGCCTCCTGCTCTATGGTACACCCCACCCTACCTTGCAGATTCCAGGCTGGACACTGCTAGACACCTGGCTGGGCACTAGAACCCCCGATGTCTCAGATAACTGCCAAGTAATGACCAGCCACAAAAACAAAACAGTGTGACCAACCAGAAGGCAGTTACCTCTATTCGCCTCGGGCCTTTAGAACCCAAATGGACCTAAAATGGCCAGTGACACCGAGGCCACTAGTACACATCCCAGTGGCCACATTCTTAAGTATGTACAAGGAAGAGTATTAGTAATTATTTAGCACGATGTAATTCTTATGATGTGGTTGTTAGAGGAAAAACTTCACGTTAAAAATGAGACACTACAAGTACCTGTGTCCCCGTGGACGGTGATTTGCCCTTAGAAGCCCAAACCCAGGTGCAGAGACCCGGATCCGGCACAGCCACAAGTTCTTGGAGCCCTGCTTGGCAGAGGACGCGGCTGCGGGTCCTGTGCACACGCACGCACAGCTGAGAGCCTGACACCACACACTAGCATCAATTAGATGGTTGAGGACGAGGCGAAGAGGGGCCCCCAACACGCGCACACTGGAGTGCAGGACGGCCACACAGGACTGCCAGGAGACTTGAGGGAGCGGAGAGCAGGGGAGACATGGCCCGGAAGCACTGACTGGGAGACTCCGAGAGGGGGAGGGTACGATGACGGTCTGAGAGCTGTAGGGGTGGGCCTTTCGCTGGCGAAGAACATGGGTAGACCGTGCGCTTTATACCAGGTAGTCCAAAAAATAAGGAAGACGCTGCGCAGGCGCAGTGTGCAGGTTGGGTCTCACGTGCGCAGCGTGGCAGAGGTTTCTGCAGAGACACAAACTGGAGAACCAGGGACAGGAATGGGGGGCGGGGGGAGGGGTACGGGCCCGCCCTCTGTCCCCCGCAGTCCCCCGCAGTGTTCTCCCCTCAACCCCAGCTCCTCCACACGGCCTCCCTTCCGCAGGTGCTTATTGGACAGGAGGCCACACCAGGAATCACCCGCCTTTCACAAAGCCTGCTTTATGGCAACAGGCAGTTTGTTCCCTCCCGGTCTGCGCAGTCCTGTGATCCCAACGGAATGCCTTCGGAAGCACCTCTTGCTTTACAGGTCCGATCCAGACCGCTTCCGCCCCTGACCGCCCCTGCTAAGACACCTGGAGAGAGGTGGCTCTGCTCAACTCCCCCCTCCCTCCCTCCCTCAGCTCCCATTCTCGCCCCTTCGTGTCACTGGGCGCTTGCCTGTCTATGCCCTGTTGACAATTAAGAGACTGTCCTCTTTTCCTGATGGGTGCTGGGCTTTTTAATGTTTTCCGGAGAGCTGCTCAATTACTCCAGCGCCGTGATGTTTTCTGTCAGTGCCCTCCGACGTGACTGCAGGTCTGCTGGAAGAAATTCCTGAAAGCGCTTAGGGTTTATGTTTAATTTGTTGTTGACTTTTTGTTTTGCATTCCCTTCTACTTTGTTGAATCGTACTATTTTCCTGCATAGGAAACAGTCTTTTAATGACTCCAGTTTTCCCACTCATACAGAAAAGAATAGGGAACAAAATAATATGCCTGTGTTCCTATGGCCCAGAATTGAGAAATGTTAACATATTTTCATTGTTTAGAACCATCTTTAAATATATTTTTAAAAAGGAAATCAACGTTCCTGGTCACATTCATTCGTGTTCAGTTTCATGTAACTTATGTGTACTATGTTAGAATTTGATTTTATTTATGATTCCTGAAAAGCAGTATGGTTGAGAAAAATATGTCTTAAATAGAAATGAAGAACACAGTCTATTTTCTGATATCTTCTAATTTTGAACTAGATTAGAGTTTGAAGTACTAATTTATTAATCTTTTTATAATTATAGCTATTATTAAACTACATACCTTTACAAATCATTCCCAACTCCTTGGCAATCTGATGACATACCCTCCACCCAAGTGAAGAGTGGGTATTATAGATAAATCGAACAATTATGATTGCTTTTCTTCTCCGTTATTCTCTCTCGTCAAAAATAATTGGAGTTTTAATATCGTAGCAGATCAAACATATTCAAGTATGTTGAATGAGTGGTTTAAATTTGATAAAATTGTACTATTATGTTTATAAACAGAATTGTTTAGTATTAAAAATCAGTATTATCAGAGGCAATTCCTATGGACAAAGGTTATGTGCTGTATTTGTATAGCGTGTGCGTCTGTGTACCTGTGTGTGTGTGTGTGTGTGTAAACACTCTACCTATCCCTTAATATTAAGATTTTCTTCCTTAGCTGAAGCTCATAATTGATTGACTTGTCTTGTCTTAGCTTCCTTTCTCCCATGTCTTCTCTCATATCCTTTCTCTCTCTTTATTTCTACCAAGCTTCTGCCCCACTCTGTATATTCCAGTTTTACTGAATTCCTAAGGTGTCCTAATTTATCATGTTATTTTATCAATTTTTCCATCTCTTAAGTTGTCCTCTGGAGTTTCCTTGCATATGTTCTTCATCCTTCCATTTGCAATTTGTTTCTTGAGACCAACCAGAATATCACTTTTGGGGAACAAGAAAACATTAATGATGGCATGGGAACATATATTCAACATTTACATTAAATGTTTAAGACTCTTAATGAGTAAAGAGCATTAATAGACAAATGCCTCACCAGACAACTATATGGACAAAGTACTAGGCAGATGTGTCACGAATGATGAAATGCAAAAGGTCACTCATCCTGAGGAGAGAACTTTCAGCTGAAAAAAATAAGCCATCATATAAATGTGAATTAAAACAAGATCCTTTTCTCCCATCAGAGGGATAGAGATTAAAGTTGTCATTATACGCCCTGTTGATGAGGAGGGGGTATGCTGGAAGAGATGTAGAAGGGCACCCTGTCTCACCAAGACTTCAAATGCTGACACCTGTGTGGATCCAGGACCTTTGGTCTTGCAGTCATGCAGAGAAACATCAGCCTGCATCCAAACAAGAGAAAAACATCTCTAGTCCTCGTGATGGCCTTTCAAGAGAATACAAAACGGAGATTACATCCATGGAACGTCTTGAATTATTTCACTCTTTTTACCCCTCATTTACCTCTTCTCCCAACTTCTCTCAGGAAGTAGGTAGAGTCAGGTGTCTGTCTCAGTCTTTATCATGTAGATGTAACCTCTTCGACTTCTTGGACTCCAGTCAACCAGTTTGCCGACAGAGTGGGGCCCTAGATCACAACACTTCCCGGGGGCCATGGTCAGTGTCATGGCCTTGAGTCAGAGGGAAGGTAGGACTGCACATGTTTGTGCAAATAAATGTTCACCTGCATGGATTCAATTTATAATTTTTTTCCACCCTGATTTCAAGCCTTTGGTTTTCATAATTTTTTGTTTCAAGGATTTTCGTGTGATGTAAATCAGAATTACCCTGAAGTTATTAGGATAGCCAAACTCTAAAAGAGAAAAAGCGAGGTGGGAAGGGGGTGCAGAGAATGTATTTGAGAAGCTCTGATCTGCATCCAGACTGACCATTTCTTACCACCTCCTCCCCCTTTGCTCCCCCGGGGTAATTAGTAAAGACCTTGGGGGTGAAGCTTTGAGGCTATGCTATTCTGGTTCTCCTCAGATTTTGCCCAGTGGCTGGAAACAATCACTATAGTGTTGTGTGCCTAGTAGTGATGTTCTATTTCCCTCATTTCTCTCCACTTATTAATATTTTTTTTCTGTAGGAAAACACCATTTCATTGCTCACAATTATCTATTTATTTGAATTTTTTTTAATATCAGTTTGGACTCAGAGATATGCCATAATATGGATGATCACCTAATATTGTCATTGTTTACATTTTTTCCCAAATCCTTCCAACTTTGGCCAATGGGAGCCCCAAATTATTGATATTTACTTTTTGAAATTCTCAAAGCCACCCGGACTCCCTGAGGGGTCACTTACAACTAGGACTGCCGGTCCCTGGAGGGGCGATGAACGGCATAAACATCAAAATCAAAAAGTAAACACTGATGGTTACAATACTGGTATAAGTACCATTTATTGAGTGTCAAGCACTTTGGACACACTTTTTAAATGAAATCATTATAAACCCAAAGTCTTATTTTCACTCTCCTGAGTTTTCACATGAGGAAACAATCTGAACTGCAAGACCTCGGCTGAGTTCACTTAGCTGCAGAGAAGGTCCAGGGAAGGCATGTTCCTTCCTTGTTTGCTGGTATATTCAGGCTCAAACCAGCATTGGCACCTATGAGAGCAATGCTTTGTTTATATGCTTCCCTTAAAAAGCACTTATATCCCTAGCTAGTTGAGCCACTGGTAAAAAGAATCTTTCTGCGTATGCACTGGCCCATGCTACCACCCCATTCCCAGTGCAGCTCTGGGAGCTAAATATAACCATGTGTTTTATGTTGCATACAGAAAAGAGAAAATGATCTTTATATTTCATATCAATTACTATTTTTCAAACCTAAATTATTTCCCACATGCATTCTTAAAATGTCTTTGGAGTTGTCCTTTACCAAAAAGACACAATGCAGATTCACCAAGGGTCCCTCCATTTTTTAATACGGATCTTTTAGAAGCAGCTTCTGGAGATAAGATTTGGGGGACAAAGGAGAGGAAAACCTTTGCTCAACACACATAGTCAAGGGGTGGACTTGCAAGAAGGTGCCAGATAAAAAAACAATGGGCATCATAGTAGGAAAGTTAGTTCTTCATTGGCCCAGGAATTCGCAGCTCAGCCTGGAGGATAAAGCATCTTTACCAGGTCTCTGTATGGCTTGTTCCCTGTGCAAAGAGAGGCGAGTTATCCCACAGCCAAAACCCATTAGAGAATCTGAGCTCTGTGGTCCTGAGACATGGGCAAGAGACCACAGTGTGGCTCAGCTTCCGCGTTTCCCTGGATGCTGCTGAGTAGTCTTCTGAGGAAGAAGGAGGTCTTTGTGCTCAGCTTTCCTCTAAGTAAGCTCCTTAAGTGAGTGAAGAGAGGCGAGTTATCCCACAGCCAAAACCCATTAGAGAATCTGAGCTCTGTGGTCCTGAGACATGGGCAAGAGACCACAGTGTGGCTCAGCTTCCGCGTTTCCCTGGATGCTGCTGAGCAGTCTTCTGAGGAGGAAGGAGGTCTTCGTGCTCAGCTTTCCTCTAAGTAAGCTCCTTAAGTAAGTGAATGCCCTGAAACAGTGTGGGAAGGGTCTTCTTTGTTTTTAGGGCTCCCCTATAAGAGACAACCAGGGCTTGTGGGTTCATTGTTGTTTCCTGCCTTTCCTTGTCACTGAAATAGCAGACAACTTAAAAAATATATAAAGATCAAATGATAAAGTAAAAAAAAAAAAAGAAATTGCCCACAACACAACAGAGCTGGGAACAGGAGTGAGGGATCATGGAAACCAGAGGGCATTTCCAGGGAGCAAAGAGCAGAAGGATAGTGGCAGGAGGCACCATATGGTGGAAGAACGTTCCTGCCTGGCCGGGTGACTTCAGAGGGCTGGGCTGCAGACATCCTCATCGGGCACTTCCTCCTGAGGCTGCCTTGTTGTGCTCATCCCGACGGGACCTCTCCCGTTGCATGCACCTGGATCTGTCCCTGAGCAGCACTTGCAGATGTGAGCGAAGTCATCTGTGAGGCAGAGCAGGGGCAGGAAGAGTGCATGATGTAGGTGTTAGGAATATGTGGTAAGAATGGTGACAACATGAATGTATAAAATGACCTAATCCCAGCAGTACCAACTCAGGAATAAACCTCTGGAAAGGCAGAGACTTAATGTGGAGAAAGCTCAATCTCTCTGAGGGCATAAATACAGCCTGAGTGAAGGAGACACACACTGAATAGCAAATGATTAATACTCCTGGGCTTCACAGGTTTAGTAGAAGTCAAAATTATATGTCGATCATTAAAACCTGCTACTGTAATTCAAAAGCTCTGGAAAAATAAGTGGACACGAAAAACCACAAGGGTTTTTAGTGAAATAATCAAAGGCAGAGGTCCTTTATCTGATAGGAAACCATAATATGAAGCTATAACTACTGAAAAGTATGGACAGCAGCAGTAACCATCAACCATATCAATTAAAATGCATAGGTCACACCAGAAAGGATCAGCATTTGTACCATACTGTTATGTGTACATGCAATAATTTGCTGAATGCCAGAGATGCAACTCTCTTCCCTGTCACTCGAGAAAGCACGAGGGTTTTAGGACTCTGTGCCAAGAGCTGAGACCATATTTCTCCTCCATCTTCTTCTTATTCTAATCTATCCATTATTTTTTATTAACAAATCATACCCCATGAATCAAGTTCTTTTTTCTCTCTGGGTACAGAGCTTACAGAAGTTGCATCTGTGTTTACAGCAGCAACAGCAAAAGTTACTAAACGATATTTTACATCAGGAACAAAGGAATGTAACATGAATCAGAAATCTAAAGAATCAAAAGGGAAAATGCGACCACGGCACAATTCTTAAGAGGAGATTCAGGGATATTTTCTACGCGTTTGGTAACAAGCCATACTCCAAAGGGAATTGTGGAAGGAAAAGGATGATGTTGCCACAGAAAGGATGATGTAGAAACCCACAGGAAATTAATCTAGTACAAAAGGAGCACAGAGTCCGCCCAAACTTGCAGATGAATCAGCTCCCTTGAGAGACATCACCTGGAAGCAATGCATCCCTGTGGACATTGGGAAAGTCCTCGTCTGGATACTTTATACTGAGAAATCACTTCTATTCTCATTAAGAAAAAAAGGTTTTATATTTGAAGTAGATACAACTTTAAGAAAGTATTAACTTCTTGAGAACTCAAAAATTACCTCAGAAGCGAATCCAAGCAAATTAAAATATAAAGTTTAAATGAAAATATTTCTTCAAGGGGAAAACTCAGTTTTCATTGGGATTTTTAATAAAGTACACTATAAGATAGCGGTTTTCATTGTATGCTTCAGGACCATTATTTGCAACCTTTCATACATGAATCTGAATTTAATTCTAATTCTGTTGTGTCTTTTGAGGTTTCAGGTAAGATTTCCTTAAAAAAAAAAAGGAGAACTGATGAGTTATTTTGTGAAAATTAACTCAAAATATATAGCTCACTTGCAAAAATATTAATATGCGAATTTTCATCATGCATCTGCATAACGTGTCCGTAGTAGATAGAAGCTTCGTTATGGCTGCTGAGTGACCTGTTCCTTTCTGCTTGGCATTTCCCAGAAGCGATGGGTGGCAGAGGGAATGCTGAGTACAGCCCAACTCACACTTTCAGAAAAAATACCAAGGGACCCCAGGGCCAAGGAAGTGGGCTTTAAAGCCCCTATCAGAGGCTTCCAAAATAGATGATTTTCTGGTTTGGTAACATTTTCCCACAGCAAGTCATACAAAGTTGCCTAATGCTTCCCCATGCCTCAAACATGGAGTGTAGCATTTACCACATTTATCTATGCGTTCATCCCTGTATCCATCCATTAATCAATGTTATTATTAACCTGATCAGCTTTTGCTCATCATCTGTCATATCCAAGCTCAATTCAACAACTTTTCAGAGATATCTTCCTTAACTACCATAAAATACTCAGTTTCCCAGCCTCCGGTTCCTCTTTGTCACTCAGTGAAGTGACGGCGGGGTTCAGCCTTCTGACATGGTAGAGTGGATGTGTGGTGGGGAGCAGGGAGGAAAAGCTCAGTGTGGACATCCAGGTAGAGCGATCTAAGTGGAGGATGGCATGTGTGGACCAGAGCTTGGGGAACCTGGCCGAGTGTCCCCTGCCATGTGAATAACAGAGAAGGAATGCTGGTGTTTAATACTAACTCCAGTTACCCATGGAGGAGCTGCACCAGGAAATATGAGATAAGCCTACAAAGCTTTCCCTCCAAGGCATTTTTTCCTGTAGGGACATGGGACTGGGCTCTCATTCTGGATCTCTCTCTTCCTCAGGGAATCTTGGTGTGAATGCTGTGTTCTGCAGGCCCTGGGTTTGTTCTGAGCGACATTGATGTCTGCATGGTACGTTCGTGGGAGGTGCCCATGATAAGTTTACTCTTAAAAAGTTACACGTGGTTACATGCATAGATTCTCATTGCAAGAAATGGAAACATGCACAATCAAAAATTCCACCTTTTGTCCCCCCAAACTCCTTTCTGCAGCAGTAATTACTGCTAAAAACTTCCTGCATGTCCACATAGACCATTCCCTTTGCACGTACTTACAGACATATGGACAGAGATGCACAGATAGTATTTGTTTCTTGTTTCCTCCAACATGTTATTATGAACAATTTCAAACATACAGAAATAAGAATTATAGAATGAATCTTTTTATAACCACCTACATTCTAGAATTCACGTTTGGTTGTGTTTCTTTATTGCATATCACTCCATTTATCCATGGTACCCTCTATTTATCCATGAATTGATTCATTTTTTTTAAAAGTGCATTTTAAAGTAAGTTATTGATATCAGGGCATTTCACCCCAAAACACATTAGCATTCAGTGCATCACACCAACCCAGACTTTCCATCCTATACAGTTTAAGAAGTAAATGTATACATGTAACTGACACTCCTATCAAGAACATTGTCTTCCCTTCCTGCCCCTTCCGAGTCAATCCCTGTTCACACACTCCACATCCCCTCCCTCCTACCTCTCTTTCTACTCTTCTTACTTCTTAGCATAGATGATTGTTTCCTGTTCTAGAATTTCATATAAATGGAATCTTACAGTGCATACTTCTTTATTTCTGCCTTCTTTACCTAAGCACGATATTTGGGAGATTCATTCATATGTGGCCTGTATCTGTAGTTACTTTATAAAAACAGCTTTATTGAGGTGGAATTGACCAAAGTGAGCTCCCAATATTTAAATTGAGTAATATAAGTTTTGACATATTCAAATACCTGTGAAACTATAGCAATGGGCAAGACAGTGAACACAGCCAGCATTCCCCAGAGTCGCCTGAGCCTCATTATAGTCCTCCCCTCCAGGTCCTCAGACACCTCCTCCATCCCCAGGCAATACCTGCTCTACTTTCTGTCACTATAGGCTCTTGTTGAGGTTTCGGCTAACAAAAGTTGGAAGAAACTAACAAAAGGTACAAATTTAGAGCAGGTTAGTCTCCCAGATTTCTGCTCTGAATCTGGTCAAACGAGGGCACCAATGGCCTCCCTTTGTCTTTTCTTTGCCAAAGTTAGATTGGCAGATACAAACACTTGGAGGCAGTACTTCCTTGGGCCTCATATTTTCGTCACTCTCAGATTTTCATATATTCTGTTGTCTTCTTCCTCACAGTAGTTATTTTCCCATTTCTACCATTTTGTGGCTTGGAGCTTGGCATGGATATAGCAAGAGGATTTACTCTTTTGGCTTTTTGCCTGCTGAAGGGCACAAGTCGTATTTCATGTGTTTTCAGGCTGCCAACTGTCATGTCGGAGGCCAGAGAATTGGTAGTTGCCTGGACAGAAATGTGGATTGCACCATACATGTGGCTGATGTCCTATCTACTGAGGCTGCCAACTCTCAGGGGTTCGTCTAAATTTTTATTTTTTAACACTCTTTGGGAGTGACTGTGGAGCCTGGGGCCTGTACTGTTTGAGCCTCTTTAGGGACATTTTTTGTTTCTTGCTAAGTTATAGAGGTTTATTGCTTTTGAGTCACATTCAGCAGAAGTATACCTTTGAGAATCCTTTGGAGAAACAAAAGGGTTTAGTACTTCTAGGAGAATGTACTGGTTGCCATGGCCTAATATCTAATAAGAAGATAATTGCATGGAATTTTTAAGGGGTTCTTACTCTAAAACAAATGTGACATTGGTGCCTATGGGAAGATCAAATTTAAAACAAGACTGGAAGGTATTATGGCTAGTCTATGATACACTTCCTTAACAAGATGAAAGTACAGAAACCAGACTTACAATGAAAATGATAACCTATTTATACCATCGACCCACCCTTATCACATTGTAGTCATATAATTTTTCAGATGGGCCCCTGGAGCAAGTCCTTATCAAGATCAGAATGGCCTGATCATAAATGGCCAGACCCTCCGCTAATGGTTAGAAGCTGGTACAACTGGAGGGTGATATTTAGCGCCATATAGGAGCTATATTTTGAGAGCTCCTTTCCTAAGACTAACTGGGCCAAAATGGAACTAAGGGCTACAAGAGGAGAAAAACATGTGGAAACTTTTGTGGAAGGATCCCACATACCACACTCTGAAGGCACACAACTCTACATTTAGGCATAGTAACTCTTTGATTTCCACTTCAGTTGGAATTCTGATCCTTGATATAAAGAAGCAAATTCAAGATGTAGTCGAATGGGCAGGTCAGATCTTGATGTTATCACTGAAGATGAGATGCAATTCTTTGAAGAATTGAAAACAATGGTCCTTGTCTTACTAATATCATCTATACGAAAGCAGCAATGCAGATCCAGGTGTACTATAAAGCCCACCCATCCTGGTAGTGATCTCAAAGCCTCCTTGTCCACCTCAGGATTATGCTGATACTGTAAAAATACATGGCATTAGAAAAAGTACTGACTGCACTTAAGAGAAAAAACTTACATAGTGATTGACCTAGGCCTCTGATAATAGGCAAATCTGTCTTAGAATTTATTTAAAATGCTTACATCCTTCCTCAGGCCCTTGCAGAGGTAAATTTTCTACCATCCAGGACCATCTTTTCCAGATCCTGAAAACCCTCTTTAGATCCAAACATCCAAGGAAATAAGACTACAGCCTGACAGTCATGTGATCCTGGTGTGAACACCATGCGATTCTCACATGGTTCCTGTGTGAGTGCTCTGTGATCCCCAGCTGACCTTCATGCGATGACCAATGCTGCTGCCATAAAACAAGGTTCCTAAAAACAGACCAGGGCACCACTGCTGTGCCTTAAAATGTTTCTTCTCAACAGCAGCAGCCCCTATCATAAAGCAAGTTCCCTCACAAGAGACTCAGCCTCAGGCCTTAAAGCGGCAGCAGTGCAACAATAGCTGCTGTTGCCATATCTCAGGGCCCTCAGGACACATGTGGCCTCACAGTGCAGTGCAGCAGCAGTACAGAAGGCTCTGCCCCTGCCATAAAGGAAGTTGTCTAGAGCAGATGCTGCCTCAGGCCCTAAGTAGTGTCATGATGGTAGCTGCAGCTGCTGCCATAAACCAATATTTTTCAGAACAGACACGAACTCGTTCCTGAAAAAGCACCAGCCTCTGAAAAAAGGCTGAATCTACTGTTTTCCCTGGTCTATCATTGATTTCTTTAGCCCCCACCCTGAGCCTGAAGTATGTACACCAGTCCAGCCATCCACATCAGAGAGTGGCCTCAGCCTTGGTTAAGACACCATTACCCCAACTCTCTAGACACTATCACTTATCACAGGTGTGCAGAGGGTGGCTATTCCAACAAATCTGCCCCAGAAGCTTGGAGTTCAGCTCTCTTGAAAATGCTGCAGCTGGAGTGGAGTCCCAAACCTTCTTCAGCATCAGCTCCTAGGCCAGAGCAAAGGATCCCACCCTGACAGACTGGCTCTTCGGTTGTCCCTGGGGTCCACAATCTGGCTCCTGCAGGCCTCTCTGTGGTTTTACCATAACCAATCTTTCTGCTCTCATCCTGGGTTCCTTTTTCTCTGGTCCTTCTTGGCTGCCCTTTTTACATGCAAAAAAAAGTTTGGTTCACACCCCACTACTCCCAGATGTGGTGAGGTACAGGTCTTTAGCAACACTGTTAATTTAAAAACAGTCCTGGGGAAGGTTGAGACCTAATAGGGGAGGGTGGCCTACAGCATACACAAATAAGAGCCATGAGTAAAGTAGGTTGATTTAGGGTGTGGCAAGCTCAACATCGGGTTTCACCAGGAGGGCTCCACATTTTAGTGGGAAGCTTTCAGGACTCAGATGAACACACCTGTGGCACAGCCTAGGTTGTAATACATTCTACATTATCAGAAAACTATTGAAAACCTAGCTTTTCCTAATTTCCACTCAGGTGTTATTCCTGATACCCACTAGAAGGGAGCACAGAAGAAATTTTTCTAGTGTTATCCACAACAATGTTATTTCCAAGTTGCACACAAGGTGGCACCAGAGAAGTGCTTTTCCTGGTGTTTTGTACTCAGGTATTATTCCCCAAATGGAAACGATGACACCAGAGAAAAATTTTTTCTGCTCAGTGATATTCAGATGTGTGATGTGGGATGTAATTCCCAAGATACACACCAGATGGCAGAAGAAAGAGATTTTCCTGACGAAGCCACTCATGTGCTAGTCCCAAATGCACTCAGTATGGCGGCGCAGAATAACTATTCCTAATTACTCTGACTGAGTTGTTCTAGATGGCAGCACAGAAGAGCTTTCCTGGTGAATTCCACTCCAGTGTTATTGCCAAAATGTCCACGAGATGGTGGAAAAGAGAGTTTTCATGTATTAAGGGCTCCACCCACACCACATTAATGAGAATGCCGATCCCAGGTACTAAGCTCATATTAGATAATTCCAGTATTAGGTCCTTCATGTGCCTTATATCATCTACTGCTCCCATTTGCCAGATGAGACAGAGAAAATAATTTTTTTTCATTTTGCAACAATTTAAACCGAAGACTGATTCTAACACAGTTCTGAGTACAAAACTGACATCTAAATGGCTGGTGAACAGAAGAGCATAAATGCAAAGGGTCCAGGACAATAGAGTAATCCAAATAGTTTTTGCAGCTTTGGATTGAAGCTGAGTCATTCTATTTGAAGAAAGCCTGCACATAGCTTAGTGGTAAGGCTTGCCATGCACTCACAGAAGCAGGTTTTTGGGGTGAGGTTTGGGTAGGCAGCTGAGGATAGGGAGAGGCTGGAAGGGGGTAGGTGGTCTGGGCCTTTAAAGGAGTACAACCAGCTTCCATCACTATGAAAAATGACTTCCGTACTCTACACCATGGATGACCTTGGGCCTTTAAAAATCTGTTGTTTCTCAGCCCAGAGCACCAGACTGCTTCTGCCCTTGTTCTCTTACTCTGAGGCCTCAATTATCATGAGTTTATAGAATTGCAGAATGGGATCTAGGAGGGCAGTTCCCTTATGGGGGAGTACCCGAGTCCCAGACAGGTGAGAACTGACTCCTGGTCCTACCATCTACTAGCTGTGTGACCTCGGGCAAAAAACGCAACACTCAGTCTCCTCACAGGGAAGTTGGGGATAACTGCTCCCTGTTAGAAGACGATGAAATTTTAGTGCAATTGTTGCATTTTAGCTCTCACCTAACATATAATCAGCACTCGCACCCCTCCCCCTTCCCTTTAATCCTTTCTCTGCCTTCTATTGGCTGAATAAATCAGGAATTTAGAAAATAGTCTCCTTTTAGCAGAATAAGCTCTCCTATTGGTATCCAAATAATCACAGTCCCCCGAAGTGCTAACTCTGGCATCTGCGCTAGCTTTATCCTTAGGGGAGCATTAACTACAGCCTTACTCTTAAAGTCGGTCCCTGTTCTCCGTTATAGGGTCATCCCACCATAAATCCCTTTACTATTTTGTACAATCCACCTTTCCCAGTGGTGGCTTCTGCAGTTAGGCCTCTCTCAAACAAGGCCCGGCCGAACACTGGGTGGAGAGTCACCTCTCAGCTCTGAAAGGATTTCATGGCCCCCAAAATCATGCATCATATTGAAACTAACACACATTCATTTGTGTAAATTTTGAGATCTCCTTGGTGCTCAAACATACAGAAACATGTATGCAAAAACTCTTACACCAAACATTACAGTACCGACATTGATGGCAATGGGTACTGGGCCTAGTTAATCCCATCAGGCCTCACATGCCTTTCCTGTTCTGTGCAGTGCACCTCTCCCAGTGGCAGCTCCTGCTGTCAGGCCCTTTTCAAACAAGCTCTGGCTAGGCTCTGGACGGGGTGTCTCCTCTCAGCTGGGAAGGAACCCGTGGTCCCAGAGGGCGGGGATTTGGTTGAAAGGAATGATGTTTCTTTGGAGGAAAGCCCCAAAGTACACAGTCATGTGTGCAAGCACACTCACACCTGACTTTACTGTACTGACATTGATGGCACTGGGTATTGCGCCTAGTTAATCCCTTCTATGGGATGCCCCATAGATTTCATTGTCTTCATGGAATACACGGAGTTGGAGTTGCATTTCACAGCCTCTGGTGGTAAAGCATACTGAAGGGGTAGCTATGCTATTGTTTTGCTTGTTCTGGGGTTTTACTTTTGTTTATGAACGCTCCCAGTACTTAATCTTCTTTGAAATGATTTTCTGGTAGTATTTTCCACCCAAATATTCCATTCAAACACAATTGTGATACTCCATGCAAGTAGGTAATTGGTTCGATTGTTTCATTTACCAACACATTATTTTTACAAATGTGAAGGGGCAGGCGAGTTTCTGTGTTGTCTTCCTTTCCTGCAAGAAGAAAGATCTACCTTCAATGATGGGGGACTTGCCTTGTACTTCCTCCAGTTCTTGAGTTGTCTTTCCCCAGCTCATGCTTTCAAGCAGTGTTGTCAGTATTATTTTTTATTTTGAATTCCTCTACTTCTGGACTTTGGCTAGCCACAGCAGTCAAGAAATGACAGGGTGAGCTAGAGACAATCTGTCTTCTTTTCGGAATCCATTGAAGGGATGAGTCTCATTTTCACCTTTGGCAATGTATCCCATGGGATTGCTTCAGCATCATTTGCATTTGAATGAGAGCAGCTGCCATCATCCCAGCATTCCTTGCAGACAGGCCAGTGTTGTTATCTGGAGCTTATCTGGAGGCCTTGAGAGCTGGTGGACCCTTCGGGTAGATCTGGGCAATACCATTCCCATCACCTTCTCTCCCTCTGAAGAATGTGCATCCCTCCCCTTTGTTCCCATACCAGAAACTGCTCCAGGATACAACACTGCTGAGGGCCCATGTGGATGGTAAGTGGAACTGAATGCAGTGAAGGGCTTTGTATCAAATTTGAAGATTCTGGAGGGTAGGGGTGGAAGTTGATTGTTTTATCTGGCCCCCCCAAGATGAGTCTTTGAAGTAAGTGTCCTGCATTAATAAGCCAGCCTGCTAGGTGTCTGGAGAGGGCTGCCTCTCACTTTGGGAGCTCGCCATCTTATGAGTGTGGGGTATGTTCTTGGATCACATCTGGAAAGTTTCTGAGAGAGATGGGACCCAATAGCATGATATTTGGCTAGGAACCCTCTGCTCACCTTCACATAATTCACTTATGACTTTTAATGTATCCTTTCCTTGCCTCACGAGAAAGGGAAGCCTTTGAGGATGTCATCGACAGTGTACTCAGTGATGAAGATAGAAATAGGCAGAATAAACAAGCAGCATGTTGCCCTCCATGTGTGTAAATAAACATGCTTTCCACCATCTGGAACAAATATTGGTCTTCAAACATAATAGGAGGCCAGAGAATTCTGCACGTGCAAACTACGAGGCCCCGAGTACAAGTTGTGCTGAAGGGAAGATTATGATGGTTGTTAATTACTTGGTGGCAAACCCACTTGCCCTCATCGGTTAATGTTCACGTGCTGCATGCTTTCCTTTCTAGGCCTTAAATATTTAATGAAGGGCTGCCCTAGGAAACTATTTAAATATTAGGGGTCGAGTATCTTCTTTCTATATAAGGCCTGTCCTTCCTGGTACTGCTCAGCCGGCCCTGGGCTTCTGAGGTATCCAGCAGACTCTCTAGACATGGCTACGACCAGCACATCAACCATTAAATTTCAGCACTGTGGGTAAATCATCCAAATGTCGTGACATTTTCCAGACTGAAAGAAAATATAAAATGTCGTCATGACTAGAGGGCTACATCTTGCAGGGCTGTGTTTCCATGACA
>NW_006443124.1:17965087-17966786 GCF_000325575.1 Pteropus alecto
GTTCCCTTGGGTGGCTGTGGGGTCCAGTCACTAAGGGACATGGTGGCCCAGGACATGTAGGCTCTGTGGGGAAGAGAGCACTCTCATCCTTCTCGGATACCTGTGAATCACTTGTCAGCAGGACTGGCTCTAGGAGAGTATCTCTCATATACTCACAGTCCACTGTGGCCCCCACACCAAAACCAGAGCCAGAGATACAGCAGATGCACTGGCATGGCTGCTCTGTCTTTGTAAGATGCCCCTATGCAGGGGTGCGTAAAGGGGCCACGGGTCGTTGCAGATGGAGCGGAGATGGAGCGGGAAGGGGCAGTTCTGCAACTTGCACATGCTGGGACCCTTCCTGCAGAATCTCCGGGGCTCTTAGACAAGCTCCTCTCAACCCCAGAGATTCAGGACCAGGGGGAAGCTTTGCTCACTGGGTATTCCCAGGAAGAGGATACTGCAGGATTTCTGGAATCACCCCTCACTGAGAAGGAATATCAGGTTCTGTTCAACATGCTGTAAAAGTGACCTGGGGCTCAACTTTAGGAGGGAACAGTGTCCTTCTTCCCATCTTGACTCAGACCTGCCTTCCAGTGGGAAGAGATCCAGTGTAATCAGGAGGAGCAAGATGCGGGAATACTCATCGTGTCCTAGAGCAGGAGCATGGCTGGAAGGCACAGCTGCCTCTGAAAAACCCTAGAAGTGTTTCCTCTCTCTCCCGCTGGTGACATTTGATGGCCTTAATGACGGTGGCCGAGACCCACAGTTCCTCCAGAGGCACCATGGGCACCAGACAGCAGGTTCCCTCCCCGAATCTTGAATAACGCGATAATTTGTCACAAGGATCATGACCTCCTCCCTGCCACGGCCAAAGACAGGCCCATCTAAGGGAAGATTATGATGGTTGTTAATTACTTGGTGGCAAACCCACTTGCCCTCATCGGTTAATGTTCACTTGATGCATGCTGTCCTTTCTAGGCCTTAAATATTTAATGAAGGGCTGCCCTAGGAAACTATTTAAATATTAGGGGTGGAGTATCTTCGTTTTATATAAGGCCTGTCCTTCCTGGTACTGCTCAGCCGGCCCTGGGCTTCTGAGTTATCCAGCAGACTCTCTAGACATGGCTACGACCAGCACATCAACCAGTAAGTTCCCATTAAATTTCAGCACTGTGGGTAAATCATCCAAATGTCGTGACATTTTCGAGACTGAAAGAAAATATAAAATGTCGTCATGACTAGAGGGCTACATCTTGCAGGGCTGTGTTTCCATGACAATGTAAGGAAGGAAATTGAGCGAAACTTGGACATTGTCTCCTTGAAATCAAAAAGGAAAAAGAAAAGAAAATTGGAGTGGTTAGCTACGATTCCCATCTCTTCTATCAAACATCTTAAGGTTAAAACACTACTGGCAGAAAATAGTATGCAGATTATTAAAGTTAATACTCAATTCATAAAATTTTATGTATATTTCATGCCAATATTAAATAAAATAAGTTTCTTCCTGACAATGTGCAATAGTTTCCTTCCAGTTTCAATCATATCCCCTTTACTGTAACTTTTGGCCCACTTACTTATTTGCATGCCAATCTGCAGATTCTTCATTTGTGCTTGATTGAAGCTAGGATCCCTGATGGTCATCCTTTCTAAAAGGTAGAATTGTTTCTTTTTCTCAGGGTGGTTTTTGGTGTGTTTATCGGTTACCCATGGCAATTCG
>NW_006443124.1:17968075-17969114 GCF_000325575.1 Pteropus alecto
GTGGCCTTCTTCCCACCTTGACTCGGACCTGCCTTCCAGTGGGGAGAGATCCAGTGTAATCAGGAGGAGCAAGATGCGGGAATACTCATCGTGTCCTAGAGCAGGAGCATGGATGGAAGGCACAGCTGCCTCTAAAAAACCCTAGAAGTGTTTCCTCTCTCTCCTGCTGGTGACATTTGATGGCCTTAATGATGGTGGCCGAGACCCACAGTTCCTCCAGAGGCACCATGGGCACCAGACAGCAGGTTCCCTCCCCGAATCTTGAATAACGCGATAATTTGTCACAAGGATCATGACCTCCTCCCTGCCACGGCCAAAGACAGGCCCATCTGGGCAGCCCTGGAATGGCAGCCTAAACCCCACCCAGAGGATGGGCTGTCAGCATCTATTTCTCATGGGTATGTCTATGTCTTCTGGCATTGGGAAGACAATCCCATGAATAGGTGGGTACACCTACAATAAAGGGACGTCAAGTCTGTGAATCTAGGATGGTGAGGTATGCCTCAAGCTGTAAGGACAATGGCACATCTCACTGGTCTCTGCCTGTGAATGGTGGTTTGTGAGGTTAAGTCCATAATCTCATGGGATGTGTGCATGTGATTTTGCCTTGGAGCCTTGAAGACATACAGCTTTGGGCGGGTGATGGTCATCGACCAGCTCAAAGCCATCACTCGGGGAATCGTATGGGTCTTGTACCTTCCAGCATTCTAGCGTGTTGGTATGTGTGTCCATGAATAGCTACCCATAATTGTTCAAATGGGTTTTGGGAAGAGAGGGAAAGTCCTGTCTGACACTGCTGGTTGCCCAACTTCATCTGTGTCTCCTCCCTTCCTTTTAGTTCTACCTTGGAAAAATGCCTTTTGGCATTTTAAGTAGAATAAAATTGGTAGAATAAAAAGATATTTGAAAACTCATTGCGGCTTCTGGGTTGTCATTTGGTGGCCTCGCCTTCTTCCTGGTCCCTCTTGCAATTGTTCAGAGGTTTGCCATGCCCCGCTTTGCCACGACCCTGAGCGAAGAACGTCAGGGTACCCAAGCC
>NW_006443124.1:17971335-17973081 GCF_000325575.1 Pteropus alecto
CCCCAGAGGATGGGCTGTCAGCATCTATTTCTCATGGGTATGTCTATGTCTTCTGGCATTGGGAAGACAATCCCATGAATAGGTGGGTACACCTACAATAAAGGGACGTCAAGTCTGTGAATCTAGGATGGTGAGGTATGCCTCAAGCTGTAAGGACAATGGCACATCTCACTGGTCTCTGCCTGTGAATGGTGGTTTGTGAGGTTAAGTCCATAATCTCATGGGATGTGTGCATGTGATTTTGCCTTGGAGCCTTGAAGACATACAGCTTTGGGCGGGTGATGGTCATCGACCAGCTCAAAGCCATCACTCGGGGAATCGTCATCCAAATGTCGTGACATTTTCGAGACTGAAAGAAAATATAAAATGTCGTCATGACTAGAGGGCTACATCTTGCAGGGCTGTGTTTCCATGACAATGTAAGGAAGGAAATTGAGCGAAACTTGGACATTGTCTCCTTGAAATCAAAAAGGAAAAAGAAAAGAAAATTGGAGTGGTTAGCTACGATTCCCATCTCTTCTATCAAACATCTTAAGGTTAAAACACTACTGGCAGAAAATAGTATGCAGATTATTAAAGTTAATACTCAATTCATAAAATTTTATGTATATTTCATGCCAATATTAAATAAAATAAGTTTCTTCCTGACAATGTGCAATAGTTTCCTTCCAGTTTCAATCATATCCCCTTTACTGTAACTTTTGGCCCACTTACTTATTTGCATGCCAATCTGCAGATTCTTCATTTGTGCTTGATTGAAGCTAGGATCCCTGATGGTCATCCTTTCTAAAAGGTAGAATTGTTTCTTTTTCTCAGGGTGGTTTTTGGTGTGTTTATCGGTTACCCATGGAAATTAGTGCTTAGAATTCACATTTTTCACAGACATAAAATGTAGGACAATGTAGCACCATGATCTGACTGTATTTACATGGAAAATGGCTTCATCCATCTTCATTCTCTTCAACAGGCCCATTCCCTCGAGGATCTTGCAGAAGGAGAATTGTTCTGAAGCCCCATCAGCAGGAGGCTCTGCACATATTGTTTCAACAGAACCCCTATCCCAGTATAACGGGACCAGAACACAACTGGCCCAAGAAATTGGCTTACCAGAATCCAGAATCCAGGTAAGCTGGAGTTTCTCGTTTATGTTGTCTCAGGGTCAATTTGTAGACAGAATCTGGGCCAAGTAGTTGGAAGTCACTCCATAGGTTCAGCTAGTGTGCTAGAAGACGTATTTGCCTTCTTCCGTCATGACGTGTGGAGAAGGAAAGAACACAAAATTATCATGAGAATGCCATGTAGAAGGAGAACGTTCTCAGCTCAGGAGTGCCCCGCCGCCCGTGTGATAGTTTCCAATAAGCCACGGGCTGCAGGGAATTCAATTTCAGGGGAGAAGATGTATTTCTGCCCCCTAATACATCCCCCCTGGTCATTTGAGACAGACTTTCCTCCAATTCTTGTAATGAACGTGCATTCCTTAGAAGCAGGTAGATGTAGGGGGCCCAAGGGAATCAGTGCTTTGGTGGATGGCCCACGAGACCAGGATGGATTGGGGTGGCTGTGCCGTGGCTCTTGCCTTCTATGCCTGGCCTCCCAGTCATTTTTTGTTCTGAAGCCCAACCCTCTGATTAGTTTCCAAGTAAGTCAGTAATGAAACGGAGGTCAAAGATCGAGTGCCTGGGGCCTTGGAACAGTTCAATAGGTATCAGAAGTCTTTCCCTAGACACATTTTGTTTGGAGGTATCA
>NW_006443124.1:17976111-17978246 GCF_000325575.1 Pteropus alecto
TTTCCACAGTGTCTGCACTAAATTGCATTTCCAACAACAGCAAGTTAGGGTTCCCTTTTCACCACATCCACACCAACGCTAGTTGTCTGTTGACTTTCTCATGAGAGCCATTTTGGCAGCTGAGAGGTGACCTCTCTTTGAGGGTATTATGCTAAGTGAAATACTTCAGACAGAGGAAGACAATTACCATGTGATCTCACTAATGTGTAGATTCTAAAGGACAAAATAAATAAACAAACAAAGCAGAAACATATTCACAGAAACAGAAAACAAACTGAGTGTTGCCTGATGGGAGGGGAGGTTGAGGCACTGTGTGAAAAAGTGGAACTTAAGTAGTACAAATCTGTATTTCCAAAAATGGTCATGGGGATGTGAAGCCTATAGTGGGAGTGTCGTCAGTTGCATTGTAATAACTAAGTACAATGCCAAGTGCTACTAGACTGATCTGCAGGATCACTTTGTAAATTATATACATGTCCTACCAATAGGCTCTGCTCCTGAAACTCATAGACAATAATAATGAGAATGAACTGTAACTGCAAAATTAAAAATAATCAAAATAAAATAAGAGTTCTTGCATTTCCCCATTGAATTCATATGCGCAAATATAAATTAGCTTTAGCTCTAGGTACATCCCTATCCAACACTACTTGTTAAATGTGAGAACCTATCTGTAAATACATAAAATCCTAAAATCTTCACACTTGTTGCTTTGCCTGGACCCTTCTTTCTCCTTATTCACTTTTCTTTCTGTTCACACCTACCTGTATTTGTTGTGGACAGAAATTACAGATGGGCAAGTATGGCAGGATTGAACTGATGAAACAAGAGTCTGGCCAAGGTGGCCTCAAGGAAAATGGGCCACTTGCATTGCTCATGGCAGCTGTGTGGAGGGTGTTGCTCTTGTCACTTAGGAAGTACAGGTGGTGGAATGGCGACCAGAGGCCTCGCTTCCCTGGCTGGCAGTTCTTGTCCGGCTGTAGATAGCACACACAGCTGTAGTATCCCTGAGTTGGGTTAGACGCCTGCCACCCTGTCACTGCGGAGAGCCTAAGGGCCTAGGCCCCAGCACTGGAGCCCACGCCATCAGAGTGATGCGTGTGGCCGAAAGATGCCTGTGAGCTCTCAGCATACGGCTCCTGAGCCATACCGCAGTCACCTCCTACTGCTGTCCACAGAGACCTGTCCCCTGTGGTGCCCATATAGCAGCTGACAGAGGTGCTTTGGAGAGCGCCCGGAGTAGCCAAGATGAGCCCGATTACCCAGGGGGCCTTCTATGGACAGCGTAATCCCAGCCCTCTAGGAGGACCACCCCGAAGCCCAGCAAGACACCTGCCCGGCCCTCACACCCCAAGTGCTGTCACTCCAGAAACTGAGACTGGGTTTTCTTCCCACTCCTCTGGGGACTAGCAGGCCTCCTCAGGTCTGGTACCGTCTGTTCACTGGCATTTCTGTGTACCACCTTTGCTGTGGACTGAAAAGAGGAAGCAATCAACAACAGAGTTACCGTATCTGAAACACAGAACCAATTATCTATTTTACGACATTTTAGTTGCTTCCATGTCCTACCACTGTGAATAATGCTGCTATGAACATTGATGTGCATATATCTTTCTGGATAAATGCTCTCAATGTGTTTTCTTTTTCTTTTCGATAGATACCCAGTAGAGGGATTGCTAGACCATATGGTAATTTTATTCATAGTTTTTTAAGGGACCTCCATACTGTTTTCCACAGTGGCTTTTCCAATTTACAGTCCACCCGCAGTGTACAAGTATTCCTTTTTCCCCACAACTTCTCCAACACTTGTTATTACTTGTCCTGTTGATGATAGCCATTATAAGACCTGAACCAAATTGTATAGAAGAAAACATAGGAACTAAACTCATGGATCTTGGAATTAAAGAAGATTTTATTAATTTGACTTCAAAGGCAAGGGAAGTAAAAGCAAAAATCAATGAATGAGACTATGTCAAAATACTATCTTTCTGGACTAGGGGTGAAGATGGTAGACTAGGTAAAAGCAGGGTTCGTCTCCTCCCAGGTCTGCATTAAAATTACAACCAAATTATAAAATAATCAATGTGGAGAATCACCTGAAGTCCAGCTGATGGTAACACCTAATATAATGATAA
>NW_006443124.1:17978386-17980611 GCF_000325575.1 Pteropus alecto
CCCACCCATGGGGGGTGGAGGATCACTGGGAGCGAGAGCAAGGCTTCAGAAGCTCTCCTGAAGGAGAGGGTGTCCTGTCTCATTTGGAGACTCCCCAGCCCAGGAAAAAGGAAATTTCAATAACTCTGACTTATAAAAACCAGAGAGGATTCTGGCCACCTAGGTGAGATGGAAGGAGACTGAATCCTTAGATGTCCCTTTGAAGGAAACACACACAGGCTTTCTGACCTGTGGACACTCACCCGGGACACTGGTGGTGGGTCAGAGACTTATGTAGGATTCATTCTGAGAAAGTCTGCATTACCTGGCACCAGAACAAGGGCTGGAAGGGCAGCCACAATTGTGCCTTAGTCCGGCCCCCCTACAGGGTAATCTACTGACTGCCAGAGTTGACTGAGGAGACCCCTCGCACAGAGCCATTAGGAAGCTCTGGCCAGAAGGAATCAGTCTGCCCCACTCAACCACGGATCTCCCAGCCCTTTTGTTGCTGGAATGCTGCCAAGTAGTGCTCTGATTCAGGGCCAAGCATTCCCAGTGGGAGACCAGCACAGCAGCATTTCTGAGATAAGGCCAGGCAGATCTCTGCTGCCAGCTTGAACTTGGGCAGATCTCCAGGATCTGTGGGCCAGTCCCAGACAGAGCAGGTCTTGCTGTGATCTGGGACTTCTGCCAGAATGTGCAAAATATTACCAAAGTTGCTGCAAGACTGAGGCTATATTGATCTGACTGCCATTGTCTCTCTGAGACCCTACCCTACCCTTCCCACAAATTGCCCTAGGCGGCCCATTGACAGTGAACTGCCACAGCCTTGCCCCTTTCCTCCCCTGATTTCCCAATCCATCCAAGCAACAAACTTTGGCTTGCACAGGCCGGGCACTACACAGAAATCAGTGGCAGGCAGACCTCCGATGACTCCAAGAGTTGCAATATTATGTCAAAGAGTGCAGGAGTCTGTGGCACCACCCCAGATAACAGCTGGTCTCACCGAGATCTGTGACAACAACGGGAATGCCCAGGCACAGAAGTTGCAGCAAAACTGAGGATATAGTGGCCTGACGGCCCATGTCTTCCTGTGATACCACTTCACCCAAGTCACAAAGTGCCTGCAGTCCATTGACAGGCAGCCTCACATGCCATGTTTGGCTCTGGGGTTGTGCAGTCAATTCAGGCAACAGACTTTGGCTTGCACATTGAACGCATTTGAGGAAAACAGTTGTGGACAGACCCCGGCTGACTGTTCGAGCAGCAATATCTCTTGAGGGGATTGCAGGGATCTGTATTGGCCTGACAATCCTTGACTCCTTGAGCTCCTGTCCCATCCAATACACAAAGTGTCCATTGCACTTTGATAGACAGCTGCCCCCTGCCCTGGGGTAGCGCATTCAGGCCCAAGGTGGGCAGTATGTGACCTTGCTACAAGTAGAAACTTGTACAGGGAGCCACAGAGACAGTGTTGGCACATAAACTGACACTGCAGTGGCAGGGGGAAATTTACTCAACAGATCCAGGGGATTCCCTGAGTTCCTGCACAACCCAACATGCATATCATCCAGAGGCTCAACCAGTTTCAAAGACTTATAGGCAGCTGACAGATAATGTCAGGCCTTGAGGAGCACTAGTTCCTCTGCTAAACTGCCATAGGTCAGAGACGGGGAATAACCGACCGCTTCCTACAGCATTGTCTCTTCCACTTACCTATAGATCCTCTTTTTTTTTCGGTAGATACCCAGTAGAGGGATTGGTAGACCATATGGTAATTTTATTCATAGTTTTTTAAGTGGCTGTTCTTGGCCTATGGGGGAGCCCCATCCAAGGGGCCACAAAACCAACACATGTAGAGGCTGGCACCAGACAACAACAGAGCAATTTCTGACTAGTCCCATTAGTGATACACACAAAGGGTGGTTACAACAAGTACACAAGCCTGCTAGGACAGATCCTACTCAGTGGGGTCAGATCCCACATAGCAACTCTTACCTTGTGGGTGCAGCCAATTCCCACAATTAGTCAGTCTGAGTATTAATCCCATCTGCTGATCTACTAACAACAATAAAGTCTCAGTGACAACAGAAAATCACACATGACCCACCCAAAGATCACATCCAGAGCTCCAGCATATAGGATCAGGGAGAAAGCGCCACTGGGCCACACAGGACACCTTCCACAATAAGCCATCTGGCCAAGGCTGAGAGATGAAGCAAATATTCCTGACACATAGAAACAAA
>NW_006443124.1:17980661-17981658 GCF_000325575.1 Pteropus alecto
AAAGTTGGGAATCGGGCTGGACCCACACCCATGGGTGGTGGAGGATCACTGGGAGCGAGAGCAAGGCTTCAGAAGCTCTCCTGAAGGAGAGGGTGTCCTGTCTCATTTGGGGACTCCCTAGCCCAGGAAAAAGGAAATTTCAATAACTCTGACTTATAAAAACCAGAGAGGATTCTGGCCACCTAGGTGAGATGGAAGGAGACTGAATCCTTAGATGTCCCTTTGAAGGAAACACACACAGGCTTTCTGACCTGTGGACACTCACCCGGGACACTGGCGGTGGGTCAGAGACTTATGTAGGATTCATTCTGAGAAAGTCTGCATTACCTGGTGCCAGATCAAGGGCTGGAAGGCAGCCACAATTGTGCCTTAGTTCGGCCCCTCTACAGGGTAATCTACAGACTGCCAGAGTTGACTGAGGAGACCCCTCACACAGAGCCATTAGGAAGCTCTGGCCACAAGGGATCAGTCTGCCCCACTCAACCACAGATCTCCCAGCCCTTTTGTTGCTGGAATGCTGCCAAGTAGTGCTCTGATCAGGGCCAAGCATTCCCAGTGGGAGACCAGCACAGCAGCATTTCTGAGATAAGGCCAGCCAGATCTCTGCTGCCAGCTTGAACTTGGGCAGATCTCCAGGATCTGTGGGCCAGTCCCAGCCAGAGCAGGTCTTGCTGTGATCTGGGACTTCTGCCAGAATGTGCAAAATATTACCAAAGTTGCTGCAAGACTGAGGCTATATTGATCTGACTGCCATTGTCTCTCTGAGACCCTGCCCTACCCTAACCACAAATTGCCCCAGGCGGCCCATTGACAGTGAACTGCCACAGCCTTGTGTCTTTTCCCAGGGTCTCCCAGTCCACACAGGCAACAAACTTTGGCTGACACAGGGCAGGAATTGGACGGAAATCAGTTGCAGGCAGACCTCTGCTGCCTGCAAGAGTTGCAATATTGCGTCCAGGGAGCGCAGGGATCTGTGGGACTGCCCCAGATGGCAGGG
>NW_006443124.1:17985729-17991402 GCF_000325575.1 Pteropus alecto
CAGCAAAGGAACCCAACCAAAGGTATTTGTTTATGATATATCACACAAGGGGTTAATATCCAAAATATATAAAGAACTCATACAACTCAACAACAAAAAACAATCCAATTTTAAAGTGGGCAGAAGACCTGAACAGATACTTCTCCAAAGAAAATACAAATAGCTAACAGACATATGAAAAGATACTCAAGGTCGCTAATCATCAGAGAAATGCAAATTAAAACCAGAATTGAGATATCACCTCACATCTCTCAGTATGGCTATCATCAATAAATCAAAAAACAACAAGTTTGGTGAGGATATGGAGAAAAGGAAACCCTCATACATTGTTGGTGAGATTGCAAATTGGTATAGCTGCTATGGAAAACAGTATGGAGATTTCTCAAAAAAATAAAAATGGATATATCTTTTGACCCTGCAATTGCATTTCTTGGTATTTATCCAAAAAAAAACCCAAAACGATAATTCATAAAGATCTATGCCCACCAGTATTCATGGCAGCAAATTTTACAAGAGCCAAGATATGGAAGCAACCTAAATGCCCATCTACAAACGATTGGATAAAGAAATTATGGTTCATATATACAATGGCATATTACTTAGCCATTAAAAAAATGAAATCCTACCATTTGCAATGATATAGATGGACCTAGAGGTTCTTATGCTGAGTAAAATACGTGAGACATCTGATTTCACTTACATGCTAAATCTAAGGAACGAAAAGAACAAATTAATCAAAAACAGACTCACAAATAAAGTGGACAATTTGGTGATGAACAGAGGGGGCTGAGAGAATGGGGTGAAAGGTTAAAGAAGTACAAATTAGTAGTTGATAGATGGTCACAGGAATGGGGAGCATGGCATAGGGAATGCAGTTAGCATTAATATATTGGCTAGGTAGAGAGCCAGGGGATGGAGAGAGCAATTGGGGGGATCGTTTTATGAACTATATAGATATCTAACCAATGTACTGTATATTTGAAACTAAGTAAAATAAATAAATTAATTAAAAAATACTATCTTTCAAAACAATATTTTTGACAAAGTACTAGCACACTATGCTCAGAACAGTGCTTAGACAGTGAATGGAAAATGCACTTTTCTATAACACCTGTGATAAAGGGTTTGACATGAGCACATTAGAGTCAGCTTGATACTTTTGTAGAATGGAAATCAAATTTATTCACTCATGCAAGTAGCGAAATCTGTCATGTGACTTGTTATTAGTAAATTTATAACAGGCAAGTTAAAATAAATTTTTAAAAAATTTTTCTTAACCACAATCCTAAACCTAACCCAATAACACACACTAAACTTTAACCAAAATCTGAACCTTAAACCTAACATTAATCCTAACTTCAACTGAAACCCTAAACTTATCTTTAATCCAAACCCTAATATTAACCTCAACAATAACCATAACCCTAAAAGTAGAGTTAACCGTGAGCATTATATTAGACACCAACCCTCAACCACTAATAAAAGTAGTGTCTCAAACTAGCCTGTAATATAGCTACTAATAATAATGCCATGTCATAAATTTACCTATAGGCATGACAAGATATATTTGGAATTCATTTAAAAAATAAAACTTGTAAAAGTAAGTGTCCTTGAATTAGACCCACTACAGATAAGTGTGATTTCAAGTCTCTGACCAACTGCTGCTCTGAATGCAGTTCCAGTGTTTACAAAAAGTTCTAGCATTTCCCCCAAAACATCTCCTAGACGTGTCAGTTAAAGATCATGTGCATTCGAGATGATCCGAACCTCTCTTCCCCACTCCGCTCAAAGTGTGAGAGGTTGATGAGTAAAAGAACACCCTGCTTTTGGAACCACTTGCCTCTTAGCAAGAGATGAACAAGGAGCCACGTCATGAACTCAGCTACATGTCTGTTTGAGTTTCAAACCATGCTAGACCTCTGCCAATGACAGTGTACTCGGTACAGAGGCTCTGCTACACGTGATGCAGGTGAGTGTGATGGCCACTCTCTGGGTAAGCACTATTGACTGCAGGCTTAACAATTCTCACTGCATGTTAGGACTTTGTCGAAATATCTCTTGGATATGTTGGGCACAGACCATGTGTGGTCAACTATGCACTTAGGTTCCCTGTGCTGAGAGGAAACCTGAGATGAGCCTGCATTTGGCAGTCTCTTTCTCAGGACCTACAAAGTGCATATTGCTGTTAAACACAGCACCCCATGCACTGCAGAGGAATTTTAGGGTGATTCATGGAAGGAACCCTCTGCGAAGTGCTCCTGGCAACTCTCCCATTTGGTATGCATTTATAAACAAGTGAGAGCACAATTTTCACTCATCACGTTACGCAATGCAAATGTGTTTAATGATAAACAGACCAATGTGCTGGAGGTGTTCGACAACAGCCTTTCAGAAGGAGATAGGTACCAAGTCATGTTGTGAACTTGGCTCCACGCAGAAGAGGGTACATTTGCACACCACTTAAAAAACAGACCCTGCAGAATTTAACGTGCTCACTTCAAACGCATTTCTATTTGCATTACAGGTAAAAGTGATGTCTGTTCTCTGAGTAATCACTGTTTGGAGTGCAGCCTTGGTGCCTCACACAGTGTGTTAGGCCTTTGTCAAGGCCTTGGGGCACACTGTCACAGGCCACCTGCATTAGAGAACGTGCTTAGTCCCCATTGACAGAAAGAAAGACTATGATAAACGAAGCTGGCAAGGACCTTTTTGTGACATACAAAGTACCTGTGGCATTTAAATGGCCTTATGTCTTCCAGGAAGCTTGGAAGTTTATAGGCCAAACATATATTTTGTGAAATGCTTTCAACAACTCTCCCATTTGCGGTTTCTTACAAATGAGATCTCAGTTTCAACTTATCATTTTATACAGTGTGTAGAAGTTCAAAGAGTCAAAGGACACTGATCTAAATCATGTTTTTTTTTCCCAGCTTTATTAAAATATCATAGACAATTAGTTGCTTGTATATACAAGGTACACTTCAATGAGTTTTTTTCAATTATAGTTGGCATACATTAGTTTCAATTGTACAGCATAGTTATAAGAGATCTATGTAACTCACAAAGTGATCATCTCACTAAATCCAGTATCCCTCTTCCCTCTTACATATTTATTACAACATTATTAACTATTTTCCTTATGCTACGCTTTATATCTCCATGTCTTTTATGTAACTATCCATTTGTACTTCGTAATTCCTTTGCCCTTTTTTGCTATTTCCTCAACTCCTCTCCTATCTAGTAGCCCCCAAAATAGTCTCTGTATCATGAGTTTATTTTTGATTTTTGTTGTTGTTGTTTATTTTGTTCTTTAGATTCCACATGTACATGAAATCATGTGGTATTTGTCTTTATCTGATTTATTTTATTCAGCATGATACCCTCTAGCTCTATCAAGGTAATATCTTTTTCCATCATCTTCCTTTTAGCCTGTGTGTGTCTTTTGATCTGAAGTGAGTCTCTTATAGGAAGCATATGTAAGGGTCTTGTTTTCTTATCCATTCAGCCACTCTATCTTTTTGTTGGAATACTTAATTTTTTTCCATCTGAGGTACTTGTTGATATAAATGTAGTTATTACCGTTACTCATTACTCATTATTCATGTTTTTGATACATGTTTTTTCTTCTTAAAGAAGTCCCTCCAACATTTCCTGTAATGCTACCTTGGTATTGATAAATTCCTTTAGCTTATTTTTATCTGGGAAGCTCTTTATCTGTCCTTGAACTCTAAATGAGAGCTTTACTGCATAAGGTATTCTTGGTTGTAGATTCTGGGTTTTCATCACATAGAATATTTTGTGTCAAGCCCTTCTGTCTTGCATAGTTTCTTTTAAGAAATCAGATGCCAGTATTATGGGTGATCCCTTATAGGTAACTAATTGTTTTTCTGTTGCTGCTTTTATGATTCTCTCTTTGAATTTAATCTTTGGCATTTTCATTATGATGTGTCTTCTTGCGGGCCTCTTTGGGTTCATCTTCTGTGGGACTTTCTGAACTTCCTGGGGTTATATTTCTATTTTCTTCATCAGTTTAGTGAAGTTTTCTGTCATTATGTCTTCAAATAGGTTTTAAATTTCTTGCTTTCTTTCTTCTGTACCCCTATGAAGTGAATGTTGTTACACTTGATGTTATCCCAGTGGTTCTTTAAGTTGTCTTCATTTTTTCAGATTCGTTTTCTTGTTGCTGTTCTGATTGGGTGTCCTCCCTTTTATAAATTCCATTTCCATTTTTATGTTTTTTATCTCTTTGTTAAAGTTCTCACTAAATTCATCTACATTTTCTCTAAGCTCATTGAGCATCTTTATGACCAATGTTTTGAACTTTGCATCTGTTACATTGTTTGATTCCATTATTCCTGGATCTCTGTTCTATTCTCTCATATGGTTTCTGCTTCTTTGTCTCTCCATTTTGGCTGCCTTTCTGTGTCTGTTTCTATGTACTAAGCAAAGCTCCTAAGTCTCCAAGTCTAATTACAGTAACTTTGTGTAGTAGGTTTTCAGCGGCACAGTCCTGAGAGGGGTTCAGCTGCAGGCCAAGTTTAGCCCAAGCCCGTGCCCCTGTGGGGCTACCTGTTAAGATTCAACAAGCAATCCACAGATGCTGTGCTTGTAGTCGTCTCAAGAGGCCATGCCAGAAACCGAGCTATTGCTAGTGTGAGTCTTGGCGCTGCTCAGCAAGGAGCACCAGACTTGCTGAGGACAGTCTGGTGGGGCTGTGAGTTGGGGGAGGTGGAATTTCAAGGAATCCTTTGGGCAAAGTAACCTATGCTATCTAGTTCAATGACGTCTCAATTATGGGGCACTGAGTCCACACACTAGAAGGGGGAAGGTTCAACAGAAGAACAATGGATAACAGCAGCACTTGTGCCCAGGAGAGAGCCTTGCTTCTGACCCTCACTCCAACAACTTAGTATTACTTGTAAGTCCCTGGTGCCCCCTGCACAGCCAACCCAGTGCTGGTGAACAGAGCAAGGGGATCCATCACCGTGAAAGTCAGCTCATGGACATGGTCCCTTTAAGGGGCATCTGCAGCTGTTGGCTGCCACTGCTGTAGCTCCTGTCCCATTCAGCTGCTGGGGACCGGCAGCCTTGCATCTTTACCCCTTTCTACCTTCCATTGCATGGTGACTTCTTCATAGTGCTTTGTTCATCTAGATCCCAGGCAACTTTGCTTGCTGTTTGCTCCATGTTTCTGTCACAACTTTGACGTGGTCACAAGAGGGATGAACAAAGTCTCTATCATCTACACCCTCTAATCTATTTTTTTTTCCTCCTCAGCTGCCTTGCTTTTTTATATCTCCATCCCTGCCACTGGGACTGGCTGAAGTATGTGCTTCAGTTCTGATTTCTCCAGATACCCCTAGGCTTGGTGTTCACACTGTGAGGATAGGAGGGAGGTGGGAGAGTAAGTTCTGGAAAGATGGTTGGAGGCAGCCAGGCTCATGACTCAGCTTTCTTCCTGGCAATGACTGTTGCTAAGACACAGTTGTTGCCCCTTCATACTCGGTCTCTGCCCTGCTTTCATCCCTGATCACTGGGCTTTGCTGCATTGAAGATATATAGATATAGATATGTCTATATATAGATATAGATATAGATATAGATATAGTTATAACAAAAGGCTGTGTTTTCCTTAGACGATTGAGATAAGACAGGCCGCCAGAGCCCCGCGGC
>NW_006443124.1:17991536-17999923 GCF_000325575.1 Pteropus alecto
TCTATATCTATATATAGACATATCTATATATATATCCCGCAGATAGAACACTTTGGGGCTTGAGTCAAAATCTGCCACGTAATTTCCCCCTCCTCCTCATTCTGCAGAAAGCTTTGGATTGTGTTCCATAGCACCCGCATCCCCTTTTCCTCCCTGCTCACATGATTTGCCCACCTCCAGATGTTTTGATGAACAGACCTCTCAGATATGCTTATGTGCAGACTGGGTGCTATTTATTGGGTTGTAGATGTTCAGCTTGTTGTACTTTCGAAGAGAGATGAGGGGAGGTTCTCACATTGCCATGCTTCTGACCTCACTCCCCTAATGGATTCTTAACTAAAACATTTATAGTATACATATTTAACTTATTATTGTCTAATTTCAAGTAATACTGAGGTAGTTCAGGTAAAGTTAAAAAGCATGCAGTAACTGCCTTTCATAACTCTTATCTGAACTTTCTGCATTCAGATAGACAACACTACTCTTCCTTCCAGAGTACCCCAAAACAACAATGATAATTTCTGGATTAAAAAAACATGTACGTAGTACTCTGCAATTAGCTAGTTTTGACATAAAATGTAATTTTTAATCACTATGGCCATTATGTTTTAGTCATTCCACACTGATAATTGGCTTGCACTCTTTTTATTCCAAAAGCCATTGTCTTGATTATGCTAGTTATTATGTATGGAGTATTTTTCTCTTTTTGAAAAACAAAAGAAGGAAATCTTAACATTTATGACAACCTGGGTAAACCTGGATAACATCATTTTAAGTGAAATAAGCCAGATACATAAAGACAAATACCTCATTTATATGTGAAATATAAAATAGTCAAACTCATAGAAGCAGAGAGTAGAATGAGTAGAATGCTGGTTATCAGGATCTGAGAGAAGGGGTAAATGGAGAGATTTGGATCAAAGGGTATCCATTTTTGGTTATAAAATGAATAATTCTAGGGGTCTAATACATAGCTTAGTGACTATAGTTAATAATATTGTATTGCATAATTGAAATTTGCTAATAGAGTAAATCTTGTGTTCTCATTCTCCTCCCAAAATAAAAATAACAATGACTATGTGAGGTGATGGATGCATTAATTAGCTTGATTATGGTAATCATTTCACAGCATATACATATATCAAATCATCACATAGTATACCTTAAATATACACAATTTTTATTGGTCAATTATACCTCAGTAAGGCTGAAAATTCTAGTTGTTGTGTATTGGTGGGGTAGGTATGAGGAAAACTGTACAACTCTATTATACCAGGTGACCCGGGGTTGCACGTTCTTGTCATGTCTTAAGGTCACCATGAATGTTGCTATCAGACCAGTGAGAAATAAAAAGCGTGCTCCTCAGTAAATTTATTAAAGCAATATAAATGCTACTGTTACATTGCAGAGTTTATGAAAACAGCTTACTCCAAGTTTGTTATACTGCTTTAATAAATCGAAATTTTATTGTAATGACACACTTAGGTATATTTTCACAAGTTTGATACAAATTTTGAAGTATTATAATATTAATAGAGTAAGAACATATGTAGTCATTGTCTTACCATAGTTAATCTTTAAAGAATTCAACAAATTTTAAAAATTAGCCATACCTTCCTTGTATTCTTTTCTCAGATATTTTATTTCTATATTTACTTAAAGTAATAAAAGAAAGGCATTCACTGGCCATTTTCGTCATTAGGGAGATTCTTCTCTCCACATCACAGAATTTTGTTCCTGCCAATAGAAACCCCTGATGCATTTATGCCACTTTGGGGAAATAGTCAATTGTCCACTTTTAAATCTTCCTGTCATAGATGTGTTAGAGGAAATATTCCATCTCTTCCTTCAGCCCTACTTTTGTCTTGTCCACAGCAGGAGGATCACCACCTCATTGCAATTTTGTGACAAAGCTGATTCTGCCCAGGTAAGGCCAAGGATCTTCTGAAGCACTGTGGAGCAGGAACAGAGCCTCCTCTGGAACTGCCTGCAGGACAACACAGGGCTATGCGGAGGTAGGGTTGGTGGCAAGCATTACTGAGAATCTGCATACAGTGCACGTTCCCAATCCAGGTGCGTCATTAGTAAAATATGTGTTTTACTTCTGGAAGAAAGCACAAGCAGTAATCTCTCTAACATTGCTACTAGTAATCTATTTTAGAACATATCCCCTCAGGCAAGGGAAACAAAAGGAAAAATAAACTAAGATTCCCTGAAACTTTACCTCTCCCAACTCACAGCCAAGCCTAGACCACATTCAGGTGTGCACTCAGAGAGTCAGGTGATCCTCGCTGAGCAGTGCCAAGATTCGAACTGATGGCAACTGGCCTCAGTTTCTAGTGTGGTTTCTTGAGGCAACGCAATATGAAAAGACAACCAACTGAATGAGTTGATAAGAGCTTAATATCCAAAATAGATAAAGAACTCATACAGCTCAACAAAAAAAATCACACAATCCAACTAAAAAATGGACAGAAGACCTGAACACATATTTTTCCAAAAAGGACATATAGATAGCCAATATATAAAAAGATATATAAAAAGATGCTCAAGGTCACTAATCATAAGAGAAATGCAAATTAAAACTATAATTCCATTTTATGTCCTTACATCATTGACTTCCTGCACCCTTTGATTTTGATATGCAGGCTACATTGTTCAATATAAGCTCAGCTACAAGTTAATTGACTGTGTTAAGGCCTTTGATGGCCATAGCTGGATCCAAGTATACCCCCCAAATTAAAAAATACCAGAGGCATGATATCACACTTATGTGTTGGCATGGGTTGATTAGTCATTAGTCCATCGAGATGCCTTATTTAAGGGGAAGAAATGGGTGATTTTAGGTGAGATGCTCCTGGAGAAAGAACCAGATGTTGTTTACTCTACTCCCCAGTCTTAGAAAGCCCCACGATTTATGGGCCCAGGGTGAGAAGAGGGATCCTTTTCATAATCATTGCTGGTTTCATGGAATTTGGTAGTTAAAGGACACCCATTGGAGGTGATATATATGTTGTCTGGAAATGATTTGACTTAGTGGAGTATGTACGGTAAACAATTGTGTGTACTATGTTATACTAAGGATTTCATATTTGACCCGGATATTTGTATTGTTGAGAATTATGGTATTCTCATTGATGTATTATGTCATATCTATAGTGTCCTGTACCTTTTAATATGCATGGGGTAAAAACACTTGTCAGAATGGCAATCACCAATAAATCAAACAAGTGTTGGTGAGGATGTAGAAAAAGGGATTCCTCACATACTATTGGTGGGATTGCAAATTGGCACAGCACTCCGAAAAACAGTCTGGAGGTTTCTCAAAAAATTAAAAATGGATATACCTTTTGACCCAGCAATTGTATTTCTGGGTATTTATACATGGAAAACCAAAACAATTATTTGTAAAGATTTGTGCACACCTATGTTCATGGCAGCACTATTCACAATAGCCAAGATATAGAAGCAACCTAAGTGCCCATCAATAGACAATTGGATGAAGAAGTAATGGTACATATATACAATGGAATATTACTCACCCATTAAAAAATGAAATCATATCATTTGTAATGACATGGATGGACCTAGAGAGTATTACGTTAAGTGAAATAAGTCAGACGGAGAAAGACAAATACATATGATTTCACTTATATGTGGAATCTAAGGACCAAAATAAATGAACAAATTAAAGAAGTACAAATTAGTAGTTGATAGATGGTCATGGGGATGGGGAGCATGGCATAGGGAATGCAGTTAACAATAATGTAATGGCTAGGTAGAGAACTAGGGAAGAGAAAGAGCAATTAGGGGGATTGTTTCATAAACTATGTAAATGTCTAACCAATGTACTGTGTACTTGAAACTAATGATAAAATAAAATTTTAAAAATTATGTGTTTTAGTGATTATCAGACTAATTTTCCATTTATCAAATTATATAAACCTGGGGGAAGAAGTAATTGCCAACCCATAAACCTGAATCTTTAATGTAAATATTGAAAACAGATATGTGCATGTTTTGAAAGGATTTTAATTTACTAGTTTTATTAAGTGGTTAAAACTGATGTTTTGATTTCCTAAGTGTTGTCTAAAAAGAACGAATAGCCATAGTAGTATTTTTCTTAAAAAAAATAATTTATTCTTTGGTTTAAATATTCTGAGTGAAAATTCATAAGTTAAATCTACCTTTATGGCTTCAGACTCTGTGAAATGTAGAAACATTATGCCAAAGATAGATTCATAAAGAACCAAAATTATTAATTATATTGTTGTGGGAAAAAAGTTACCCAGAGTTTGGTTAAACTTTTATCCTGGCTAATTACTGAGATCATATTTATGTGGCATAAATACAACCACGGTTCTTGGTGTTAACAATCCTACAAGAGTGTTGAACCCTTGGAATTCTCCCCAGCTTCCAGGAGTTCTCCCCAAGAGCTCCTAAAATAAATTCAGGTTGCTAATGTCTTCTAATAACATCCTCTCAAACAGTAAAAAGAATGCCTTCAGTTTCCACCTACTTACCTCAGATCACCAAGAAAGTAAGATTATAATTGATGAACTTGTTCTATGAGCTTGTCAGCAATCTCCATATTCCTATAAAGGGATTACCACATGAGCACCATATTTGAAAGTACACTCGCATTTGAAAATTATGAGAGAGGGGTGGAAAAAAAAGACGTAGACAAAAGAGGCTCTGTTCATTCTTCTCGTAACCAAATCAAAGTATTACAGAAACATGGAGAAAAAAGCATCAAAGTCACCTGGGATCTAGACAAACAGAAGCACTACAACTAGGGAGAGAAATAATTAAGCAACCTGCAATGGCAGAAGGTAGGAAGGGGCAAAGTTGTGAGGCTGCCTGGTCCTGAGCGGCTGAGTGGGACAGAGGCTGCAGCAGTGGCAGCCAGCAGGTGCAGGCATTCCTCTTAAAGGGGCTGTGTCCGTGAGCAGACTTTTGTGGTGACGGACTTGCTCTCTCTGAGCACCAGCGCTGAGTCGGGTTCACAGGGGTGCATCAGGGGGACACTGAGTCGTTGGAATGAGGGCCAGAGGTAAGGCTTTCTCCCAGGCAGAAGTGCTGTCTGTTTTCATTGTTCCTCTGTTGAGTCCTCCTCGCTCCCAGTGTGCAGACTTAGCACTGCCATAGCTGAGACATCATCAAACTGGATAACAGAGGTTACTCTGCTCATAAGATTCCCTGAAACTTTATCTCTCCCAACTCACAGCCCAGCCTAGACCACATCCAGGTGTGCATTCAGAGAGTCAGGTGATCCTCGCTCAGCAGTGCCAAGACTCAAACTGATGGCAGCTGGCCTCAGTTTCTAGTGTGGTTTCTTGAGGCAACTATAAACACAGCATCTGTGGATTGCTTGCTGAATCTTAACAGGTCACCCTGGATGGTGTAACTAAATTTGGCCTGCAGCTGACCCCCTTTCAGGACTGTGCCGCTGGACACCTATTACACAAAGCCACTCTAATAAGACTGGGAAACTTAAGATCTTTGCTTAGTACATAGAAACAGACACAGAAAGGCAGCCAAAATGGAGAGACAACGAAGCAAAAACCATATGAGAGAATAGAACAGAGTAATGGAGTCAAGCAATCTAATAGATGCAGAGTTCAAAACACTAATTATAAAAATGCTCCATGAATTTAGAGGAAGTGTAGATGAATTCAGTGAGAACTTTAACAAAGAGATAAAAAACATAAAAATGGAAATGGAATTTATAAAAGGGAACCAGTCAGAAATAAGGAACACATTACTTGAGATGAAGAGTATATTAGAGGGAATCAACAGAGTAGATAAAAAAGAGGATTGAACCACTGATATAGAGGATGGGGAAGCCAAGGAGACTCAATCAGAATGCAAGAAAAAAGAAGCCAAGACTCAAATAATAATTTAAGGAGCCTATGAGACATAATCAAATGTAAAAATATTCCTGTCATAGGGGCACCTGAAGGAAAACAAGAAGTTGAAGAGCTATTTGAAGAAGTAATGATGGAAAACTTACCTCACCTGGTGAAGGAAATAGACATATAACCTCAAGAAGCTCAGAGAGTCCTAAAAAACAGGAATCCAAAGAGGCCCACACCAAGACACATAATAATTAAAATGCCGAAGTTTAAATACAAAGACATTCTTAAAAGCAGCAATAGAAAAACAGCTAGTTACCTACAAGGGATCATCCATAAGATTGGCAGTTGATTTTTTAAAAGAAACTATGCAAGACAGAAGGGCTCGGCACAAAATATTCCGTGATAAAAAGCCAGGATCTACAATCAAGAATTCTTTATCCAGAAAAGCTATCATTTAGAGTCAAAGGACAGATAAAGAGCTTCCCAGACAAAAATAAGCTAAAGGAATTTATCATTACTAAGCCAGAATTGTAGAAGTGTTAGAAGGACTTCATTAAGAGGAAAAACATGTGTCAAAAACATGAATAAAGAATGGTAATAACTACATTCCTGTCAACAAGTACCTCAAATGAAAAAGAATTAAGTGCTCCAACCAAAAGATAGAGTGACTGAATGGATAAGAAAACATGACCACTCCTTATGCTGCCTACAAGAGACTCACTTCAGATTAAAAGACATACGCAGACTAAAAGGAAGGGGATAGAAAAAGATATTGCCTCGATAGACCTAGAGAGTATCATGCTGAATGAAATAAGTCAAATAGAGAAAGACACGTACATGTGGAATCTAAAGAACAAAATAAATAACAACAACAACAAAACGGAAATAAACTCATAAATACAGATAATATTTTGAGTGCTACTAAATGCGAAGAGGGTTAGGGGGATGGTGAAAAGGGGCAATGGGATTACAAAGTACAAATGGAGAGTTACAAAATAGATATAGAGATATAAGTTATAGCATAAGGAAAATAGTCACCAATGTTGTAATAAATACGTAAGGGGGAAAGGGATACTAGATTTTATGAGTTACATAGATCTCTAATCAGTATGCTATACAACTGAAACTAATATATTATTGTATGCCAACTATAATTGAAAAAAAAAACTCATTGAATTATACAATGTAAATGTGAGCAACTAGTTATCTATTATATTTCAACAAAGCTGGAAATAAAGATAAAGAATATATAAAATGGAATACTATTCAGCCATAAACACAATTTTGCCATTTGTAACAACATTGATGAACATTGAGGGTATTATGACAAATTTTCCTAAATGCATTCCATCACAAAACTCAAGAATATTTTTGGAAATATACTTTGGCACCCAATAAATCTGGAATTCAATTAAAAATTTAACAAGAATACCAAGCAGTGGGGAAACACAATGTATAATGAGAACAATCAATCTATTATTTCAAAATGAACAAGAACTGGCATGAACACTAGAATTAATGTTAAAGACATTTAAAGAGTTACAATAATTATATGTCATATATTGAAAAGTTAAGGAAAAGGCACACACCATACCTATGTCAAATTTATGATATGAAAATTATGATGTGTGTGATGAGAAAATACACTGGATGGAATGAATAGAAAAATATGCACTCTTATAACTGTTAAAAGAGGAAAGAACAGGCCCAAGGTAAAGTCTCTTACCCTGGGGATGAAAATCAAGACTCAATTGCAGCCCTTTTCAGGAATATGACCTTAAACCAGTCTCTCTGGGTTGATCTGATCAACTCTATTGGGGGAAATCTGCCCAATGAGACCCTGTAGCAATCCTCTCACCCAAACGGTGAGCTTGCTTGAAATATCTTTTATTTTCTTTTGCTAATAACTTTTTTGTCCTGCTTAGTGTCTGCCTATAAAAACCATCCATTTTGTACAACTAGTTGCATTACCACTCTACTTATTAAGTGGGGGTGTTGCCTAATTCATAAACTGTTCAAGAAATTCAATTAGTTCTTTAAAATTACTTGGTTAAATTTTTGTTTATTAACAGATTTGGTGGCAGTAGAAGAACCAAACGATTTTCCTGGTGGCTTTGGGGACAATGAGAAACACAAGCGTGGTGCATGAGAACCCTTTTAACTTCTGTCTTTCTTGCCGCCTCTGCAGGCTGTGAATAAGCTTCTCTTACCCACAGCTCTCATGGCATTGAGCTTCAGACCTAACTCATTTTCCAGATAACAGTCCCCCATTTGTTTGGAATTAGTCTGTATTCTCCATTCTTTGGGGTCTGCTTGTTCAGGACTGTGGATGAAAAAGGGCTTTGTAATACAACTGACCAACAGTAACCTCACAGGTGGTCTAACCATAAATCCCTAACTGGGCAGGTTGTGTGAGCAGTTATGCCCCAAGGCTGTGATTTCCCTAGTGAAAGGTTCATCTTTGCCTTAAGAAGCCTTGTCCACTGTTCTAGTGCATCTAGGGTCATGCACCTTTGAGATGGCACAATG
>NW_006443124.1:18000011-18024678 GCF_000325575.1 Pteropus alecto
CCTAATCTCCATTTTAAATGTTACAACATTCTTAATCCTGCTATATTACTACCTCTAGTTGACACAAGTGAGCCCATGACTGTGAGGTAATAATGTTCCATTCTGTGACACCATGCCTTGATTTATGGGACAGCTCTTTAACCTTGATCTAATTAACATAGGGAGGAGGCAAGAGAACAAAATGTTAAATTAAGCTATATTCAGAGACTGAAGTATGCTGATTAGCCCTGCATCTAAGCCACAAGGACACCTGCAGAACAAAGGAAGATTTCTGCTGGGATTGTTAACAACCCACTTCCCCACACCCTGAATGGAAAACAGGTAAAACAGAGTCTTTAAGCTGCTTCCTACACAAAATAAAATTGTTCATTCTCTATGGCTAAAACCATGGGGAACTATAAATCAAGGGAATTGCCAGCAGGCCTTTCACACTACATATTCTTACATTTTCACATTACTTACTCTTACTCTTCCTCACTGTAAGTCCATATTATCAAAAAAATGAATAAATAAAAGTCTTTAAACTGTAATTCAAAGAAACAAAGAATGATGTATAAACTGAATTCCCTGAACACTCAAGGTTCCTCTTAGTGTCTTTTTCTCTGTCCCGCTCATTGTCTCTATCTCTCTCTCTGCCTGGCCCCCTGTGTCTCTCTGACTCTCCCTCACTTTCTCCCTCTGAAAGGAAACTGCACTCTGTGGAGTGTTACTCCTTCTCTAATAAACTTTCCTTTTGACTCTAACTCTGGCATGCATTTGAATTCTTTCTTGTGCTCAGCAAGAACTGTCACTCAGTGCAGGGCTTGAGCTCCCCACCCTGCCCCATTCAGGGGACTTTGCCCTGTCCTAAATCATAATCTTGTTTATTGATGGATTATACTGTAGAACTAAAAAAGGGAACTTTCAAACTGATTATGCTATTATTACTTATTATCATCTACTCAATAGGGGAAACCTCCCACAAGCTAAATTAGTCCAACAAGCAAAGTTCCATGCACTTACCTGAGCATGCCTGTTATCAGAAGGGCAAACTGTTAATATTTACTGGTAGCCAGTATACCTCTAAGGTTGTCCCTGAGCTTTGGATATTATGAAAACAAAAGTGTTTTCTTATGTCCTCTGGGACTCTAATCAACAGTGAGCAATGAATAAACAATCTTCTTACTGCTATTCTCTTACCTTCTAAAATTGACATCATCCAAATTGAGGCTCACACTAAAAGGTCTGAATCTGAGTATGAGGAAAATATTCAAGCTCACTTTCATGCAAAGGCAGCAGCAACACAATCTGTGAAGACTCTGGTGCATGTAGTAAAAGTCCAATCTACTTCTGTAGAAACTGACCCCTTATTGCCACACTTTTGGAATCTTAATGTCGTAACATGGGAACAGTCTGCCCCTGAATCAGAGAAATTAAGATGAATAAAGAATGGCTGTAAATTAAACAATCCGGGCTATGGGAAATCCAAGATAGTGTTTGTCTCTTTCCATTTCCTTGGCAAACCCTAGTTTTCATTCCACCATAGGGCATTCCAGATGACTCAAATGTTAAATAGACATCTGTGGGGAGGCTTCTATAAAATTGCAAAAGTAGTCTACCAGTAATATTTGACTTGCCAGGTCTCTAAATCTAGAAAAACTATTTTTGTCCTTATAAGCCTCAAACCCTTTGACTACCTGCAGCTTTACTATATTCACTGCCACTTAGTATGGGTTATCAATATGTTGTTGGTACTATATGTGTGTTTTCTGGATGTGTGTAAGCCTCCCCCTGCTACAAGGCTGATGTCTTCACAGTGGCAAAGAAACTGTTCGAAAATATTTTTCTCACTTGGGGTATAGCTTCTGCATTCTCCAGTGATCAAAGTATCCACTTCATTGGGCAAATCATGCAAGTTTTAACAAAAACCTTGTAAACTTCTTAGAATTATCACTGTACCCGAATCAACAGACAAGGACAAGGAACTAATGGGACCCTCAAATTAAACTTTTTAACTTGTCAAAACTATTGGATGCCCCAGACCTAAGGTATTGCCTTTGGTCTCACTGACCATCTGCTATACCATCTTTGGGAAACATAAACTCACTCCACATAAGATGGTCACTGAAGATGAGTGTCTACTGGTATACAATCTTTTGCTGATCCTTTTTTTGTCTCATGCTGGTATAATCAAGCCAACCATTAATTCATTAAAAAAAGAAAACTTTCCCAGATCTTAATTTAAGAGATTCTGTTGATCACAGTCTGGAGGCTGGCTACTGGGTATTCTGGAAGCATTGTCAGAGGAAAACAACTTCCTAGACCCATTGGAAGGGACCTTACCAAGTACTCCTAACCACTGACACTGCTCTGATACTAGAAGACATTGAGACTTGAGTGTACATCTCAGAGCTGAAAAAGACTCCATGTGACATCTGGTCTTGTACAAATGCTGGAGACCTCCACATCAAATTGACAAGGAATAGATGCAGCTGACCTCAAGGTAAACTGCTTTTGCATGAGACAACAGATCAAGGCTTCACACTTTAAGCATGGATTTTTTTTCTTTTCTTTTCCTTTGCTCTCACCTGTACTAAAAACGTGACTGACCCCTAGCTTGAATGGGCAAACACAGCAATCCCTGTGAATACATCTACAGTACTTCTGTAATGAAAACAGTTTGTGCCCCAATAGGATTTGTCTTTGTCTGTGGTGGCTATCATTCTCTTTGGGCCTATGAATGCCTAGATGGCTGGCATACATGTGGCAATGCCTCTTAGGTTATCTGTGTCTCTAACTTTTCTTGAGCAAAATAACATATCTTATTGGTTGAGTCCCCTAGACTTATAACATCAAGGTAAAAAGGACCTACCAGGAGGCATCTATAACTCAGGAATTACTTCCTTTGGCAAGGCTCTATTTCCCTAATTAAGGGTAAATACAAATGAGAACATGATGAGAAACCTCTCCTTACCTCTGGGAGACACCAAGTTTTGCTACTGAAGCTTTAGCTGCCCAGCAAAAATCTGTAGACTATTTTCCTAGAATAACTCTTGACAATAGGATAGCCCTTGACTGTCTCTTAAGTGATCCAGGGGCATCTATCCCATGGCCAGTATCACCCGTTAGGCTTAGACTGATATTCCTGGGGAAGCTGGAACTTAGTCCCATAAGATCACTGTGTAAGCCACTTGGATTTATTTTTTTATTTTATTTATTTATTTTTTATGTCTACAGCAACTGGTATTCCCAGGTGGTCTCCCATCCAGGTACTAACCAGGCCCAACCCTGCTTAGCTTCCGAGATCAGATGAGATCAGACACGTTCAGGGTGGCATGGCTGTAGACTCTACTTGGATTTAAAAAGATGGCTCCTTCAACAAGGTATTTCTTTGATTGATTTCGGTCTTGGGTACAATAGCTTTAACATGTACTTCAAACATTGGAAATTATCCTGCTTATAATTATCATAATAATATCCCTGCTGTGCTATATTCTCTCAAATGCTTTAAAATGCATGTTTGCAGCCACTGACCACTAATCAAATGGTCTCCCTAAGACAAAGACACTAAAAAAGGACTGGAGATAATTACCTGCTTAAAGATTGCAAACTGGAAGCCATGGGCTGTGAGAAGCACAGGGACTAAGCAGATCATGACCTGTGAACACCAAAGAGAGGTTCAGTAAAAGCCATGAGGACTCCCGAGTGGTATCTGAGAGTGGCACAAATGCTTTACACTTCGATCACATCTCTCAGGCTGCGAGTATAATCAAAAGGATGTAGTCGTTAAGGAAAAAAAAAAGGTCCAAGGTGGTCCCTTGCCCCAGGGCAGCAAACAAGGTTTAATCACAGTGTCAGCCCTATCAGAAATGTAATCTTAAACAAATTGCTCTGGAAAGTTTTGATGAACTCTGGTGAGATGATCTGCCTGATAAGACCCCTGCAGCAATCCCACCACCACCAAAAAACAAACAAACAAACCCCCCCCAAAAAAACAAGGTGACCTTGCTTGAAGCAACTTTTTTTTCCCTCTTTTGCTAATAACTTGCTTGTTCTGCCCAGTTTTGTAATCACACACAAACTTCATTTCTTTAATATAGTTTCTTCCCTCTGATTCAAGCTAGTTTTGCCCAGATTGCATTGTGATTCACTTGATTCTTTTCTTGCCCTCATCCTCTGTCTGCCTGCTCCTTTAATCATTAAGCCTTAGGACATAAGATTAATCAGGTCTCAGGTCTATAATCATGAGGATGATAGATTTCTGTTGGACTTTAGACTAAGGATAACTTTTTAGCTTTAGATGTGTTTCAGCCCCAAGCCCATCAAGGCAGAACAACAAAGCCCTTGTCCACAGAACCAGGCCACGGGACCAGACAGAATAGTGCCATGGCTGATTCCAGAACTGAACACAATGATCAATTACTTTATCCCCCTCCAGTCCTCCAAACAGCAACACCTGGGACCCCAACTCTCTTAGTTTCTCTAAATACTGATTTTTCCTTATGTAGTCTGTACTCCTGAGACACCTGAGGAGCCAGGCCTTTGAACAATAGCCTACCTATGTCTCCGGGACTTGCAATTCTCTAACAAATCTTACTTTCTTGGCTGCAAAAACCTGCATGTATCCCTTCTTTGGCTTACATGTGCTCAGGCAGATGGATCCCTTTTTTATCCCAATAATAGTTTCCACCTATGAAAACATTCTATTTTGTACATTCTCTTGGAGCACCTCTCTATTTATTAGATCTGATGCTGTCTGATTCATAAATCATTGAATAAAGCCAATTAGATCTTTAAATTTACTTTGGTAAACATTTGATTATTAACACAAAATAGTGAACTTGAAGATAGGGCAATTCAAAATAAAGCAAAAGATGAAAAGTACATAGAAAATGATACAGGACAGGGCAAATTTCCCCAAATGACGGGGAGACCAAGCCCTGTACGGAGAGAAGAGGGTCCTTTGGCAGAGAGTGTAGAAAGAATTCAACACACATGCCAATGTTAGAGTCAAAAGAAAAGTTTATTGGAAAAGGGTAAATGTTGGGTGAGAGGACTGACAAAATGAATGTAGTCAGGCTCTCTCCCAGTATTGTAGCCGCCAGCCCCCGATAGATACACGGATCACCAGAAATCAGTGAGTTATAGGAAACACACTCTTTATTCAGCCAGCTGGGTCTGCCAGGGGTACGCAGACCCCAGATCAAGCAGCCTCGAAATGTAGAGGTACAGGGTTTTTAAGCCCTAAACCCCCATTCTTCATCCTGTTTGAACACACAAGTCTGTTTTTCTTCTTTTTACTAACTGTCAACCCACAGGTCGGTTGTGCAAGCAGGGGTACAGAAGCAGAAAGCTTATTGCTAGAGCATTATTTTCTCATGGGCAGTAGTAGCCAAGCAGCAATTTTCCAGCCAGCACACTAGCAAGCCCTGTGGTTTCCCTGCAGCTTTAGCCACAGTGTCTCAAGTGACCTCAGATATAGCATCTTATGTAACCTTAGATACAGTGTCCTATACAACCTGTAGATTGTGACTGATTATAGTACCTGGCCTTAAGCCACTATTATGTACCTTGTTATAAGGAGATCCCCGCCTGTGCAGGCTGGGAGGAGCTGGAACTGTGCCTGTGCCTTGTTGTGTCCTGCTATGCCTGAATAAAGCTATGTCGCATCTGCCCACAGCTCCTTGTATATTTTTCCAGCTGACAGAACCATGCACCCAAAGTTTCGGTACCCCAAACATGCAGAACAGTAACACTTCACAGGGTATGGTCTCCTCTCAGAGGCAGAGTGTGAGAGGGACAGTGAGAGGGAGAGTGAGAGAGAGAACAGAGTATAGGTACTGAGAGGGACCCTGAGTATTCAGGGAATTCGGTTTAGCTGTCATTCTTTAGTTACAATTTCCTTTGCTATGGGCATGCAGTGAGGAAGAGTAAGAGTATGTAGCATGAAAAGATAAGAATATGTAGTGTGCAAGGCCTGCTGGCAGTTCCTAGCCTTTAATCCATAGGTTCCCCATGGTTTTAGCTATAGGGAATGAGTCTTGGTTCCTGTTTCCCCTTCACAGGTTTAGGGAATGGGCTGTTGGCAATTCCAGCAGAAATCTTCCTTTGTTCTGAAGGTATCCTCCTGGCCTGGTTGCAGGGCTGATCAGTATATTGCAATCTCTGATTGTGGCTTGATTAACCTTTTAATTCTCTTTCCTCCTCCCTACATTAAAAATGCAAAGGCCCAGTGAGCTGTGTGTCATAATCGGAAAGCTCATATGCATTTGGATGAAGTTACTGAAGTAGAGTTTAGTAGGCAAAAACTATGTTTAGATATATGGCTGAATTTTGTTTGCAATTTGGCACAAACTATAAAGATACAGATCCAAAACGTTCAATAAAATTTAAACACAACAAAGATAAAAATAACTTCACTAAGGAAAATAGTAATCAAATTGCTCAAAACAAGTGATTAATTTATTATTAGTTATTTATTTTTTATTAAAATTATTGGGATGACATTGGTTAATAAAACCAAATAGGTCTCAAGTGTACAACTCAATAATGCATCATATGTATATTGTATTGTGTGATTAATTTTTTAAAGCAGAAGAAAAAATGGATTTATTCAAAACAATGTAAGCAAGAATATAGTGTAAGAACATCTTTAAAGTACTAAGGTATAACAAATTAAATGATTAGAATTCTGTATCCAGTGAACATACCTTTAGATAATGAAGGTGAAATGAAGATGTGAACAGATGTACAAAAGCTGAAACAATTAATGTTACAAACCATGTGACCTCACTCTAAAAAATGTAAATGATTGTGTTCAAGCTGAGGAAAGGTGATAACAGATGTTCTTGATGTCCATTGCAGGTAAGAATTCAAGGACACAGTGTGGAAGCCAAGCAGGCACTAGATTAATTAGAAAGGGTAGAACGTTCTCCATGTGGCAAGAGCGAGCAGGCCCCCAAGAGCAGCTGCTCTAAGGAGAGGTGGGGTTTGGTGATTTATTATGTGTAGGTGAAAGGGTGGAATATTCAGCGCTTAGGTGGCATGTAGGTGTCCCTAAGTGGGTCCTTGTTGACTACCCCCTTACTGTGAAAGTGGCATTTTTGTCCTTATTCGGCTGTCTCTGGATGCCATGGTGACACAGTAGGTGGAGATTCCCTTAGTCTGTTGCGCTAATAGTATAGTAATCAGCCAAAGGTCACCTGTGAGCATCCTGATCTCCCACCAGCCACCTGGATCTAGGTCAGGTTGGTTTGGTGCTGGCATTTTGCTAACGGCTAATCAAACCTCCTCCTTCCTTCCCCATCCCCTTCCCACCACGGCCTTAATCTTCCAGCCTACTGTAACAGCTGGAAATGTTTGCTTCATGAATAAAATTTGTTTTTTCAGTTATTTAAACTTTTCAAAAAAATAATTTACAACCATAACTAATATGTATTCTCAGATTTATTAAATCTATGTAGGTGAGAACAATAGCAAAAATAGTGGGGAAAAATGGAAATAATTTAATAATTATTTTTATATTATAGATAAAAAAGCATCATTATCCTTGAATTTTGACTGTAATGAGTTAAAGAAATATGCTATAAACAACCACTAAAGCATTTTTACATATTATTTTTACATGTTATTTTTATTAACATTTCATAGTGAAATGTTAATAAAAATAATATGTAAAAATAATCAATCCAAAAATAAAGCAAAATTAAGGGAAAAAAAGAAAGAAAAAAGTCGGACAAATCAAAAGCAAATTGCAAAATAGTAGACATAAACCTAATCATATGATAAATGTAAGAATTGCTGATGGTGTGCAGAAACTAGCACTCTCAAACACTGTGGGGAGGGATGTAAACTGGGACAAGCACTTTGAAACAGTCTGACAGTTTCTCAAAGGAAAAATATATGCCTACAATGATTTAGGCATTCTGTTTATATATATATATGTGTGTGTGTGTGTGTGTGTGTGTGTATATATATATACACACATATATATATGTGTGTATATGTGTGTATATATATATATATGTATATGTGTGTATATATATATGTATATGTGTGTGTGTATATATATATAGGATTTTTAGAACAATAGCTGAAACATATGTATATGTTTTTCCCCAAGAGGAAAAGAAAGTATCTTTTTTTAATTCAAGGTGTATGCTACAATGTTCATTTTAGCTTCACTCGTCACAGTCTAAAACTAGATATAATGAATAATTTTTTGGTGGAACTATAAAATTATTTACTCAGCAGTAAAAAAGAATGAACTACTTTTCTCTCACTACTCCTATTCAACATTGCACTAGAAGTCCTTGCTAATGCAATAAAAGAAGAAAAGAAAATATATATAAAACAGGTATATATATTGTGAAGGAAGAAATATAACTCTCTTTCTTTGCAGATGATACCATTATCTATGTAGTAAATTCCAGAATCAACAACAGCAACAACAAAAAATAAATGGCTGAAACTAAAAGTGGTTATAACAAGGTTGTAGGATACAAAGTTAACACACAAACATAAATTGTTTTACTCTATACCAATAATGAACAATTGGAATTTGAAATAAAAAACACAGTACTATTTTAATTGCATCTCCAAAAATGAATACTTAGGTATTCATATATCTAACAAAATACCTACAAAATCTATAGGAGGAAAAGTAAAAGAGCCTGATGAACAAAACTAAAAAAAAAAAAAAAAAAAAAAAAAAAGAATTAAATAAATGGAGAGATATTCCATGTTCATGAATAGAAAGATGCAATATTGTCAAGCCGTCACTTCTTCCAAACTTGATCTAGATTCAGCAAATCAATAAAAGTCCCAGCAAACTGTTTTATGGATATTTACAAATTCAAAAATTTCTAGGGAGGGGCAAAAGACTCAATATAACCAACATGACATTGAAAAACAGAGAATTGGAGAACATTACCCGACTTTAAGTCTTACTATAAAACTGCAATAATTAAAACTGTGTTTTTGGTAAAAGAATAGACAAATATACCAATGGAACAGAGAAAAATGCCCATAAATAGACCTCACATATATAATTAACTGATCATTAATAAAGGAGAAAGGGCAATACAATAGAGCAAACAGATTCTCTCAAACAAATGATGCTGGAACAACTGAACTCTACATAAAAAAATAAATCTAGATTAAGACTTTATACGCTTCACAAGAATAAACTAAAAAATATTGTAGAATAAAATCTCAAATTATAAATACTTCTAGAATATAACAGGAGAAAAAATCTTGGTGACCTTGAATATGGCAATCTCATTTTATATACAATATCAAAGGCAAAGTCCATGAAAAAAATCGATAAAATTGATTTCATTAAAATTATAACTTCTGCTCTTCAAAAGTCAAGATCAAGATAATTAGAATACAAGCCACAGAGTGAAATTATTTGCAAAAGATACACCTAACAAAGGCCCGTTATCCAAAATATACAAATAACTCTAAAATGCAACAATAGGAAAATAATTCGGCCTTCCAGACACAAGGGCAGAATAGGTAGATGCAGTGTTTGCCTCCTCAGATGACAACTTCAAAATTATAACTAAACTACAGAACAACCATCATCAAAAATTGCCTGGTCTAGCTGAACAAAAGTCCTACAACTAAGGACCCACGTGGAGACTGGTAGGAGGGGTGGAGATGTATACGGGGGTCTGGTCTCACATGGTGTGTAGTGGTTAAAAATCAGGAGGGGCATCTCGGCTATGGAGGTCCCCCTGAAGGTGCAAGGGATCCCAACCCCGCATGAGACTCCCCAGACCAGGGTTACATTGCAGTGAAGAGAAGTCCCAACAAAATCTGGATGTGAAATCCAATAGAGATTGTGGCTGAGTGAGATGGAGGACTGTGGAAGTACAACATTCATCTTAAAGGGCCAGTGCATGGACTGACCTGCAGATGAACTCACTTTGAGCTCCAGCACTCGGGCAGAGGCTCAAAAGGTGCCAGGGACATGTAGGGAGGAGCTGAGTTGTCTGGGTTCAGGGCCAAGGGCTGGAAGGGACAGCTTTATCCCAGAAATGCTAGTGGAGGCCATTGTTCCTTTGAGCTTTCCCCGCAACCCAGTTCATTGAGCCTTCCCCCCAACCCAGTATGCAGACATAGGTGGCCACCATATCTGAGTCTTCTTCAACCTGGCTGACACTGGTCACTCTGCCTCAGTCATTCCCTCAGATCCCAACCCAACCAAATTGTAGGCCCACCCAAGCCACTTTCGATGAATTTTCCATACAAATGGCCTGTCTTGGCTTGTGATGAGAACTTTCTTAAAATCCTCAAAGGTTCAAAAAACCAAAGAAATGGCATTTGGCCTCAGTGTGCCTTGTATCTGTTGCTGAGCAGTCCCAAGCTCGGCACTAGTGGCAGCCATCCTCAGTTCATGGCTTAATTTCTTGAGGCACTTCCAAGCCCAGTGCAGGTGGCAGCCATCTGTAGATTGCTTGGTATCTCATGCTAGTTGGCCCTGGGCAGGGTACAGTCTGTGGCTGAACTTGGCCTAGAGGCTGGCTTCTGTATGAGCCGGAGAGCCACACAGGGTTGCATTCAAGGATGACACACCCAAAGAGCAGACTGGGCAGGCATAAGAGCCCTGCTGAGACAGATCCTTCTCCATAGAGTCAGCCCCTACACAACAGTTCCCTCAACTGTTGTCACAGCCAGTCCTTACAACCAATCAATCTGAGGGTCAGTCCCTCCAATTGACATGCAAATAGCTACCAAGGCTCAACTACAATAGGAGGGCACACATAACCCATGCAAGAGACACATCTAGAGCACCCTGCTCAGGTGACAAGGGAGATTGCACCAGTGGGCCCCACAGGACACCTACTATGTAAGGCCATTCTACTAAGACTGGGAGAGCTAGCAGCTCTATCTAATACATAGAAACAAACAGAGGGAGGCAGCCAAAATGGGGCGGGGGGACAAAGAAACATATCCCAAATCAAAGAACAGAACAAAGCTCTAGAAAATGAACTAAACAAAATGGAGACAAGTAATCAACCAGATGCAGAGTTCAAAACACTGGTTATAAAGATGCTCAATGAATTTAGAAGAGTAGATGAACTTGGTGAGAATATAAACAAAGAGATAAAAATGGAGATAGTAAACAAAAGCAGAGATAGAAAGCATAACAAAGAGCCAGTCAGAAATGAAGAATACAATCACTGAAATAAAGAATATATTAGGACTCAACAGTAGATTAGACAAAGCAGAGGACTGAATCAGAAAATTAGAAGACAAGGTTGCAGAAAACACCCAATCAAAACAGCAACAAGAAAAAAGAATCCAAAGTAATCAAGATAATTTAAGGAGCCTCTGGGACAACATCAGACATAACAACATTCACATCATAGGCATAGCAGAAGAAGAAGAGAGAGAGCAAGGAATTGAAAACCTATTTGAAGAAATAATGACAGAAAACTTTCCTAAGCTGTGACGGAAATACACATACAAGTCAAGAAGTGCAGAGACCCCAAACAAGATGAACCCAAAGAGGCCCACACCAAGACAGTTTTTCTTTGCTTGCTTGCTTGCTTCCTTCCTTCCTTCCTTCCTTCCTTCCTTCCTTCCTTCCTTCCTTCCTTCCTTCCTTCCTTCCTTCCTTCCTTCCTTCCTTCCTTCCTTCCTTCCTTCCTTCCTTCCTTCCTTCCTTCCTTCCTTCCTTCCTTCCTTCCTTCCTTCCTTCCTTCCTTCCTTCCTTCCTTCCTTCCTTCCTTCCTTCCTTCCTTCCTTCCTTCCTTCCTTCCTTCCTTCCTTCCTTCCTTCCTTCCTTCCTTTCTTCCTTCCTTCCTTCTTTCCTTCTTTCTTTCTTTCTTTCTCTCTCTCTCTTTCTCTCTTCCTTTCTTCCTTTCTCTCTTTCTTTCTTTCTACTCTCAAGTCTCTCTTCTTTCATTTGCATTATTTCCAGTTTTCTGTCTTCAATATCACCAATTCTTTTCATCTTCAGATATTTTGATGCACAAATCTCTCAGATGTGTCTCTGTGTTAAGCTGGGTGTTCTCCATTGTGTTGTAGCTCTTCAGTTTGTTGTAATTGCAAGATGAGAGGTCAGGGGGACTACTCATGCAGCTATGCTTCTGATGTCATTGTTGTCATATTTACTTGATATTGCTTGGAGTTTTGCATTGCTGTTTTTTGCATTAGAAGTAGCAGTCATCTCCTGCAATATTCACTAGCTGTCTTCAGGTTGGAGAGTCATTTTGTTGGCCCTACTTATGTTCTGGGGCTTTCTCCAATGTTGTATGAATACACTGAGGCACCATACTTTTTCCTTCCACTTATGACAGGAGTCTTAAGTTTGTATGTCTTTTCTCTATCTTATAATTTACCAGGATGGCTACTGGATACTCATTTGTTTTGTTCTGTTTTTCAGAAAGTGGTACTACAGCTAATGTTTATGGTTCCTCCCTTGGCCTGTTTTCTGCATGCACTCACTATCTACTGGGGCTCACTCTTACTGCCACTCTTAGGAGTGTGCACAAGTTGCTGGCTGCAGAGTAGAGAATATAGAGGTTTTGAACTTGGGGCTTTGAGTGTGCCTGTGCATGAGGTGGGGGATCCTTGTGTGAAGTTTTCCCAGGAGCTCATGGGTGGGCTCTCTGCAGAAACCTGAACACAATCACCAGGAACCGTGTCCTTCCAAAATCCTTTGTTTCTCTGCCTTTTTCCTGACCTCCTCCCTCCCCTTATCATCAAGATCTCACCTCAGTATTCTGGATGCTGAGGGAGAGAATCTTGTTTTCCCAGTGGTGTCCCACACCATGGGAAAGCCATGCACTCACCCACAACTCCTCTTCTCCCTCACATTAGTGTTCACCATCAGCTTGTTCACCACTGTGCTGTGCCACGCACAGGAAGAAGTGATACTGGCAAAGTTTCTCTTAGCTTTTCTAATTCATCCAAACTCAGATCTTTGTGCTCCAATAGATGCTGGAATCTCTCCTCAGAAAACTGGGATTTCTACAACAGCTCTATCATCTGAGTGTAATCCCTGCTAGCAGCTGAGAAAGCAGGAACCTGGTTCACAGGCTCTTGCCATTCCCCAGTCTGTGCCCATTCTCTGGCACACAGGCAGGCAGAATACTGGGCCCAATTGCATGGCACTAGATCTCACTTCTTCCAAAGAGACATTTTGGCTTGTGAATGGATGTCAAATTTTAGTTGTTAAAAAGAGGAACGGGAGGTAAAAAGGAGGAACATCTTATAGGGCAATGATCCATGATGCTGACCTCATTGCAAATCAGCACTTAAATGAATAAATTCTGTTTTTGTTTGTCACCAATAATTATAATAATATATTTGAATATAATTATCCTGTTATAAAATAAATTAGAATATATGTAGAATATCATGACCTCAGTTTTTCAGACCAAGACAGTCTTGGATTCTGTCTGTTGTCCATGTAAATTATTAATACTGCTTCCTTTTACTTTCAATAGTGTTCATCTTAGATTATAAATTATATAGTTACCTTATATACAAGCCAATAAGTGTTTTATTTGGTAATTATTTTTTAACTAATTTGTTTCTGCCTTTCTTTTTGTCAGTGCTTTGTAAAGACTGTGTTAGTTCATTAATTTCCTGAACTAGGATAGTGTGTGTTTGTGTGTGCTTATGTGTGTGCACATGCATGAGCATGTGTGAGTGTGTTTGTGTGTGCACATGTGTGTGCAGATGCATGAGCTTGTGTGAGTGTGTTTTTTGGAGAACTATTAAAAGGTCTCAGGATTAATCTTATGAAAATTTATTCCAGGTATTATTCTAATCCCTTGGACATCATTTTTAATTAGTACATATATTGAACCTAAATAGAACCAACTTTCTTTACTCTTCTTAAACCTCACTCATTATCAGTGTTTCTCCCAGGAAAGAAATTACTCCTTCAAAGTTAGAGCCCCAGTAATAAATCCCCAGAGCTTCCTTAGAAATGGAAAACATGAACAACAAATCAATTTGTTGTTTTTCAATGTTTTCAGTTGTTTAGTTGCATGTATATGTTACGTGGAATTAAATTCATTTCTAGGAAAAGACCAAATGACAACATCCAAAAAAATACCAGACAAATAGTACATCGAAATGAGAAAGAAACTCACCCTAAGTACATAAAGACAGGACATTTTAGTATTGTAAGATTAATAAAAATTGAAAGAGATGCTGCAGCTGGTTCAAAAAATATTTATATGACACATTGGTTTAAAGAAACAGAACAAAGTGCATTAAAAATTCTGTGTCTTGGGTGCAAGGATGAGACTTGATTAACTAAATTTTATTACAATTTTATACATATAAAACTTTCCTTGTAACCCTCTCAATTGTTCTACAATAAATATATTTTTTTCTATTTTTAAAATTACTTATGCAGAAAATGAGGTTTAAGTGATTCTTCATTGTGGTATTGGATGCTGTCATCATGGAACTTTTATTTTTCAAAAATTTCTACACTCTCAATATTAATAGAAAATAAAATGCATAATATTTTGAGTGACTAAAAGTAGATGTTATATTAAACAATGCAATATTTTATTAGAAAATAGTAGGACAAGGGAAATCATAAATTAAATATAATCAAATCAGGTAGGACATAATACAATTAAATTCAACAAATAAAGACTACACAGGAACTTGGCATTAAGGGGAGAGAAATACAAATGCTAAAATCCTGTTCTATTTATTGAGAGCAAAGAGAAAAAGTAGACATACACTTTTAGGACAGTGTGGAGTTCACTCAAGACATATTGAACTATTTTCAATGATTTTTTTTTTCACTTTTCACCTTCATCTAAAAGGATCCTTTTTGACATGTAGAATCGATGAATTTACTTCATTCTTCTGATTCAGCCTAAATAATCTTTAAAAAGAGGGTTTTCCTGCTGGCCTTATAGTTCGCTGGGGTTTTTTCCCCATGCACTACATGTAGAAGTCAGCATGTACTTTCTTCTGTATTAGATTATGAGGTTTCTGGGGAGAATGAATGTTCCATGCATGGTCCAAATAAATTATTTCATGGTTTTCAAAAACGTGGGAATTTAGCAAAATAAAATGTGTAATAAAAAGCTGAAGTTTAAGATTTTGTATCAAGTAAGGTAGAATTTACAATAATGTAAGAATGTTTAGTTTTTAAGAAAAGACTTGATAGAGAAGGTGATAATTGACTTGAAGTTTGCAACGTTTATGTAAAATACATATGTGATAAAGTAGGTATGAGTAAACACACAGGCCATAAGAATGTAGTGACATTTTGAAAATACTGGTGTTTGACAAAAATATCAAGGCTTATCAGCTTACAGATAGAGACCTGGATTATGTTTTATAATATCTGGGAAACATCCAGAAAATAACAATTTATAAAGACTTTTTACCTGAAGTATTATTATTTGTTGAATTTAATTATATTTACTACATTAATGGAAAGATTTTACACTATTAGTGAAATGGGAATTTTGAAGTAGACATTGATTTAATAAATAGTAGTGAAAGATACTCACTTTATAAAGAAAAAATAAGTGTGTAACTGTTATAGAAGATAATGATATATGGAGGCTATGTAAAATTAAGGAGTCAGAAAATTTGCCTTAAAATTTCAATTTCACTTTTCTCATTAAGTGAAATTTAGATGTTGTTGGAATTAAATTTCTGATATGTAGAAATATTTAATGAAAGAGTATAATCTACTAACAGTCTTGTAAAGCAGGGTCATAGTAGAGTGTGTCAGAGAATGACTTGATATATATTTACTAATTCTGACACAGACTTACATGTATTTGTAGCTAATAAGTTATTTATGTCACTAGCCTTAGAGAGTATAGTGAGGGGTATAAATTCCCAGCCTCTCAGGACAGCATCCTTTGCCTTTGGGACACTACCACTCTCTCTAAGACTCTCTTCCAGGCTCCTTTCACCTCCTTGTTCCTCAGGCTGTAGATTAGTGGGTTCAAAGCAGGATTGATAACTGCATAGAACAAGGAGATCAACTTATCACTCTCAGCTGAATACAGAGATTTTGGCCTCATGTACATAAACATACCTGTCCCATAATAAATGGTCACCATAGTCAGGTGGGAGCTGCAGGTAGAGAAAGCCTTTTTTCTACCCTCTACTGAATGCATCCTTATCACAGCAACCAGTATGCGTAGGTAGGACAGAGTAATGAGCAGGAACGGGAGCAAGAGAATACCAGAGGCTCCTGTCACCATCAGGGTCTCCTGCAGAGATGTATCAGTGCAGCTCATATGAAGAAGAACAGGTACTTCACAAAAAATATGGTCAATAATATAAGGGCCACAGAGGGGGACTGTGGTAAAGTAGAGAGGCACCACCGAGGCAAAGAAGCTGATAGTCCAGGCCCCCACCGCCAGCTGCACACATGCAGACCAGTTCATAATGAGCAGGTATCGCAGAGGGTAGCAAATGGCCACGAAACGGTCCAGAGCCATGATTGCCAAAAGAGTGCACTCTGCTGCCCCCATTAACAGGGAGATGTAGGTCTGGGCAAAGCACAATTCATAAGAGATGACTTTCTTCGTAGCAAGGAGGTTGCAGAGCATCTTGGGGACCACAGTTGTGGTATAAAATACATTGAGAAAAGCCAAGTGGCAGAGGAAAAAATACATGGGTGTTTGGAGACAGGAATCAATTACTACCAAAATGATAATTACTATGTTTCCAAAGAGATTCACCAGGTAGATCAGAGAAAAGAGAAAGAACAGGGGCATCTCAGCCTGGGGGTGATTGGAAAATCCAACAAGGACAAACTTGATGATTGTGCTTGAATTTTCCTGAGTCATTTTGAGTGAAGCATTAATTTGATGAGGTGAAAATGAGAAGAAATGTTCCTTGAGGATATAAGATCATGGTGAACTATCAAGACAGTCATCAGGTTGGTCCTTGTTGATTATCACAAACTCATACTACTCAGATCAACATCAAGGGTCACAGCAAAATAATAACAACAATCACTGATGACTCCTGTGTTATATCATTCTCAACACTTGCAGGCACTCATTTACAAACACGGGAAGTAACATTTCTAGAAATGATAATGTCTTACATTTTTCAAGCTAGCCTTGTTTCTAAGAGCTCCTTTCTCAGGAACAACAGATTAATAATAATAGTAATACTAATAGTAATAATTAATAAGTAGTAGTAGTAGTCTTACCCTAAGGAAAGAGAAAAGTCAAAAGACTTGTCCAAATGTGGGAAGGAAATTATTCTTTGGAGACAGTATTTTTTCCTGATTGCTAATAAAAGGTATTTCCAAGAGATAACCAGAACTTGGTTCTTCAAAGAGAAGAGAAAAAATAAATAAATCAAAAATCTCTTTGTTAATTATTCAAAATTGCCCATACTTTATTATTCAGAAATCTTGACCTGATGTCTTTGCCAGACTCTGCAGAAGCCACATTGCTGAAAGGAATCTGCTGTGGCCCTCCCTGGGCTAGTAGGCCTGATCCCTCCCTTCTGCCTCACCTGCTAACCACCTCTGCTGACTGTTTCTTCCTGCGCAGCACAGTAGGAGATTAACAAAAGGTGGTGCAGATATAAGTCTTCGTGTGCTATATAGAGCTAAGAGCAGGTAACAAATCATTGTATTTGAAGATGTTTACAGCGATCAGGTCCCAACCCTTAGGGGCCCTTGTTAGCTCTACACAAACATGCTGGGTAAAGGGGTGGAGGGGAAGGAAGGGAAAAAAGACAACTAGGTGCTGTTCAAATGAGAAGAAGCTAATTTTATAATCCCAGTGAGTGTGTATATGTGACTTTAGAATTTCATTCCTTTGTTTATACCATATTTATCTCAAGGGTATGAAAGGAAGCTAATATCTTACAGGCCTTTTTTTTTTTTTTTAAAGGAACTTAACTGTTTGCCTACAATTTTACTCTGTAAATATGAAATCTGTACCCTGACTGTATTTTCAATAATGACATATGCTTGTGTTTTCAAGAAGCTTGACACACATTCCTGGACAAAGTTTAAGAAATTGAGCTTAAAAAAAACCCCCAAAAACAAACAGTTGATATTTGGTATTCATAGTTGGGAATTACATAAATCTTCTGGAAGGTAAAATATCTGAGTGAAAAGATACTAGATCAAGAAAATAAATGCCTCATTGACATGTGGAGAGCTTGCAAAATGTAAGGCCTCTTGGTTACAACATGAAGAATCATGCTGTCTATCCATACATAACTGAAACATCTGTTTATCACAGGATTCTCAGTAAAACTTATAAATCAGTCAATACACAGAGATTAGCAGGAGATAGAAGATCAAAACTTTAGTTGTGTTGGAAGAATGGCTATATTGTGAAGACACAGTAGTTCTGGATACTGACTAAATGGGATTTCTAGTCTTTCTGCTCTAAATTCAACTTACTCATGTTAAGTTTCCATGACAGGATATAATGTACATTTCAAAAAGTTAAGATCGTTACATACACACACATACACACACACACTTTGGGGCTAAACTGTAAATAAATGGCAAAACCAGACAAGAATATTTATGGCCAGAACCACTAATTTGAAAGCAAAATAACTTACTTCCATTGATATAATGTTGTCTAAATTGCTTTCTTCATTTATGTATGTATCTGTGCCCTTTTCATACAAATCTTGTTTATATTGTACATCTTTAAGAACTACATTTGAGTCATTTTGTTTATGATTTTTTTCCAAATTGCTTCAGCACATACTTAGTTTTCCCTTCTTGCATTCATGTGTACCATCTTATTGTTATTAATGACCTATTTTGTTTCTGTATTAATTATATGTTGCTGTGGAGGAAATTATCAAAAACCTTGGCATGTTTAACAATAAACACATCTCCTATGCCATGTTCTCCATCCCCATGACCATCTCTCAACTACTAATTTGTACTTTTTTAACACTTCACCACTTTCTCCAAGCCCCCCAAACCCCCTCACCTCTGGCATTCACCAGATTGTCCTCTGTATTTGCGAGTCTGTTTTCAATGAGTTTGTTCTTTTTGTTCCTTAGATTCTGAATATAAATGAAATCGTATGGTATTTATCTTTCTCTGTCTGACTTATTTCACTCAGCATAATAACCTCTAGGTCCATCCATGTCATTGCAAATGGTAGGATTTTATTTTTATGGCTGAGTAACATTTCATTGTATATATGAACCATAACTTCTTTATCTAATTGTCTGTTGATGGACATTAGGTTGCTTCCATATCTTGGCTATTGTGAATAACGTTGTGATGAACATAAGGGTGCATATATCTTTACGAATTAGTGTTTTGAATTCCTTTTTGATAAATACCCAGAAATGCAATTGCTGGGTCAAAAAGTAAGTACATTTTTATTTTTTTAGGAATCTCCAGACTGTTTTCCATAGTGGTTGCACCAATTTGCAGTCCCATCAAGAGTGTATGAGGTTCCCTTTTCTCCACATTCTTGCCAACACTTGTTTTTGATGCAGTCAGCACTAATGTAATGGCTATATGTAGAGCCAGATGGATGCTAGAATAACCAGGGGGATCATTTCATAAACTATATAAGTGTCTAACCAATGTGCTATATACTTGACACTAATAATAAAATAAAACTAAAAAAATAAAAAGTGACTGGGCAAGTGTGTCCACTGCTCTTCTCTTTCTGAGCTCACTCCTTTCTCAAGCAAAGAGCTGAGGTCCTGCCTGTGGACACTCTGTCTGTCTCTCTGTCTGTCTTGATCTCTTTTGTTCCTCTCACTGTCTCTCTGTGCCTATATCTGTCTCTTTCATTCTCTGTGTCTCTCTCTGCCTCTCTGACTGCAGACACTCCATCTCTCTGTCTCTGTCTTTATCTCTATCTGTTTCTCTCTATCCCTCTCTGTCTCTGCCTCTTTCCGTCTGCCTCTTTCTATCTTTCTGCTGTCTCTGTCTCTCTCCCTGTCCACCTTCCTCTGTAGCTGCTTGAGTCCTGTGATCTGATCACCTAGTGATTTAGAATGTGTGAATAGCAAAGAAAGCTGAATAGAGAGTGGGAGCAAGATCTAATAAAGTTATTTATATAAAAGTCAGTAAGAAACTAACACAAAAGGGGGGATTTTAAGACGGGACAAAAAGGAAGCACTGGAAGTATGAGCTAGTGGAGAAAAGACAGGTGTGAGGGCATAGAGAACCTGACTGCATTCACACAGACCTCAAGCTCCATGTCTTATTTTTTGTGTCCCTCTGTGTATAAATATTCTCAAAAGATCTTTGTTTTGGTTTTCCTTTTTTTGGTGTTCTGCTGCTTTGTCTCTGTGTATGGTGTGTGACGTTGTCTACACATTACATAACAAACCTATATCTCCCATTTTAGCCCAGGCTGGTACATTTAATCTGAAGATTTTGGAAAATAGCCCAAGTGTATCACTTTGGCTATATGCCCATATGTGAGAGGCAAACCCATAAGGCAATTTACCACTGCCTTTAAAATAATCCAAGGACTTTACTTTGAAACAAATGAATTAATTTTTTTTTATAAGATCATTATTAGAAGTTTGCATGTTAAATTCCTCAGAGGATTAATTATATTATTCTTGCTAATATTGTGGTGGTGAAGATAGTCAAAATAATTACATTTCGTGTATTGCTGTATTTTTATGATGAGAATTTATGTTCCTTAAACACTACAAATGAAAAAAAAATAAACCTTTTGTCTTGATTAATGTTAACTATAGTATCATTTCTATTTTTATTGTAGTAGAAGGAGAATGGAATTATTTTCAATCATCATATTTTCTACTTATGATGTTGGGCAAGCCACTTCATTCTAAGGAACCTCTAGTACCTTTTTAGAAAATGGATAACAATATTTTACTAGTCATATGTAAAGGTGTGTTGTGCCATGCATGTGATACAATGAATAGATGTCACTGAAATCCTCATAATGAAACCAAAAATTCTTAAATTTATCAAAAATAGGTAATTATAGGATGTAGATTTATTTGGAGATGTCTTTATTCTTTTGAATCAAATATTTGTCCAATGAAATTCAATAATTAGTTGTTTTTCAAACTTAAGAAATATTTCTTTTTAGTAATTGATGTTGAAAGTGAGTCGATTGAATCTCATAATTTTCAAATCAGAACACCTTTATTTCTCCTTCCTGCCATTGTAACAGGCAAATTTCAATGGGCCTTGAGAATTCCAGTGTCGTCGCTGAGCTAGTTCCCGTGGGATTCTCTAGGCACCCCAAACTGAGATTCTGCTCTTTTTCCTCTTCTATGTCACTCTTTATGACTGTATTTCTCAGGGTGACTGTTTGCATACACAAAATTGGTTCTATTTCCTTACAAGCTACCCCCTCTCCCACTGTCACCAGTCTGATGAGCACCTTCTTATCCAAAGATAGCAGTAACCTCTGTGCTGAGAACTTGGATGAAAGCCTCTTAATCCTCACCGCCCATCCTTGGGGCTCTTCCTTCAGAAGGGTTGGTACACGCACCTCATCAATGTCCTTCTTAGTCTCTTTTCAGGTTTTTCTTCTCTACTTAAAATTTATATTTTGAAATTCCTCCATGATCTCTCTCTCTCTCTCTCTCTCTCTCTCTCTCTCTCTCTGTCTCTCTCCTACTCTGTCTCTCTCTATCTCTGTCTCTCTCTCTGGTAATTTTATTCTTAGTTTATTGAGGAGCTTCCGTATTGTTTTCCATAGTGTCTGTACCAATTTGCATTCTCATTAGCAGCGTATGAGGGTTCCTTTTTCCCCACAATTTCTCTAACACTTGTTCTTACTTGTCCTATTGATGATAGTCATTCTAACTAACAGGTGTGAGGTGGTATCTCATTGTAGTTTTGATTTGCATTTTCCTCATAGAGAATGAAATTCATTCATTATCTTTTCATATATCTGTTGGTCATTTGTATGTCTTCTTGGGAAAAGTGTCTGTTCAGGCCCTCTGTCCATTCCTTTAATTGAATTGTGTTTTCTTCTTGTTGCTGTTTTTGAGTTGTATGAGTTCTTTGTATGTTTGGGATATTTGCCCCTTATTTGAGGTGTTGTTTGCAAACATTTTCTCCCAATCAGTTGGATGCCTCTTTATTTTGTTGGTGGTTTCTTTTGCTGTGCAGTAACTTTTTAGTTTGATATAGTCACATTCATTTATTTTCACTTTTACTTTCCTTGTCTTTGAGATCAAATTCATAAAATCATCTCTAAATCCAAGGTCCTTTACCTTAATACCTATGTTTTCTTCTATGCAATTTATTGTTTCAGGCCTTATATTTAGGTCTTTGATCCATTTTGAGTTAATTTGATTGTATGGTGACAGATAGCAGTCTAGTTTCATTCTTTTGCCAATTTTCCTGGCACCATTTATTGAAGACTTTTTTTCTTCATTATGTTTTTGGCTCCTTTGTCAAAATTATTTGCCCATATATATGTGGGTTTATTTCTGGGCTCTTAATTCTGTTCCATTGGTCTGTGTGTCTATGTTCCTGCCAATACAAGTGTTGGAGAGGTTGTGGAGAAAAATGAACCTTCATACACTGCTGATGGGAATGTAAATTGGAACAGTCACTATAGAAAACAGTATGGAGATTCCTCAAAAATTTAAGAATAGAATTCCATATGACCCAGCAATCATTCTTCTAGATATCTAACTCCAACATTTGAAAACATTTATTCATAAAGATATATGCACCCTGATATTCATTGCGGCATTATTCACAGTGGACAAGACATAAAAACAACCCCAAAGCCCTTTGATAGATAATTTTTTAAAAAAAGATCTGATACATATATACAATGGAATTTTACTCAGCCATATGAAAAAATGAAATATTGTCATTTGGGACAACATGGATGGATCTTGAGATTATCATGTTAAGGAAAATAAGTCAGATGGAAAAAGTTGAGAACTCTATGATTTAATTCATATATGTGATATAAAACTGAAAGCAACAAAAGAACAAGACAAACAAACAAAGACTCATGGACACAGACAACAGTTTAGTGGCTACCAGTGGGAAGGGGATGGGGGAGGTAGATATGGGTAAAGAGGGTCAAATATATGGTGACCTAAGATTTAATTTATGGTGGTGAGTATACAATGCAATATTCATGATGTACTATTGAACTATACACTTGAAACTTATATAATTTTATTAACCAATGTCTCCCCAATAAACTTAATTTAAAAAATTAAAAAAGAAAAGAAAAGAAAGGCCCTACAACCAAGATTACTCTACCCAGCAAAGCTATTATTTAGAATTGAAGGACAGATAAAAAACTTCTCAGACAAGAAAAGCTAACAGAGTTCATCACCACCAAGCCAGTATTACAAGAAATGTTATAGGGACTTCTTTAACAAGAAGAAGAAAAATAAAAAATGTAAATAATAAAACAGCAATGGCTACATATTTATCGACAATTAGTTTAAATGTAAATGAATTAAATGCTCCAATCAAAAGACAGGGTGGCTGAGTGAATAAGAAAACAAGATTCTTACATATGCTGCCTACAAGAGACTCATTTCAGATCGAAAGACACATACAAACTGAAAGTAAAGGGATGGAAAAAGAAATTTTATGAAAATAGAAATGAAACAAAAGAACCTGAGGTAGCAATACTTATGCCAGACAAGATAGACCAAATAAAAGGCTATAACAAAAGGCAAAGAAGAACACAGCAATCTCACTTTTGAAGAAACCTAAAACACTTCTTTGAAAGGACTTATGAATCCATGTTTATTGCAGCATTTTTTACAATAGCCAAGATATGGAGGCAAACTGGGTGCCCATCAATGGAGGAATGGATAAAGAAGAGGTGGTACATATATATAGTTAAATATTAACCAGCCATAAAAACAAATGAAATCTTGCCTATAACCATGTGGATAGATCTAGATGGTATTGTGCTGAGGGGAGTAAGTCAGGCAGAGAAAGATAAATGCCATATGATTTCACTTACATGTGAAATCTAAAGAACAACATGAACCAACAAAACAGAAACAAACTCGTAGATACAAAGAACATTTTGACGGTTGTCAGATGGGAGAGAGTCCTGGGGGTTGCTGACAATGGGGAAGAGATTAAGAAGTACAAACTGGTAGTTACAAAATAGTCATGGGGGTGTAAAGTACAGTGTAAAGAACATAGTAGTATTGTAATAACTATGTATGGTATCAGATGGATACTAGATTTATTGAGGTGATCACTTCATAAGTTATATAAATGTCTAATCACTTTGTTGTACACCTGAAACTAATATAATATTTATGCCAATTATAATTAAAAAATAATTAAAAAACAAAAAATTAAATTAGTAAAAAAACATAGAAATACAGAGTAAAATTAAATTTAAAAAAAGCAACAGTACAGTGTATGCCCTGGAAGTTACAATCAGGTTTCTGTCAGAAAATAGAAGTTTCTAAGAACACAAATTGGCCTCAAAATGTTTTGACAGAGAATTTATCTTCTGAGCAGGTATTAGCAAGCACCCACAAGGAAGCTGTTCATTATGGCTGTGGAATTCAATGTAGTGCCAATGGCATTCAGGTCTGAAGCCTCTGAACCTACCAGCCACTTATCCTGAACTTAATCCACTGTGTGTTCTGTGATGATCTTCCTTACTTAATAAAAATATGCCCTTCTCTGTTACTCCACAGATGCCATACTTGCCACGACTTTTATAGCAGCCTCTTTGAAGTCTTCATTCCCAAAGCTGGAGAGAGC